>NW_028186979.1:1691660-1820465 GCF_003343005.1 Rhea americana | reverse complement strand
CTTAGAGCACGGTTGGCACTTATTTCTATAATCACCTCAAATATAATTTAATTCAACTATGTCTAAAATACTGTTGCCAACTTTCATAGATTACTTTTTTACAAGTCCAGAGTATGCATATACATATATACATACATTCACACATACACAAGCATACAAAAAAAATCATTTCTGTATACACTACCTACATAGAGGTGTACAATTCACTTTTTTWAATCTCCAACTTCTCTCATAACTGCATAGGAAATAAAGAAAATGGAAAGGGAAYGTATCTTTAAAAAGTGAGAGGGCAAGTGAAGATCCATTATTTATTTTTTAAAAAGATCTCTCAAATTCTGAATCCTTAAACTAATTCAGTAAACATGTAGAATTGATTTAATCTCTATCAGTGTCAGTCACGAAGTACATGAAGGCTCATCAGCAGGTAGGGCACTTCTTAGAGACTTTTTTCTGTTCTTACCAGAGATTCAGTTCTCCRTGGTCTTGGGCTTCTCTCGCCTCAGCTTTCCTCCTGTGAAACAGGGATAGCAATCTTTTCTCTCATGACGTGTTCTGAGCAAACATGCTTGCAAGAATACTTGGATATTAGGGCAATGAAGCTGTATAAACATTTCAGGGAGTTGCAGATAGAAGGAAATGAATTTAAAATATATTAAATGACTGCTTTCTTCTTTGCTTTATAGTTTATTTTACTTTTTGGTATTTGCTTCCCTCCTCCAGCTGTAATTTTGCTGAAGGGGTATGTTTCTAATTAATGAGAAGCTGTGTTTTCTGGTTGTGGCTCAGCATTTTAAGCCTTGGCTGTTGCTCTTACTATTGTTGTTCAGAAGCACACTACAGCCCCTTGGGGAAAGTCTAATTCTGACTTTAAACAGGCAGTTCAAATAGAGTTCATTTTAGCTTAACTCGTTTTGGTCACTTCGTTACGAGAACAGCTTGGTGTGTATCAAGTACCGCACTCCGGACTGCAGCTGATGATACAGCGGTGACCTGAGCACGCTCTCGCCATGCGGAATCAGCTCGGGCAGAAGGACGTTCATACAGCAGCAGCCTCTCTCACTCTCTGTTTCTCATCACATYTACCTATCTCTATGGCATATGTGTTCAAAAGTATTAGGTGATATTAAGTGACTTGGTTTGGGGATGCTCTGTTAAGAGTTTCTATTTTCTGAAGGTTCTGCACCTTGTCCTTCTCTCCTGCTGAAAATCCAGGTTATGTATTTTCATCTTCTGCTGTCTAAAAGAACAGCAATGCCCAAGCCATTCTTTATAGCTGTCCCCAGCTTTAAAAAAAAAATATATATATATGTCAAGGCTCATGCATTGGACATGAAACATGGACTGAGTCCTGTTTCGTGCTGCCCTGCACGAGGCCCAAGGCTGGGGCAGGTGAGCCTGTTGCTGCTCCTTGTGGCAGCCTGGCTGGTCAGCCTGGCCAGGATCACCACTGAAACACCTCCCAACAGCCAGCATGCCCCCCTCCTCGGCATGGATGTCTGCTCCAGAGGCACTGCCCAGAGTGGTGGGTGATGTGAGCCACCTGGCTCCTTCTCAGATTTCCTTGCCTTCCACTCCAGATCCGTGCTCTGCTACAAACCCACATCCCAGCTGCATGCCTCCATGCTCAGAGTTGCCCAGCTTGTACCTGTGAGATTGTCACATTTTGATACTAAATGCAACGAAGTAAACACTATTTTAAATATTTCTTCTTATGGTAGAATTGGAGTAGATAACAGAGATTGCAATGTATTTTATTCTCTACTGAAAGTATTAATTTAAAAAAGTGCTGTAGTGGATTATACCTGCTATCTGTAAGCCTTCTTCATGTACGCTAAAGGAAGATGGGGCTTAGCTGTAAAGTGCTCTGGTGTTGAGAAAGTGCACTTCAACAGCAGTGCATTTTAACACTGCTTAATGGATTTATAATTATATTAACAGGAAAGCAGGAATAGGAAGTAGTTGATTGAAAAGTATATCCATGGAATCTTCCCTCTTATTGATCATTATGTGCTAAGGGCCAGAAGAGGAGCAGAAAAGTAAGGGATTTTATGTCTTCGAACAGGTAAGAGCCACCAGCGCATTGGTGATCATTCAAAACTTGCATTTCAAAACCAAAACAACTGTAAACCTGCTGGAAAGACTGAATATTTTAACACACACATTCTGCTCATAAAAACAGTTAATCCTGCTTGCCAGTACTGTAATTTCATCTGCATTAACAAAAAACATTATTAATAAAAGTCAAACTGGCTATAGCAATAAGTGAAAATGGCAATTCCATTTATTTTATTGACAGGTACCCCATGTCTTTTTGTTCTCACAGTGAAACAGCTGGGATCTTGTGAAAAGTAGCAACTACTACGTGTACAATATCATAGCTTTCACAGGAAGAAGACAGAAGAAAGACACCAAGATTTGCCTGGCAGAGAAGAAATAGCTAAAATACACATTATAAAAATAAAGAATAAAAATCATCAGTGTATTTGGTTCTCCCTACTCCTTGGGGAGTAATTTTTTGGTAATAGAGTCATTATTTCAAGTATTCACTCTAAGATCCATTCTGTTGCTGTTAGTCGTGATGAGTAATATCTATTCTATTAATATCCTAACTGGTAAAGACTGGAGTCCTTAGTCGTGAGACTATTCACTTTTCATACTGGCTCATTATTCACGACAAAAAGCATTATTGATCAAAGAGACTACTTGTTGGGTAAAATACTACTACTTTAGTGAGCAGTATATCAGAATTTGCTCATATTTGTCAATCTTCTTGTGTCAGGTCTCTAAGCTTCGTGACTTTGCTTCTGGGTTTTGATTGGATAACTAGATGCATTTTAGCAAGACAACAAGGAAGCATGAATATCAAATGCTACATAATTAAAGATATTGACATGCAAATAAATGCAATGTATTTTGATTTTCCTCTTAAAACTCACAGCCCCTCTCAAATCCTTCAAAAATGGAGAATTAGCAGGTTATAAGGAAGGCATGAAGCAAAGACTTCAAGTACTCCTGGAAGCTCTTTCTTCAAAGCTGTGTGGCATTTTGGACAGCTTCTTGAAGATCTGCCTTGGCCTTCATTCATTCTTAACACATTTTCATTCTTGAATTGGAAGTTCCTTGGAGCAGGGGCCATGCATTTGTGGACCTGTGCCATAACGAGGCCCTGACCACGGTATTTTTGTCTCCTTATAAGTAACATCATGTCCAGTAATAAGGCACATCATAATTCTTTCTAAATACCCAGCAGGAAGCAATGCTTCAAGCACCTCCTGCCAATACTCCTGCCAATTTCTGTTGATGATAGGGCAGTTGTGACCATTCTCTGGAAATAGTTATTATTCACCTTAGAGCATTTTCAGCCAACTTGTGGAACCTCAGACATTTGTATTATCAATAATAACATAATGAAAAGCAGTATCTTAAATAAATTCCTAGCTTTTAAGACCAGAGGGATTGTAAGATTATAAAGTCTGATACATTAGAGACTATAATATTTCTCCTATAAAATTCCCTTTGTTAAGCTTWATTACTTGTATGTGGACAAAGCATGTTTTCCGTACTTTATCTTCTTCATGCCTCTGTCGGTCACATTTGCAGTTCCAGGCTGATATTTTGGTTGTTTTGGTGTTGAAAATTGGACACCTAAACACATAAAATGTTGACTTCTGCAGTTACTACCAATTATCAATGCGCAGTAGGAGACCATTTGAAGAGCAAAATAGGTGGTGCTGAGGACCCAGCATCTGTCATGTACAAATTTGGGAGGATTGCTTTGGACTAAGTCTAATCTAGTTGCAGTGAATGGATACTCTCAGACTGATGTACCGTGTGAGGTGTGCTCCTGTACCACATCTTCCAGATTTGTTTTATCTGAAAGCAGAGCAAGTTTTATGCTCGAAGGATTCTCCACAACATGAGCCACAGCACAGTAAGTGCAAGTGATTTGCWTCAAAATGTACTCCTAAAGTGAAGGAAAGGGAAGCAGATTGATCTGATAAGGTTTAAGACTTRTATCCAGCAGCATGTGTCTGTAAAAGAGACTTCAAAAATAGTGGAAAAAGAAACAGGTTGCCAAGTTACCTAATGCCTGAGACTCCTGTTCCATTTTATATTGGTATAATTGGGTGGAAGCACAGAGTTTAATGACTGGAAAAAAATTAAATATTTATCCAAACAACTTATAAAATGAAAGTAAGAATAATGATTGAATTATTCTACTGGTGGTAAGGTAGTTCTACTTTTTTACTGTTAAACTGCCTTTTTTCAACAATAAAAAATACCTCAACAACAAGATTGAACAGAATGAGTTATATGATTCCTTAATCAGTGTTTAGGAAAATTTTAAAAACTCATACCTCTTAATGAGAGGAGCTAGTTCAAAGTTAAAAAAAGAAAGACTAGTTCATGGAAATGCTTCAGAATATGGACAAGCAATTAGATTAACATTTGCCAAAGTCAACAAAATGAATGGAATATCTTCCAAAACCAGAACACCACACAGATAGCAGCAAAATCAGAGAGTCGCTTCAACAGGCAAAAGTATGTTTAACTGCAAATGACTTATATCAGAAGGTTCTGGACCCCYTGACAATTTGTATATTTTTAACTGAAGTGAATTAAATAGACTGTCAGAGCTAATCTACTGAAAGAAATTGTATTCAGTTATCTGTAGTGCTACAAGTAAAATGCTACACTCCCTCCTCCTCTAGAGTTTGGACACAAAATTGAGTTAAGGAGGTAAAACAAGTTGTCAGCCATTGGTTGATAACTATAACTGTTCATAAATGTCTATATCAGTTTTGGACAGTTTTATAGTGATGTAATGTTGCTTAATCTAAACTTCAGAGAAAGAGGCAAAATTGCACTAATGCTCATTAGGCCGGGCTAAGAGCACATRCAAAGTCACTGCAGTGTGTTTCATAGGCAGCAAAGCCTCTTTAGCTCAGTCTTGCGCCTGCTCCCCTAGTGTGGAGGAAAATATCCTCATACAAAAATAGTTGTATGGGAATAGCTTATTCTCACAGAATGGAAAAAGGCTAAACTTTGTTGTTAATAACACAAAGTCAAGAAACCTGGCAACAGAGTACAAAAGCAATGAGAAGCAGAAATGGCAGTGGAAAAAACGCAGGTGGGACAGAGTGAAGACATTTGGGTCACGCACACCCAGCAAAGCAGGCTTGACAAGGGGTGGGATTCCGGGAAGACATGTGCATGTTACTGATAGACGCCAATCAATAACGTTTTAAGAAAGTCACTTTTCTTGGCCAAAAAATCATTCAGTAAAAGAATCAGTCAGTAAAAGAAGGAGACAGAGACACTGCGAAGGTGGTGCTCGCAGGAGTAGCAATCCAAGTCCAAGTCAGGAACAGCAGAGCCTAGCCCAGGGCCCGCAGCGATGCAGGCAGGTACAGGAGCACCAGGCCCCSGTGAAAGCAGCCACCCGGCACCCCGGCGCAGGCGGGAGAGCGCACAGACGTCCGAGTGGAGCGTGCTGGGGGAACTCGCGGCGAGGAAATCTGAGGAAAAGCGCTGGCATCAGGCCATTCCAGGTCAAAGACTGTTCTACTTCCTAAAAAACAAAGAAGCAGTTTGTATTTGCAGATATATAGCAACGTAGCGCCTGATATCGCTCTAAAGAGCTTCCAAACAACCTCTTTAATAGCACTGCAGGAACAGATGCTAACGCAGTAGCAGGTCTCCAAGCAGAATTAGGAGGTAAGTTCCTGCCTTTGCACTCRTGCTACGTATTTCTCTATACTTATCCATGCCCCACTGTGCCCCAGAATTCACAGCCCACATGTTTATGCTATCCTTGCAAAACAGCAGTAAAATAGTACATTGCTGTTGAGAGAATGAACACATTCACATACAGACACTTACTTTAAATTTTCAACTTGAGATTTTGTATCTGCAAGTATTTGACTTCTTCGACAATATCTACTAGTTTAAGACTTTGTCTGAGAACTTTGTCCTTTCTTTCAGCTTTTGCTTACCCCTAGAAGAAAAATTAATTTTTAATCTCGAAGGTTAAAGCTTGATTGGAAATTATTCATGCTTGTATTAATATCTCTTCCAAAAATATCAGGCTAAAAAAGTGAAACTTTATATATATATATGTATGTTATATGTATATATATATATTTATATAAAATTTCAACTTTTCAAGAGTAACTCTCAATTTCTTTCATTTAAAATAATATTTTAAATTTATTTTAGTCTAGTTTCAACAAACACTCAATTTACTAAAGGTGTCTGTATAATTCATCTCTTGTTATAATCTTTTAGACATGTTTCTAACAACATGAAGAAAGTATGGTAGGAAAATTGGGAAATAATTTATTCTGAGACCTTCATATTCTGAAAAAAATAATTGATCATACTGCAAATTAACTAGCTAACTTTATTTATTTTGGTACAGTTATAAGACTGACCAGGAAAAGACTTGGATTTAGTAAATGGGGCTGCTTTGCCAATTAAGTTCAAACAAGCCCATTCACCAACTGGAAAATGGAAGTGAAGCTCCACGTGTATATTATAAAAAAAAAAAAAAAAAAAAAAAAAAAAAAAAAAGCTAAAAAATAAAATGTCTTGCAAGGTAACAACTTAAAAGGTGAAGTTGAGATGAGATGGGAGACCATCTCATAGTCAGTAATCAAGCTGATTTTCTATGGTGTTCTCATTGCAAAACACTTGCCTGAGCTGTCTTTGCAGGTGCTGGGATATATGGATCCTCTCAGGATGCTGGGGGTTTCTACAGTTGGCATAGAGTTGGCACAGCCCTGATGTTAAAGTGTGATGCTGTTKCCTCCCCCTACTCCTTCCCTCACATTGGATTATGTCTCCATGATGGTTCATACAATGACTCCCTGTTTTCCATCAAGAGCAGTACCATGCAGCACAGTGGTCTCAATTTTTAGGGTGGAAAGAAGAGGTTGCACTAACATATGCTCATCCTCACCTCTGCACAGTGCTGTAGTTTCTCTCTGCCTAGCTGGTATTCAATTAAAACCTCCTTTTTTTTCCGGACTTAGCATAGCTACAAGCATTTCAGGTCTGATGGTACAGAAGTACCTCAGGTTGATGTCCTTAAGCAAAAGTGAAATTTTCTTGGTGTCTTTGGGCTCAGCTAACTACCTATAGATAAACATTCATAAAAAAGAAAAAAAAATACAAAACACAGCTCCTCAAAATCCCTTCCCTTCCTTCTTCCAGCTCTTTGAAAACCTCAGACCTAGGCTGTTCTAAAGGAAAGGACAGTGTTGACAGAAGCACAGCCAAGAAACAGCCGTGCCAAGAAGGGCACGTCATAGCATGCTGATTTCATTGCAGCAAAATTAAAGGTGCATAGCGGGAAATGTTTTAGGATGGCTGACAACATATCTTCAGGAGATATGTGGGGTGGAGGACAGGTCYTGCAAAAAGTGCAGAGACTCTGCAGAGAGTGCAAGGCATTTGTGTTGAGGTGCTCATAGGAAAGTCCAACCCTGATGACATGAGAAGTGCTATAGAAAAAGCAAATGAGTCAAAAACAGAGGAAACGTATCTGTATCTCATATTTTCATTCTATTATAAATGTGGTTACCATGGCAGCAGCAAGCAGTTTTTGGCATTTGGGCTTCTCTGCAGACTGACAGACTTCTTTTGAACTTTTCTCTTTTTTCCACTGCCATATCTGCCCCCAGGAGGGCAGGCTGAAATCTCATTCATGTTCACTTCCATGAACAATATATTAGTAACGAGCACATCAGTGTAAAATGATGTAAAGCAGTGTAAGGCCTCCCAGAAAGAACATTGCTACCACTTCTAGTTTTTCTTCCAGAACCTCCAGCACAGATCTCCCACTTGAGCCCTCCATATTTCTTCAACAATTAAATGATCTCTAACCTGTCTCTGTRGGCACTGTCTCCCCTCCTCATGATATTCTTCTCCTTAGTCATTTTTAGAACAAGAAAATAAATCATATTCATCATCATCCACCCCCATCTCTAATTCATCAACATCATTTACCTATTTCTCTCACCCAGTAGCCCACTGGCTGAGAGCACACTCTCCTTCAAAACATCTGACATTCTCTTTATATCTCTGACGGTTCCTTGCTCTCCTAGAGGACGTCTACCAGACTCATCACTGGACACAACRGAACACAGCACCTTCCACCTCTCTTACTCAAGCTGCAGGGAAATGCAACAAGTCACTGGGAAGGAAGAAGGGAAATTCGCATACAGAGTCCTATACCCAGCTATGCCTGCATGAGCCCAGCTGCAGAAAGGAAACACCAGTCTCTTGAATCRAGGCATCCTACATTTTGGCCAGTCAGTAGGCTAAAACTGTGAGTTGTGGGGTGTGAACCACAAAAATGAGTACTCCGCCATAAGAATCATCTGATCGCTGCTTGCTCTGCAAGAATATCTTTTATAGTGTAACATCCAAGTATTTTGGTTCAAGTTTATTTTATATGAGAGTAAGTCAAGAGACTAAAAAAAGAGAAGTAAAATGTAAAAGAGTAAAAAGTAAAAGAGTGTTTTCTTTCGGGCTACATCTAAACTAACTACAAGACAATAGAATAATCAAGAAAGACAATAGAATAATCAAGATAATAAGATGAAAAAGAGCTTGAAAGGGCTCTCTTTGCACGGTCGCAGAGGAGAATCAATATTTCTAAATCATTTTTGAAAGATGTTTGACTAATCTAATCTTTACTATGGATACCTGGCTATTCTCCTCACAGCACCTACGGTTTCTAGGAAATTGTAGTGCGTTTCTAGGTAGTTCAAAGCAGAGAAGAGAGTAAGAATGTCAGAATATACTCAAGACAGTTCAGAATGGCCAAGAGTTTTATTTACCTAGGATTAGAACTGATTTTCATGATATTTTCAATTGATTTATTTATTAACAAGTRTGATATATTAAGGTCACAGTATTACCCTGTCTTATGCTAAATTGTAACTTTTCTGTTACAAACAGACCTGCTAGTGACTACCCCATTGTTCAGAAAAACTGTCTTTTTTCAGCAAAGTCCACTCAGGAAAGCACTGTTCCTTTCTTTTCAAGGAGTCATTTTTGAATTGGATCACTTTATTTATTTGCTTTACATATGAACGACAGTTCACAAATTATGTCAGCAGAGCGGGAAGGGGGACTGCGGTAAACTGCAGTTTGGAGTCAGCAGTAAGTGGCCAGTGGCTAAGACTAGAAAAAGCCACAGTCTCCCAAAAGAGCAGTCTAAACACATGTGTGAGTTTACAGCACCCAAGCAAGTGGACACTGACTGCTAGGTGAGTTTGTAGGAAGCAGTAAAGGCAGGAAGAATAATTCCATTTTTAAAGCCATGCAAGCTGTTTTAAAAGTGGAGTGCACTACCRTCCTCCTGCTGCACACAAGGAATGTTTATCCAGCTGTTAATGCAGATCACTGTCTACACTACTGAGTGCTAATTTCTCTCTATACACACACCCTCAGAATCCAGTAATTATTAAATAACTGTAGATTGGTAACTTATTGCTGAGGACTCAAGCATTATAGTTCTTAGCATGTTTAAAGGGAAAAAAAGCATATAAAGTAAATAAACTCTCTTGGGTTCTCCCCTCCTCCGTCGACGATGTCATATTTTCAGGAAAAGGAAGTGTGGTATTTACAGAGTCAATTAAACGGCAACAGTTGGAATTCTTCAGCAAGGTGGTAGGTAGTTTTGAGGATGAAATTTGTTTTGAGAAACAGCTTTGTACTTCAAGGTATACTCACGGTGCTATTTTACAATACACTGAAGGTAAGGACCTAAAAGTAGCTCACAGGTAACTACAGCCGGAAAACTTGCAGTGCTTCCCTATATTGTATGGGCTTTATGTGTCATAGTAAATGAGGAATGTTCCGCCTGAACGTGAGGGGAAATTTCTTCCCTGTGAGAGTGACGGAGCACTGGAATAGGTTGCCCAGAGAGGTTGTGGAGTCTCCTTCTCTGGAGATCTTCAAGGTCCGCCTGGATGGCACCCTGTCTACCATGCTGTAGGTGACCCTGCTGAGCAGGCAGGTTGGACTAGATGATCTCCAGAGGTCCCTTCCAACCTTACTGATTCTGTGATTCTATGATTTACAGTTGTTAACTGAGGAGTACACGTTTACTGCATTGTCCTTCCATGATCAAAATGTTTTTGCCTCACAGCTTGGCAGCTCACAAAGTATTTCCACATGCTTGTAAAAAAATTCTGTGTGTTCAGGTCAGATATCCCATAGTGTCATGCTCCGTTGCTGCTTTAGCTGGAATGCTGTGTCTGTGGTCAACTAAAGACATTTGAATCAAACTGATTGTACATATATTAATGTGATTGCTATGACGCATAGCTATTGCCAGTATACTGGCTGTCAGGCTATTGGGCTTAACGTATTTGTCCCTTTCTGACATCTCTCTGTCTAAATTTCATCCTTTCTCATCTTTATATTTCCTTTTTTTTCTCTCTGGATAAGTCATTTGAAAATAAAACTTCTTATCTCTTCTTACTGCTGTGGCAATTCATTATACACTCCCTTAATGAAAGCACCCATCTCCTTGAATGCTGCAAAGAAATGGCAACCAGTATTTCAGAAAGTGTTAGCATGTAGCAATATGTCTGTAGTTCCRAGTGACCTCTCAGCAAGCTTGAAACTAAGGAGATTTTATATTACTTCTCTCTMTATATATCCTTGTTCCAATGATGCAAGAGAAAGGCAGGGATTTAACTTTGTGAAAGATCTTGTAAATGAAAGGTGAAATAGAAGCTACTCACCTAATGTTTGCTTCAGCAGGCTTGTGGTAGAACTGACATTTACTATGTGGGATAAAGCGAGGGGCAGAAGTTGTGGGCTGATATTTGAACACTGACTCTAATTATGAAACTTTATAAAGCCCTTAATCTGTGTCTAGAGTGCTGGAAAGTGTCTTGTGGATGCTGYGAGTGAACAGCACTTTTTGTATTAAACATTTATTGTATTGCTGTCTGTGTCTGCAAGAAGCTAGATCAATGATTTAAGTTATCCCCTCCAGATCTATGTTTCCATAGACTGCTTTATTTTTCCTTTGGAGAAGATATTTGCCTCATGGTTCCAAGTAGGGAACAATTCTGCTTAAAAGATGCATTAGGAAAACTAAAATGCTRATGTGCAGGGCCAGTGTCCTTCTAACAGAGAAAGGGAACCAATGGCAATACCTATCGTGTGAAAAAACCTGCGATGTTCTATAGAATTTGCACAAAATGAGAATCCTCTCTTTTGTTTTATTTATTTTTAATAAATGCAGATTAGCATAAAGTTGGGCCATCTGCCTTTGTTTCAGCCTCGGGCTTGTCTTCCTCTGAGTCTCCTGGGACAAAGAGATCACGTAGCTCGATATTGCCATTGTCCTGAACGTTGCTGGTGGAGGCCGCGCCATGGTGTTCACAAGGCACCATAGTGGGATCTCTCAGAAGCATGCAGTAGATCTCACGAATATCCCCTTATTGTTCAGCCACTGGTCCTTTCCTTTAGAAAGGGACTTCCTTCTATCCATTTTTCCTTCCACTCCTTCCCTTAGCCTGATAGACATGCATGTGTTGTCTGCTGGCTAGAATTCAGCTGCGCCTGTAAGCGCTCCTCTTCCCAGCAGGCCGTGATGTCAAGGACCTCAGCATGAGACCATGCTGATGCACAATGCCTGAGTGATCAATCAACAGCCRGGAGTATGATGGGATGCACAAATTTCTTGTGAGCTGGAGCCACAAAGGATAACGCATGGCTCTGAGCCAGTATTTAAATGAGGCTCTTACATCCGGTCAGGATGACCCCAGAACAGTAGCAGGAACTCAGACAGACAGACAGACAAGCCAGTTATCTTGTGAAGGAGCATAACGTGTCAGCTGAAGGGCTTGACAGGTGCATACCCGCTCCTTCAGGATGGGGATTCATATCTGTATGTGTCGGTTACGCTGCGAGTAAACACATTTGGCACCTCAGAAACCTCATTCCAAAGACGATTCAGATGCCGGATGAATCACAACAGAYATTGGTTTGAGGAGTGAGGCACCTTAATGTGAAATATCTCCAGTTAACCTTTCAACGAGTACCAAATATAGGCAAGTCTTTAAATACAGTTCATAGCCACTATCTGCAGATTAAAAACAACGCTGAGCTACAGAACACTGTTAATGAAGACGACAATAAGATATTTAACCTTCCAGAAGACAGCAAATACACATCAGAATTAGAGCATCCTAAGAGAAGTTGAAGATTATTGTTTTCATGAATAAGTCTGTTTTTAACCTAGCTCTGATCAAGCTTATGTGTCTTTTTTTGTGGAAAAAAAAAGAAAAAGAGATGAAATAACAATAAAACTAACTTGGTTAACTGCTTTTTTGGTAATTGTAACACCAATATTTGAAAACTTGTGTCTCTCCTTTAACTTATTGTTGAACTTCAGTGGTCTCCTCATAATTTATAAATCCTGTTAGCACTTTCCCCAGGACTCACTAAGACATCCCCGTCTGGATCTCTACTGTATCAGCAATCCCAGACAGCTGGCAGCTGCATAACGAAAAGGAAATGAAATTTTCCTGTTAGCAGCCTCCTCCAATTCAGGGAAGCAGGGACAGACACAGAATTTATCTGCAGTACTCTTAGAGCTTCTAATATGGTAAAAGTGTTTTCTTAGGGAGAGTGGTTAAATGTGCCTCTTACYGCAAGGGTGAAATCGTAATCTGAGCCATATAGATGGACCCGCTGTGTATTCGTTTTGGCTGCTTTTGCAAGTTCTTGGTGTTCATATCATACTGCTAGTCGTGAAGAGACAGGAGAAGGTTGCATTTTCAGAAGTTCAGGTGCTTCAGAAGTGATCTATAAGACTAAATCATCAAAAGTAACATTTTTTGAGTATTGTACATTTCAGAAACAAACAAACAAATAATTTATCAATACTAGGGTGAAATCTTAGGTAATAGACTTTGAATAGTCCAATTAAATTGTAACTCAATGATAATCTGAACTCATMTGTAACAAAATGGAAAGTTTCACATTGTCATTTAAATTAAAGATATGTAAATCAAATAAAGTTGAGTGCTATCTTTTTGCAGAGCTTGGATAATTAATAAAATTAGAAATATTTATGCAACCAGGTCTACTGTGCACTTAAATGAGGAAAACACTATTCACTTCCAAAGGAATGATTTCCTTCCTATCTATTTAATCTGTCCTGGGTTAAAACATGCCAACTTAAAACTGGGTCATGACCCTGAATATATTTGCAAATATGCAATGCTGGAATATCTTTTTCAATCTCCGTGGAGATACAATAAATTTGCTCCAGAACAAATGATACYGAAGTCCCTGATGATTATTAAAATCCATTGATAACATAAATTCCAGTGATAATGTAATGCTATGGTTACATCACTCATGACAGCCTAGACATTCATATAAATAAAATTTATCTTATTTATATAACCAATCCAACAAAAATGAAGCATAGCTCAGATGCAGATTTGAGTGTAGATGCTGCACTACATGTCTGCCTACTGGAAATACTTTCAGGATCTRATTCTTATTAAAAGATATTCCTTGCCCACAACCACTCAGTCTAATGGTAAAATAGCTCAAAAAATGACAATCCTCTATAAGGAAGTAAAAGGTGAAGAGAAAATCATTTGGTTTTAACCTGCGTCCTTTCCTACAGTTATTTAATAATCCTTCAAACAAATCTAATACTGTTTTCAGTTTGCACATAAGATATCACCAAATTATCCTGGCACATTTTTCAAAGTAACTTTTTAAGGAGCTAAAATCTTTTGTCTGTTAAAATCTCCCTCAACTCAATTTTCCATCCTCTTCAATTAGCCTAAAAAAATCCTTATTCTGAAGGACTGAACCCTTACACAGATTCCACCCATTAGTCWTACCTTCTTCTCACCATCTTTATTCCTGCTGACATGGTGGCTCCAGGCTGTACTAAGGGCCTGCATAATCTTGTTTTCTGAGGCTTCTGTCTTCTCTGTGAATGACAGGAGTAAAAGGGAAGCCAAGTAAGACCCCAAATTTCTTCTAAGATTAAAGCTCTAGAAAGTGTGCAATAATCCAGCATCTGTTCTGAAGTTACCTTGGTCTTGGAGCTGTGAAACTGTGCTGCTGTTCCGCCATCTGCTTGACAGTCCAGGAGGAGGGGAGGGTGCTCCTTTCCCACTCTCTGTGTTTAAGGTTGTGTGTGTGTTTACGTTTGTATGCAACGGGAAACAAAAATATGATTGTGCRCTTTGTGCTGAGCTTGGGCAATGCAGTGTGTGGTAAGTTAGAGAGGCGAATGTGGGTCATTTCACCTGCTTACATCTGGACAAAGCACCACGAATAAATAAGAAAAAAGGCTGAACAGTTATTAACATACAAATAGGACCAATGCATCATGTGCAGTTCACTCAGAAATCACACTCTGTTCTGACTTTGTATTGGCAGGTGACCAAAGCACAATTTAATTCACTGCTAAGCTCTGAAGGACTTCAGATTTGCTCCGCAGGAGTGATACAGACCACTGCACCCTCAGCAATCGTCCAAGCCCAGAATGAGGCATAAGGCCTTCATGCAGGTTACCAAACTTTAGCCCCAAAAGATTAGCGGTGATTTCTGAACCTCCTGATGGCTTTTTTTTTTTTTTCTGTATTAATAGGCATAGCCTGTTTCAGCTGCTAAAGATTCTGTCAGCACATGCTGTCTACACATGTGGTGACTGTGCAAAACGTCCTTGTGAGGGTGCAAACCTTTCGGTCTGACCTTGTCTGTGACTGTTTACTCTGAGCCAGACAACGAATGAGTACTGGAAAACACTTAGGACACTTTATATGRAGTTACACAGGGAATGTGCATTTCTCCTCAGAACTGGTGAGAGAGAGTTCCTGCCCCAAAGAAGTGTCATCTGGACAGAAGAAATGAAGCATTAACTTGCCCAAAGTATTAAGTTTTTCACAAAGGATTGCCTGAGAGACTTGATTTCCGAGGGATCTTGGGCATAAACCTTTCTTTATCGGATGGAATAATCCACGGCTTCCAGTTGAGAACCTACTCACAGTGTGTGGAACAGGTTTCAGTTCTCTCTCCTACCTGAGGAATKGGATTTTAAACTTGCAGAGCTCACTGCTTTAGCCAAAAATCTCATTTACAGGTCTTATTGGATAAACTGTTCCACTCCAGAGTTAAATGGTTGTAGAGTTTCCTCAAAGCAGATTTTTAAACATTTAGTAAACTTTCTCTCTGGAAGTTTTCACAATTCTGGTAATTGACACTGGAGTCAGAGTTATGAACTTCTGTAGCTGGAATGCCTGTGGCGACAACCAGATAGGACTCTGGGGGGTTGTCTTGCAGGCCAGATATGGGATTGCTGCTCATGAAAACATTCACAAGGTAGATTTAAACTAGCTAGGACCAGTCATAGATTACTGATGGCAGAAAAAGCTTCGTGCTCATCTAGGACACCGGTTAAAAATGTAGTAGGACGGAGATTAGTCTATACTACAACCAGTTCTTGAAGTTGCTAATTTAAAACTGTTGCAGCTATGTCAATAAATCTGTGTTTATAAGTGGATTCTGTAGTTCTGATAGGCAGTAACATCTTAGCACAGCAGCAGGTGAATTGATTTTGGTAGGACTGCTGAGAGTTACAGTCCAGCTTGCAGTGAGGGTAGGAAGTGGCACCACTGACTTGCAGGCTGAAATGTGAGYCTGTAATTTGACTTGGATGGTAGATGGCATCTCTGTATTACTTTTAACTGAGAGCAAACCAGAAAATGAGGCAAGGGCTGCCTTGCATTTTTTTCTCTTCTCTTTCTGCCCTTTAGAATTGAATCACCCTTGCTCTTTTCATGCACCAATTTCCTTTTCATGCATGCAGCCGTTGAACTACAGTGTGAGAGCGTTGGCTCCCACCGACGCTCTCCTGTTACAGAGCACCGGGTGAGCAGGCTGGATCTGCCTCCTCTSGCCGCTTGCTGGCTGGCATCACCCGGGGAGGGACATAGAGCAGAATAAAATGGGAAGACGTTYTCCCTTACATGGCCAACAGCATAGACAATCTGGCCCTATACCTAAAGAAACACAAGGCATCCAGTTGTATGTCTTTTTGATGTTTCTGAAGAGCATCTGTCTGGAGATGAACTAGCAGTCATCAGCAGAGCTACAGATTAGCAACTGATAAAAAAGAAAAAGGTGTATCATTAAGCTTACACACTCTCCTGCTATCTCACTACTTCCCATTCGATCCTTGCCTGCAGACAGAAGGGGATCCTGCATGGTTACCCTGCCGGTTCACATACAATCAGGTGTCAAAGCCTGCCTTGCTTAGACCTTTTGTTCCGCTACAGTCCCTACCGGATTTTTTTTTTTCCCTGAGATTTGTGCTTTCACCCCTGGATAATAGTACAACAAATAGCTCTTTGTCTCTTTAGGTTTGTTCATATAACTTGTATTAATATATTGACAATGTAATAAAAGTGACATACAAAGAATCCTCTTGTCTACACCAGCTACTGCAAGCACTGGGGAAATTATTGCTGATTTGAAGCACAGTCCAAGACTCCAGTGAATAAATGTGAAAGAATGCAATTTTGAAATTCAACTGTAGGAACTATATAAATACTAGTTTAGACTTATGAGACTTTTTGTCATCTTTAGTAAAACTCTTTTTATTAGATGGATTCATGGTTAAAATGAATATTTTAAAGAGATTTTGAATACATTAGTGATGTCATCTTAAAAAAACAATTATTGACTTCTAGCAAGTGTTTCACTGGAATTTGCACAGACTGATTGTAAATATAGTATACTTGACTGCTAGTAGCTAGCTTCAAACATGCCTATTGAAAAAGCTGATGTTAAACGTGATTTTTTATTTATTTCTGTGTGTGGGAACTTCAGTCTGGATTCTGAGGGCAGTCATATGCTTTAAATCTTCCAGAGTCGTGTTGTGCTGCTAGCCAAAATCCAGGGTCCTTTATGCTACTCCAATTAAGAAGAAAAATTGATGATAAGAGTCAGAGCTTAGTATTTTCTGCTCACAAAGATTGCAGAGTCTTGTCTCTCCAGGAATATGTTAGTTTACTGCAAAGTGCAGGGTATTGCTTCTACCTTTTGATAAAGAAACTTTCTCCTCTTCTCACTCTGTTTTCTTTCAGTTCTATACTAAGCTTGGTTCAAGTTGTGCCTGAATATTCCTTTCTCATATCTTTACTGTGTTTCTCACTCTAACACATACTCGACCATATTCAGTGAAACTGTCTTTCCAAATAGGTCAAATTTCTAAGCATATTCACCCATGCCTCTATTTCAGGTAATGATGTGCATTTGTATTTTTCACTTAAAYATTACTTTTGCTTTGCAGAAGTAACTGAAATCAGAGATGACTGTTACTCTAATTAACTCCAATTTTCCACAAAGTGATAACCTGGTAGGGAAAAACTTTGTAAAACTGGCTTAGAAGTTTCATTTTTAAAAACAAAAACAACAACAAAAAAAATAGCTAGWCCTTAAGAAATCAAAGGAGAATAGTTCTGACATCCGTGTATTCTGTTGTATGTACATTTATATTCCATTTTAACGAATAAATCTTGGAGTCTAGAGGTGTAAACTCTATTTCTGTTTCTACTGTGGGCTTATACAACACAAGACAGTGATCACAAGCTCTAAGAGATCTAAATAATGCCTGTATCACAAAAGTATAGTGAAATTTAATTCTTGTTCTGAAATGTGTTCAGGTCAAGAAATGCAAATTCATACCTGTACAAGAAGAAAAGTGTAAGGGGTAAAGTCCCCATTTTACTGAAACAGTGGGAACTTTGTCATTGATTTTATGGGCTAAAATTTTACSTCTTTTGTTACTGTGATACTTAAAGATGTTTCTGGTAAAGGATGAGAACAGAATTTTGCCAATAATTGGTGCTCCTCTGTGCGAGGCATGTGAAGAGCTTAACGGGATTAGCAGCCTTCAGGGTTAGTGGGCACTTTCGAATTCCAGTTTTTTGTGTTTTCCCTCCCAGGCACATCTGCTGTGAGACAGGGTTATTACTGAAGGCAGCTTCCATAGAAGTCAGCTTATACAATTGGCATTTGTACATCAGACACCTTTTTAAAAAATCATTTTTTTCTTTTTACTGGAGAGGTGAAAAATGCCATGTGTATTTATCTTGAAGCTTTATATCTTTCAAAATMCACAATATTACTAGACTTCATAGCTATTTTTTATATTATTTGATCTGTTTCTTTTTTTCAGTCTGTTAAGTGACCCTTTATTTTTATTTATAAAGAATTTTCTTCATCAAGAAGATGAAGATGATGGTATTTACTCTACCTTAAAGCATATATAAATACTACAAAGAGTTGTACAAGTTAAATTTACTTTCTTCTTCTTTATATTGGAACCGTTCAGGGAGAGTAAACTGAACTTGCTAGTTTAACATGTCAACCTTTGAATAACAACTCTAAAACATCTCCACAGATCACTACAAAATTGTATGCATCACAGATAGATCTGTAGGTTCTGACAAAAACAGAAAAAAAACAAAGAACAGCAAGTTTTGAGATAATTTGWGTATTATGAGGAGACCAAAAGTCATTACTGGAGCAAACAGATTTTCATTTTAAGTTAATTTCATCTTCTAGTATTCAGATATTTCATCTTCATCCCTCATCAAAAAGCTTCAACTTGAAAAACACTTCAGGATGTGATCCCCAAGCCTCATCAGTCCCTGAGTTGTTGCTTGTTCACCAACCCCTGGGGAGAAACTCGGCTGTGGACCTCGCAGGGTGGCCAACAGCCAGGTGCTCGTTGCTGATGCATCTCCATCGTGAGGAGTTAAATATCCACCGGCTCCACCGTGGGGCCCCTTGACCTGCGGGTGCCCAGTGGGGTGGCAAGGCCTGGTGCAACGCCATAGGTCTGGTGAGGGCTTCTTCACTCACTTCTCCTGGTGTCATCTAACTTTCCAGACAACACTTAGGTATTTCTTGAGCAAGATGCAACTGCTCTGGAAAGAGAAAGTCGCATATTCACTTCCCCAGACCTTGGAGGATCCCAGCGACTGGGCTCCTGACAGCAGTTTGAGAGAAAGCACCTGCTAATTTTGATTACTATGTCAGCTCTCAGAGCTGTGCTTTATTTAATTAATTTTGGCAGCTAACAGAAATGACTAAATTAAAAAGGGAGAAAATCAACATATTGTGTCTGCAAAACTATTGACTGATTAGTATGGGTAAATGAGTTGCATAGCGAACTTCAGCTTCAGGAGGACATGACAGTTATATTTCTTAATTCAAACCAAAACCCTAACTGAGGTTTATGCACCTCTCTTTGAAGTAAATAAAGGTAAGCATTTTTTCTTTTTGTTTGCTTAAAGACTTCCCAGGTGCTGTTTGGGAGGGGAAAAAATGAAATTAAAATGCCTTAAATTAATGAAACCAAAGGTCCTGAGTGCATTTTAGATGGGAGTATTACTTGGAGAAGAAAGTTGATAGCAGACCAGATTTTAAAAAATTTTATATTCCAAATATCGACTAGATAGTTATTACCTGAGTTAAAGTTGTCCAGGGTGCATAGAAGGCTTCAGTGACTATTTGCCTGCATTTTACTGTTGAATAACCCTCTTTATCAAACAGTTTCTTCACAAACAGGTTTCTTGTTGTTATTAAAGGCACGTGGCTATTAAGAGCCTCACCTCACCATGTGAAGAATTGAATGTTCCTATTGAACCCAGAGAGTAACCAGGTCACTGGTTGGTTTCAGTAGTTTTGTAATGTTTTAACACATTGCTAGTTCCCTGGTATTAATGATAACTTTTTGCACTACATCACAGTATGATATTGGATGATTTATTTGGCATTTATAAATGTGAGTGAGTGCTTGACAGGGAGAGGTCCATCAGTAATGCAGAGCTGACTTGTAATTCAAAATATTGTTCTATTTTTTTTTCATAGAAAGGCTTTGGGTCTTCTTACTAACAAGCTTCTTTTTTCTCGTTCCTCCAGTTTTGTCATTGAAAGAGGTTATCACAAAAGAGTATGGGTTGTCATTTTTGATGTTAGGTTTTATATCCTGGTATAATGTATCTTTTACATCTCAATACAAATGCCTGATTTTACAGTTGTTTCTTTCAAATTTYGGGGGAAGATGAAGTCAACTTGAAGATAAAAAGCTATCACTGGGAAAATATAACTCACCAAGGGGTGTTAATTTTTGCAAGTTCCCCAAGGATGAACTGTAAGAGCTTTTGAGAAGATGAAAGAAGGGGCTTCTGGAACTCCTCAGGTCCAATCTCCTGTTCACAGCAGCGCCAAAGTCAAAGTTAGAAGAGGTTGCTCAGGGCCATATCCTCTCAAATTTTGTGAATCTCCAGAGACGGAGATTCTACAGCCTCTCTGGACATCCTGCTCCTGTGCYTCACCACCTTCATAATAAATATTTTCGTCCTTATGTCCAGTTTGACTGTCCTTTGCTGCAACTTGTGACCATTGCTTCTTGTCCTTTTGTTGTGGCTGATGCGAACAATCTGGCTGAATATTCTCTATACCCTTTTACTTGAAGACAGGAACTAAATCCTTTCTTCTCCTGCCCTCTTCCAGGCAAAGTAAGCCTGGTTCCCTCAACCTCTCCTTGTATATCATATATTACAGTCCCTTAACCATGTAAGTGGACCAACTGAACTGTCTAAATGAATGCAATGTAGCAGAAAAATGATTGGAAGCCTTAGCAATGTGAGATGTTCCTGAGCACCGAAGTGCTTTTGAAATGATACCTCTGAATTGATCTAGACTCCAAATCCACCAAAAGAGCAGAGGCTATTTTCATGCCCAGCACTGAGGAGCTCACAAACTGATCTAATACTGCACTGAGCTCCACACAGGTTTTGTGCAAAGACAAGAAGATGGGTACTAAGGGGACATAGTTACCAACAGGACTATTGAACCCTCCCCGCCCCTTCCCTTCTCTGCTGATGGGTTAGTTTTGTAGGGACCATCAGAGTATAGGTTTATTTTTAAGGATGTAAGTTCCTAAGAACAATTTGTCAATCTGGGAACCAAGGGGTAGGAAAGGGAAAGCTAGGAAGGAGGAACAAAGCTACTTATCTGTGGAGGAATTAGCAGGATTCAGGTGTGAATGTCACCACCAGCAGAAAGAAAAAAATGGCCTGGAGTAGAAAAGATAAACAGTTCTTTTTTCAAGGCAAAGAGAAAGGGAGATGGTTCAGAGGTCCTATAGGACTCATGAACACGCAGAGAGAATACATATACTTTCAGTCAGAAACCTGTGCACAGTCTAGCAAAACTTGGACTTTCCTCCCTTTTCTTTTTGAGTAGCATACAACTGCAATGCTGTTTTTTTCCCCTGCTACTATTAGTATTACAGAACTCAAAAAAGTTTCCGACTTGAATCAGTACCTCATTGTGCTAGTCACTGTACTGATACAAAGTCAATGAAGATTCCTGTCCTAAGTTCATAATAGATGTGATATAAGAACATGGAGGAATTATAAGGAAAAAAAAGAAAAAGAAAAAAAACCTAGCAGGAGTCCCAGCATACCAGACCTCTGGCAATTGTCCAAGATTGTTTTATTTTATTTTATTTTATTTAGGATATGAGGAGAAAGTAGACTAAGAAATGAAGTTTATGGTTACAAACCTCAAACAAGAAGGGAAACAACAGAAAAAGCACGAGCAGGTTCATTTCAAAATATAACAAGAGGTAAGGCTGATATCACAAGCCCGGCAGAGAGAACCCTCGATAGGAATGAGCTTCAGGACTTGTTAGGGATGCAGCAGCAAATGCACAATGAATTCAAAATCCTTTATATGTCTGATGCCATTAACAAGGATAATTCACTGGAGCAATTCAAAAAGAGGAGTGCCATGATGAAAATGGAAGGTTAAGAATGCCCAGTATCATATAATAACTTTAGTTGTGCAAATGACCAGGAAAGGGCTACATTTGAGAAATATTCAATAGTAGTAGACAGAAGGAGAATAAAACTTACAATTGAAAGCATCATTTAATCAAATATATATGATTATCMAATCTCAATTTTGTTGGGATGCATTTTCATTAGTTTTTTATTGTTTCAAAAATACAGTGTGTTTTGATGAATAAATGCAGATAGAAAAACAAGTTTTATGTTTTACACTGTATTAAGTCTTTTGAATGCAATGCTTTTAAAATTGAAATGGGCAACTGAGGGTGTAGAGGGGAAAAAAATGAGCTGAGGAAGGCTTATGCCTCAAGCTCCTATCCCCCCATTCTAGTTCCTGTGAAAGTAAATACTGTTCTAGTAACAAGCACATCAAACTAACCCATGTATGTCCAGTACATATCAGACCAGCTTAACCTGAACATGTCCTAGCCCCRTACTGGCAGCCAAAACAAGCAGAGAGGCATTTAATTTGGTCCATATATGAGATCAGGCTGATTACAGTCAATAATATTTTTGATGATCTTCTGGCATAGCAAATGCCGGAGRTGGAAGGATAATTATTTACAAATCGAATGACAAAACGTTCTGAGTTTAAAACCAGGAGCATGAAAGAAAAAACAATGCCACAAATATACTCTTGTTTTTAGTAACACTCCAAGGTTCTGAAACGGATAACGGTGACATGTTGGGTAACTGCAAGGCAAAAACACACATCCTGCCCCGAAGACCTTACAAGTGACAAAGCAGCTACACGTTACGCTGAGGCCAAGTCTTTTTGTAGCTAAAACACCTTCACATTTATTCTCTGAGAAAACCTAGAAGTTATATCCTTGCTTGGGAACCTTGGAACTGGGGAGGCTGAAGGGGATGACAGCGGTGACCAAAGGGGAACAAACCGTGGGTGGAGAAGGAAGGCAGGGTGAGATATCGGGCGTCGTGGGGAAGGGGAGCAGGGGGCGGCACGCACTGGACCCGTGCACCAGGCACCCCGAGGTCCTTCAGCGGCGCAGGGAGCCAGCAGCTTTGGTCCAGGGGTCCTCTCTGTTCAGAGGAACAAGCATGAGAGCAGCGTGGTGGGTAACTCCGAAAGGAAATGTAAGATCTTCAGATTTAATGAATCTGAGACACAGGGAATGTGCAAAGGGGGAACATGTTTCTGTTAAATAGCTAAGTAATAGGATATAATTTTATCTGTTTCCAGAAGGATCAGGTAAAAACAAAGGAATGACTCTATCTGTACAGAAACTCTAACTTTGTGTGGAGGCTGGAAAGAATATTCTGCCTTTAATTATCTTAAAAAAAAAAAAAAAAAAAAAAAAAAAAAACAGTTGAAGGGTATGGAATGAAATAGAATTAGCCATTTAGTGTCTCCTTTTGGCATAGTGAAATTGTGATTTCCTATGGATAATGTCATCTAGAAAGGTAATTATCTGAGCTAAATATCATGTAATGAAAGCTCTTGGTAGGGTAGGAATACTGATGCTGATATGAAAAATTGGCTTCCTTTTCCCTATATGAGTTCTTATATTATGTTCATTATTACTTTAGTCTTGCAGAGTATAGCCCCCCCACCCATCTCACCCCCACACCTCACAGCTTCAGGTAGACTTGAATACTGCATCTAGATCTGGAAGGGATTTAATGATAAAAGTAAGTTGAATGCTGGTAAAAATCTGCATTCTGTTCTGGCTTCTAATGTTTACATCACCACAAAAAAAATTCCCTGAAAATAATACTGATCTTTTTGTGCAGCTGGGGATGCGATTAAGCATTGGCTGCTTTCTGAATGTCTAGGTAKTCAGAAGCCAGGAAGCTCTATAGAAAGTGTCAATTTTGTGGAATTACCCCAAAGAGAAGGAAACTGTGCTAAACTATTTTTCATTCTTAAAGCATTCCCACTAAAGTAAGCAACAATCAAATGCTTTTAATGATTTTGACCTACTTGCGAAGTGCTTTGGGATATGTATTATTATTCAAATGTTGTGTTGTTATTCGTTTTATTTCTTTTTAATTACATTCTCTCATACGCAAAACTTTTCAAACATCTCTGTCTTCAGTGTAACATCTCCCTGTTTGTTCTCTGCAGAACAGTACTTGACTTTTGTGAGGGCAGAGCAAAATATTTTCAGCCACTTCTGCAACAGAAGATAATAACACATAGTCATAGTAAAGTAAAATCTCTCTTTTCTCCATTGTTAAAAATAACTGTGATCATATTTATTGAAAGGGGACATAGAAAAAACTTGTGAAAATTGACTTGGGAATAATTCCCATAATGATGAAACACCTTTGCTTGATCTTGGCAAGGGGAAAATGAGGTTATAGGTTCTCAGTAACATCCGTTAAAATCTGAGCAGAAGCTAACAAAACCCATCTCTCTACACACTTGCAGTGCCCTAGATGGTAATCAGGGTTAGCTGGTTTTCATTAATTAAGGGTCTGGGCAAGAACTGGGGTTTGTTCTTATAACAATTTATGCAAAAAGCATGGTAAATGACTCATATTCATAATTCTCCAAYGCCTGAAGCCCTGTCTAAACATAGTTTGTATTGCTTTAAATATGCAGGTTCATTTAAAGTAGTAAAACTGCAGGTCATATCCCATCTTCCCCTCTGCAAACTGAGTATTAATGATATAAAGTGATTATACCAGGGTAGTTGATTTCAGTGCAGAAAGGAAAATGAACAAGCTATACTGGCATAATGGTACATGTAATAGCATGATTCTATCTATACTAAAGGTTCAAACAGTCTGCATAATGTTTAAAAATAAATCACATGCTGAATTGAAACAGCTGAACTGATAGGAAAGCAGTTGTGATGGGAAATTTGTTTTAGGCTAGGCTTTTGCTCCCTGCACGCCACCACCACCACCAGCAAAGGAACATAAAAGGGACCAAATAAGGGACTAGTGCAATATTATTGATGCTTCTGGGAAATACACTATGGATTTTAAACTTAGAAGCCAATGGAAAAAAAATATTTATGTAGAGAAGACACTTCTCTCCCTTCCTGATGCTCCAAACAACGAAAACAGGCTACTACTGCTACACTGAGGAACTGAAACAAATATTCTRATTTTTTTTAGAGCTTCAGTGGATGTAGTGTTTAATTTACTGATCCATATCAGTCACTTCAAGACAAGTTCAATATTATGAGGAGCTGCGATCATTTCTCAGCACCCAAGGTACTGCTGTAAATTTTTGGATATCACATTGCTACTGATCCTTGAAACACCTAAAGAATGTGTATTGCATTTACTGATTTAATAGATTATGACCAGCCAACACGACCTTCTGCAGATGACAGGTCAGAGAATTTCATCTGTGTCATGCCTTTTTCTCATTCAGAAGTTTCTTATTCATTAGAGAGTGTTGTGGAACAATAAAATAGTTCCAGTAAAGTGACAGATTAACAGCCAATCTGGGACAAGCCACCAGATCTACAGGTTTGTTTTCCTAAATTCAGTCCAAAAGGCCACATAGTTTGCAAAGGTACCATCACAACTTCCTCTTGTTATTTTTGCAAATTCTAATTGCTGATGATTTGATCAAAAATTGGACCTTCAAATRTCTTTAGAGACATTGTCTTGATTAAGAGGAAATACTATTTTCTTTTGGTTTGTATGTTTGCATATTTGTTTCCATCGTATTTGACTACATCTTTTCTTTTACTCTCTAAAATGTTGCAGAAAACATTTGTGCGTGCGTGTGTGTGTGTGTGTGTGTGTGTGATTTGTGTACTATTACCAGCTAGCACCAGAACTGAAAGGTTTGCCATTTCTTTTGATTTTCTTAAAATACTTTTTCATGAATTTTGCTTTTTTGAGGAGGCTTCTGTTCTTGTATTTCTTTAGAGATATGTAATTAATAATTTTTGTACCTAATGAAATCAAGTTAACATGTCTGATAAAACTAGACAGACAAATCCTGATCTATTCTGTAATGACTCTGTAACATTTAATGAAATTTCCTTGGAATTGCACTATGAGAATTGGAAGCTTGTTTCCTGGTTCTTGCTTCTCAAGTGTGTACCCTGCAATATGGGGTGGACAAAGCTTTAACATTTAATTAACTATTATACTTGTTTTACATTTTTACCCTCTCAATAATCTGTGTAAATTGCTTTTATTTTCTTTATTTATTTTATGAGATTTAATGACTGGTCTTTTCTTCAAAGCTTCTCTGACAACTGCTTTGAAATAAATAGCAGAGGTATTGCAGCTGAACACTTTCCTTTTCTTCAAGCTTGAAGAATTAGATGTAGTGGGGTGAAGACCTCTGATTAAATAATTGCTCTTGCCTTGCTTTCCCTAAACAGATTCTCTCACTTGCATCTGCCAATAATAGTCCAAGTTTTCCCATCACGCCTTCTCACCACTCCCCACCTCCTCTCCTCTTGTGTACCTGCAGGCTTTTCACGCTAAAACACAGGACTGAGCGAACATTGACACCAGTCTGTACAGAATACATTTTCTTCATACTTAAACCCAGATTTCATGCAGAATTACTTGAGGAGGTAGGAGAGAGACAAATCTAAGTCTTGGATTGTATTTCTTAAACATATGGACATTTCATATTGTCTACAAGAATATTACTAAAAAACACAAGTTACCCAAGTAACCAAGGCTACATGATCAGGCCCTGAATAAGCTAAAACATTAGGATACACAGTATTTTTTCATTTCAAATATACCACTGAATACAAAATGAACATTTTACAAATACCAAACCCAATAGATAAAATGTACAAGATAGCTATTCAAATAGCAGTTTTTCTGCTGTTTGACCTAAAATGTGTCACACTAAAAGACATGCAGAAAACACACATTTTCACTTTACATTTTTAATGTATCCTACTGAATGCAGGCTGCACATCCTGCAATAGCACTTGCATTGAAATCAGCACAATGAAATGTGACGTGTCAGACCAACAAAATGAACAGCACTTCTCCATGTGTAAATTGAAAAGGCATGCAGAAAGTTTATGCAGAAAAAAATGGACAAAACAGATAATAAATTATATTGGTTTTGGTATCTTTTCTGTCATTGATAACAAAAGAATTGGATGGGACATCAAACAGTAATAAGTCTTTTTATTTACACGTCAATTTTACATCTTGCAATAATCATTATCAGGAAAAAAATAGAAAAGATACATCACTTCTTAGAGTAATAAAGGATTTTGTCTTTCTTTTTTTCTATACATTCTTTTTTCCCAAGGGCTTACTTATTCGCAGCCATTTTGTGTATTATCCTTCTTTGCTGCATAATAGTTTTTTTCTCTGGTTGAAAAAATATATTATAATCCACATGTAAAATTGGCTTTGCTTTCATCTGCTAAAATGAAATAGTAGTTTAATTTAATCTATTAACCAACTTTACTTTCCTTTATAAGATAAATGTTGCATACTCTCTTGTTTTAAAACCACTGCACAATGTTACCTTCCTTTTTGAGAAATGGAAGCGCTATAGTTATTCTTACTCGCTGCTTACACAGAATTCCTCAAAATATCTCCAGTGACATCACACCATCATAGAGAAGATAATGATTTCATAGCCATTTTTTAGCTGAATGTTGTTGTTGTTTTGAAATCTGATATTAAATGTCCTTCCTCCTTGGAACACCACCAAAAGAACATCAAATAAATTAATCAAAGCATAGGACCACATCACTGCTTAAGGCCTTGGAAGCTATTCTGTACATTCTGCATACTTAGAAACAAWTAAGTAACCAAACAGTTTGCTCCTTCAAACTAAACTAGCCTTAAAAAAAAGAAAGAAAAAATCACAGAACCACAGCCTGCTCTCTCTCAGTAGAATCTTTTATGCCTATGCATATATACAGAACTAAACATTTTTTAAAAACACTCCTTCCTGGAGAAGGCACATTGGGATTTAATATTTGCCCCCAACAACGGGTTCACTTGGCTAAGCATCACTGAGCATCAATGTATAAATCGTACGCTCTCATTCAGAGCCACTGCACTTCCACAATATAAGTGCATGAGACCACATGCTGGTATTCTCCACAAAAGTCACTTGTTATTTAAATCAGAACTACAAACCTGCTCCCTCACCTCCCCCTCTCCAGCCCCTAGAGGGGCATATTCTCATTAACATTCTTAATGTTAATTGGAATTACATGTGCACATCAAGAAGCGAATACACCTCCAGATGCGATATTTGCAAGCTTCATATTAAGCCAGACTGTGTTGAAATAAAACACATCATTGAACATACATTGAACATACTGATCTGATATTGAACAGTATTATATGTTTCTATGTGCCAAACGAGGTTTTACATACAGACAAAAATGAATTGAGGATAATACATCTGCAGTCTCCATTACTGTAGAACTTGATCTTGCCCGTTCTCACTTATGTTAAAAATCCTGGTGTCCACAAGGTACATCTAATCTTATGATCCAGCACATTTTTATATAATGGAAGTCAGTTGCTGATCTGAATTATTTAAAAAATGGTGACAAAATCAGATGACTTAGATTCACTTGTTCAGAAAAGAAGCTGGATGGTTGACTGCAAAAAATAAGTTTTAAAAATCACAAACCAGTACCCATATTTTCCAAACAGATGAAAATAATGCAATTCTGATAATAAAAATTGTAATTTCTGAAAATATAATCATATGAGAAATATATTTACAGAAAAATATAAAAAAATAGCCAACATCAAGTGCCCTTTGCTATGTTGTCTTAAATTCACTATAATCTTCTAGTTTTGAATACACTGCTTACACTAGCTTTTCTACAATTTCTACCTCACAAAATATAAAGGCAGGGTAGATTAGAAGAAAGCACAATCCCAATCTGTAAACCCCAAACAGATTAGTTTCATCTTTACAGAAAATTCACACTGGAATAATGTTTTTTCTACAGAGCCTTTCCACTTTCAGGTAATGAGAATTTTTGTATTGTCATTTTTCAGGTATTCAGTCAACAAATCATAATAATCTACAACAGAATTAGATGAAAGCTCAATCCCAGAAGTAAGGGGCAGATCTGACTCAAAAGGCATAAACTGAGGTTTCATTCCTTTGAAGAAACCCTCCTAATACAGTTACCAAAACATAAATTGAAATAATGTCAAATTCTCCTAGAAATTATAATAAATAAAACCATATGCTGGAGCATCTCAGCTAGAATTCTCCAAGGCTATAAAACAGATACATTCAAGTCAGACAGTATCAAGGAAAATGGGGTTGGAGMTGAGGAAAATATTCGTTTAGTAATGATCTTTCTTCATGTAATGACATGCTAGGTTTAAGCCCCTGACATCTTGGAAGTGCTCATGTATAATCTCGTTTGCCTRTTCTTCCTTACTAGCAAAGATGGTCATCAAAACAAGACTCGTTTGGGAATAAGTAATGCAAATGTCACATCTACCTTGCTAATATTAGAGGAAGGCAGAGGAGACGTATATTGGAATATTTTAAAAAAAGCAAAAAGCAATCCCCTCCCCACACTAAAATAATAAACTGAATGCCTGGCTTCAGGTATTCAGGTATTCAGTCACAAACACAGAGAAATGAGAGGGAAAATAAAGCCTTTCTAGGTCATCTATTCCATCCATCTGCTGGAGTAAGATCCCTCTCTATAATATACATTCTAGAGCTTTTCTCAGTTTGATTTTAAATGTCTTGTTTCCATCTGCTCAGTTTGACCTTACCTATTTCATCTTGGGTAGTTAAAATGGCTGCTGAACAGTGCAGTAATTCAGGGCAACATCTAAAAAATCAAAAATCAGCATAAAAAAAAAAAGTCCTTTTTAGCCTTAGTGCAGCTAATTTTGAAGATAGGTTTACCCACCAAACTGGACAAACGATGCCTATGAGACGGTGTCGTCTGCGTGTGAAGCGTCATCTTTTACTGCATCATATGGATTAGATCCTGAGCTAATCAGTCGGACTCAGAGCTGAACTGCTTTGGGTCCATCTTACAATGCAAATATTGGGGGGTGGGGAACATTCAACTGAAGTCTTCTGTGCTTAATGAGTTGCCTTTCCCGTTCTTATTAACTAAAATACCTTAACCACTTTGGTTTTTTAAACTTAAACAATTATATTAGATGTAATCATTATTTTATTAACATTTTTCTCCAAGGATTTTTCTTTCTGATTATGAGCACTTTGCAGTCTCAGACAGTATGATGGATGCTACTCTTCTATGACAAGAATTTTAACAGCCCTTCTTCAGCACTCAATGCACACCCAATTATGCGTCTGAGCTAGTAACCTTGAATTTATGTTGCCATGGCGACAAACTGGTCATGCATTATGGATTATCATTGAAATTCTACACCCCTACCTAGCATAATGAGAGTTGGGGACTTAATCAAATCAGCCATTCTGCGCGACACAAAGTGAAGAACTAGCGCTCATTGTTCGGCGCCGAGAAAGGAAGCAGGCCCGATGGAGTGGCAGCTGCGCCGCCGCAGCCTGATAGATTGCCCTTATATACATTTGTGAATGTATAGACAGATGGCTCTCAATGCCTGGAATTTCGAGCTTAGGAAGCAGCTGTTCGGGTAACCTCTGCCGTCTCACCTTGTTGTCATGGCACACTGAGCAGAGACGGGGAATGCGGCCGGCTCCGCCGACGAGCGGGCTGGGTTTACGCGGCGTGGCGTCCCTCCTCCGTCGGGAGGCTGCCGGGCCGGAGGGCCGGCAGGGCCGAGTCGGGGGAGAGCCGCTGCGGCTGCAGCCGGGCGCTGGAGCAGCTTCCCTGCCCGTTCCCGCTCTGCCGGGGCAGGGAGAGACACATAAAATTGTCGCGGTAAATCACTCCCGGGGATTTAATCTAGTTTGCGTCTCCTCCACTGTCCTGAAATCAGAGCCACGCCATGGCACTCTCTTCTTACGCTGCTCACACACCAGCAAAGGCACCTACGTCTCAGGTTTCCGCGCAGGACTCTGTTTATGTCCTTTGCTTTCTAAGACAAAACACCAGCTTTGCTAAGGTCAGAGCTGGAGCTGACTCAGTGCCAGAACAAGAATCAAGCCAAATGGATATGAAAAGCCAGCAGCCATTACCCCCTCCTACCCTGCCGGGCGTCTTTGCTGCCTTATCACTGACATTTCTCTTTCTAGCCTGAGATATTGTAGGAAGCTACAGAAACAGCTGGGAGCTCATTAACTTCTTCTTCTTCTTCTTCTTTTTTTTTTTTTTAATAAAATAATAGTAAAACTGTAGCGGTTTCTAGAAGAATGGGGCCATAATATATATATATATAAAGCTTAAATCTGTTTAGTGTAAGTATCGGAGTATTTCGTCCTAGATCAGAAGGAAGTTCATGTACATAGTGTTTTTGATCTGGTTTTACGGCCATTTTTTTATTATTATAGTAATAACAGTGTTGTTTTTTGCCAGATAGCTCTCCGTTTTTTCCAAAAATTTAAACAGATTCTGATTCCCCAGAAACATACATCTATTAAAAAAATCCTACTTTTCCAAAATCTTGATTATCCAATTATTCTGAGTCACCATTAGCTTTTGGAAGTCCATTTGTTATTACTAGAACATATTTTATTTATAATGTGACCATCATCAGGGTTTCTGCATAGGGAGTGTTACGTGCCTGTCAACCTCACCACTATAGATTCACTAGACCTGTGATTTCAAAGCTTGCAATATTCTCTCAGAATAAAACCTGATGTGAAAATAATGTTTCAAAGAAAATACTTGATTTCAGATCTAACTGCTTCATTAACACCATTTTTTTCTTTCAGCCAAGCTGTCTGTTTTTGTGTTTTGATGTGTAAAGTGTATAGTACACATACACTCTAAAGGATTTAATTTKAAATGTGTGTGCAGGAAGTGAATATTTCAGTAGTATTTTTTAAAATAAATGAATATATAGGTTATCTAGGAACCTGGAATAGTCACTTCTTATCTATCTGTTTATCTATCTGTCTATTCATCTATCCATCTATCTCTGTAAGCAAAAATAGAGTCCCTCACCTTCTGTGCAGCTTTTCATTTCCAAAGGAGCCACTGCTGCCAGGCATTGACCCATTGGATTGCAATCGCTCCATAGAAGACTTCGCAGTCTATTCGCTAATGATTTGTGAGCCAGAATGTCCCAGGACAGCCCAAACATGAGCGACTGCACCAGTTGGGAGGCTGAGGCCAGCTTTGGGCCTGATTCTGCAAGCTCTGATCAAGCCACCGAAGCAGTGAAGACACTCACTGGGGGGACAACCCCCCAAGGAAAGACCCTCTTGTGTCAATACCTCTGTTTTAAGCACACCTCAATCTCAGCAGTGTAGCAGATTTTGATTGCTGACTATGCAGTTGTTACAGTATGTTAGGGGACTTTTAGATTTCCTAGAGTTCATATGCAGTTAAAAAAAAAAAATTGCTTCCCTAAAAAGATTCATTCACACAAAAACGTCTTTAGTAACATTAATTGTCTGACTTAGAGTACAAAAGATAATTCAGAGCTGGGGACTCATGGGCTAAACAAATAGACTGATATCATTGAAATCTCTCTGAATAAAAGAAATAATGAATCTTTTTCAGCTTTAATTTATAGCACTTGGAGTTTCCTTGTGTTTATAGATTTTAAGCCAAACCCTTAAAACTGATGTTAATGTCAACTTTATACTACCTAAATTCTTCTTCTTCTTTTTTTCTTTTCTTTTCTTTTTTTTTTTTTTTTTTTTTTTTTTTTTTTTTTTTTTTTTTTTTTTTATGGTTGAGTAGCATTTATTATGTGGGCATTTTGGAGAAGGATGTTACAGTTGGATCTAGCACAGTAAGCCAACGCAAATAATAGTGTGTGCTTTACATTAAAATCTATAGAGAAAAATAAAAAAAAGAAAATAAGCACTAACACAGACACAGGGAAATAAGTGTCTTTTTCTCATTAAAAATATTCCACAAGAAAGGAGACAGAAACTGCAGAATTATTTTTCATTAGGTATTTTTAGAAACAATTTTTAAATAAGTACACTAACTTCAAACACAGTGAAACAGGATCCTGAGAAAAATGACTTTAGACTAAGAATAAATATTTGGCCCAGTAAATGATTTATGGTCAAATTATATATCTCTCAAGAACTGAAGGAGAAATGTGTTTAATACTGTTCCTAATACTAAAAGCAAGGAAATAATTTTAGGGTCTAATACAACTTTTATTTAGGCTAAATAGAGGCTTCTCAACAAAGTATTCCCAGTGGTCTCAGTAACATTAGTATCAAAAGTGAGTTATTACTTAGAATAACTCATACTCCTAGAAGACAGTCTGAATATCAAATAGTATTTAAAGTCTTCTGAAACACAATAACATTGTAATTGCCAGAAAAAATGGAGGAAGAGAGAAGAAATTTGACTTCTCAGTTACTGTTACCTTATGTTAGAGATAAGCTTGTAAGAATTTCCTTGGAAATTAACCCTATCAGATTTAAAATACTGTCTCTCAACCATTTTTAATCACAGGAACATCCAACCTAAAAAAAAAGAATTAAGTAAATATAAAAATCCAAATATTGACTATTTTCTTGGGAAGAAAATATTGCTTTGTGGATTGTAGATTGGGAGAGTTTTCTCTTGTGACTTACTAAAATAAGACTGAACTCTAAATTTCACCTTATTAGTTTTATTTTTCCCATTTGATCCATGGGTATTCCTGAGGTGTGAGACAGACCACATAAACATGTATTTTGGGGAATTTTGCAATCATTCCACAGTCCACTTCCTATTGTTTTATGGACCACCAGTAGCCCCATGGCCACACACAGGGAAATTTTGCTGGTGCATGAGCTCATTGGTCGCAGCTCACCTCTGCACTGTCTAAATGCAGATCATCACTCGGTATAAGGATGTGGACAAAAGCATGCATTCAGCATCTAGCTCCTGAGAAATATATACCTTCTGATGTGGTGACAGTCACATCATCAGCATTTTAGGACCTCAAAATAAAAGATATTAAATTCTAAAAATGTCTAGGCTTTCCAAAGACATACAGCAGAAAAGCTGCATTCTAGCCATTTTGGAGCAAGAGGATTAGAGCTGCAGAGCTCTGTTTGCATGGTAATACAGGGTACAGCTGGTTTTGCAAGTTCAAGGTTTAAGCAAAATAGCATTTTCTGGCTGTGACCATATTCTAGTAATTGCAGCAGGTCTGCCTGAAAGGCAAAGGGTCTGTTAAAGACACTCCTCCAGTCTTAAGATGTAAGCCCATCCTCCTATTTTACTTAAATTCATCCATTTTCTCACAACCGGTGGAGTCAGCTGATGCATTTCCCTTCACTATAAAATGCATTTAATCACAGTAATCAAATGCCTGTGTAGTGAGAACATCTTTATAATCCACTGTACCAGCTTGTTCGCTTCCAGGCTCTGACTGGTGTACTCTGATAATCTTTTTGCTGTCACGCTGAGATGTTTCATTCCTAACTGGAGCTCAGCTGATCAGAAACATCAGCATTTATACTTACTCTGAGAGGAGAACTTACAAAGGGATGTCATTAAAACTGTGTTCCTTTCTGTACGCACATGTGCAAGGCATTTAGGATGGTCACTTAAAGGTCTCCCCCATACACCACTTCTTTTGAAGAGCAATTTAAATCCTAAGTATTTATCAGCACTATTCAAATTGCAGCTAAGAGTTTTTCCTATCGCAACTGGCTTGGCTTTTGCTCAAAGACATACATGAATCAGGGTCCTGGGGCCTCCCTGTCCCTGTCCTCCTCCCCTGGGCCCCAGCCCCAGCCCTCCATTCCAGTCCAGCCCAGTCCAGGCCATCAGTCCATGCCCCGCAATGCTGTAGCTGTGCCTGGCTCCAGCCCCGTGATGCATCAGGATGCACCCAGATGCCCCAGGAGCATCTCCTTTTGCTCTTGGCTGGGGCGCTGGCTGGCCCACAGACCTCAGCCATTACTGACCACATCAGGGCTGTTGATGGACCTGTYATCAGCCCCAGCTCTGCCCCTGGATGTCTCCAGGGCTGTGCCCTTGCCAGGTCACCCTTGGGACCTCTATTTCACAGTGCCACATTCACTATGGCAACAGAAAAGTAAAACTCCTTTGTTTTTTTTTAGCTTAACCAAGTCCCTGAATACCCACACAGAGTTGAATGTTACATATTTACTCACTTTTCACTTAGCTGGAGGTTCAGCGAATTTAGTCACATGGAACTATGCATAAACGTACTTTGCCAATATGCGCATCCTGTAGGTGAATGCGTGTGTGTGCGCRTCTCACCAATGAACCCGCACGTTCTTTTGGACTCTTCCTTTGCTCTGTGAATGCTCAAACACATATTTTACRTAAACATTTGGGGTTGTTTTCTTCTCTTAAGGTAGATACGTACTTAAGGCACAAATTACATGCGCAATAAGCTGCTCCAATAAACATATTGGACAGGAAAAAGAAAAGGGGGGGAGAAATGCTGTTATGAAGTGTACCKGCTTGTTCGCCGGATTCGTGTCGCGGGTTAACGCCTCTGCCTCCACGAGGGGGTGCCTCGCTGACGCCGCCGGAGCCTCCCCCGGCCGCTGCCTCCGCCGAGCCCGGCGACCTGCTCCGATTTACACCAGCTCAGCTTCTGCTCCAGCATGGCCAGCGCTGACAGTGAGGCAAAAGAGTACCAGGCGTGAGCTAAAGAGTTTACAACATGCTTCTCAGGCGACCCGCAGCAGGCAAGAGGCTGTTCTTTGGAAAGCAAACAAACAAACAAAAAATCCTGTGGCTGTAGGGTTGGAGTAACATGAAGTCATGCTTTTGGAGTAAATCTCTGCTATGCAAGCTTGCTGATACTGGAGTTTATACATGCCAACTAAAATATCGCAGTAGGGTATCAGAATATGCACTGAACACCTAGTATATCCAGACACACTGCCACAGACTTAATGACATTAATTGGGGCAGCCGAAGTCCTCAATGATGCTGCAGGAAAGGGGCAGCTTGGGATGGTCATTTAATCTGGAAATAGCTTTAAAAACTGGAACAGACTTCTCCCCTGAGAATGGTCTCTGTGAGATTAGCTGCACGGGCTCTGCAGCCCTCTCTGCGGAAGTGCTATTCTTTTACTTTAAAACTGTAACAGGAAGCCAGGCAGAATAAGCCTGGGGACAATTTGAGTCAAATGCTTTACAATGAGATATATAGTGAAGGCAGGAGAGCAGATTAAGGCATACTACTTTTTCCTTTAACTTCTTCCTTTAAAATCAGTAGACACTCTTACTTATTAGATATGTTTTTTTTTTTTATTTAGCAACCCTACTGATTTTTTGGAGTAATTGGATGGGAAAACCCTATTTCAATCGCTGTAAGAACTTTTCTTCTCTGACAAACTTTCTTCCAGAGAAAAAAGGAAAATCTTTCAAAACTGCTTCTGAAGACAAACCCTAGAGTGGCTGCACTCAGTGCCACCGAGAGTCAAGCCATTTGTTTAGATTCCTAACAATAATGCCATAGATTTGAAAATGGCCCCAGCACACCATTTATGAATACTAATAGCTATAATTTTGTCATAGTTTTAATCCTGCAAAGARTTAGGTCAGCTAGACAGAGATACAGAGTCTAGTCAGTCTTAGTACCAGCACATACCACTGTATAATTCACTGGCATACAAGTGCACTTAGATAAATACATTGACATTACTAAGAYTCAGTGTGCACAGAAGAGACCCCTGGCACACTAATAACAAATAAAGCTGAGTGATATTAAACATGTCACTTCTACTGGAGCTCAGTGTTGACACCCATACACATTTCTTTTCACACTACATTATTATCCCTTCTTCCGTGGCAAAGCCTCTCCCACACAGATGTTAAGTCAAATGGTAAGATGCTTTCATATCTCTACAAAGTATATAGCAAGCATTAAGAAAATGAAAATAATGTAGCCTGTACAGTAAGAATTACATGGTAGACTAGATTTTAAACACAAGATTTATACAAGAACATTATTGTTTCATCTGAATAGGCAACTAAATACAGTGATGCAATGAATGAACAAATATAGATACTGGACTTTTTTAAGGCGATCTCACTCCTACCTCACGATATATGCAATGTGATATGAAAAAAGCTTTCATTTCATATGCAATAACTGAGCTTAAATAAGCAGGACTTTATTTTATTTTATTTTATTTCTTATAGACAGCTATCATCAAGATAAGTTTTGGAAACAAATACACTCMGTTTTTCTTGGAGAAATAAAACAAGGAAGTTTTTCTTGGAAGCTCTGTAAGATGATTTTTCACMTTCTGAGTGAAGTAAATCAAAATACCTCTCAGATAGAATGTATTTTTAAGTGTTTCTTCTTTCCTTAGATACAGATTTCCTCTAGGAGCAKGCAAAAAGAAATAAATCAAACTTTGACCCATGTACATACTTCAACCTTTAAGAAAATTAGCTGAGATGAACCTTTGTAGCTGCATGTAGAATTCCTTGGATTAGAGTATTCAGAAACTGGCTGAGCTCTTTACAGAGACAAGATTTGCCCATGCAAAGCTGCACAGTAAATAATCCTCTACCTTCAGATGATGAAAGAATAAGAGAATAAGAGTCTGTTATTCTCATATTCCAGCAACTTATATTACATAACAGATCACTAGATAATCTGGGAAAGGGCTTCTGAGTGCTAAAATACACTTGGTGGTATTGGGATGGAGTACAGGCAGTAGTTAGTGAAATGAAGGAACAAGATCCAGCCTTGCACAAAACGGAAGAGAGAAAGGAGAGAGCACACTTGATCCCTGWTTTGCAAGATAGTAAATGAGCTGCTTTTGGCCCAGCAAAATGACAATGCTAAATATAAGATTAACAACAAAAAAGCAAGTGAGAAATCTAGACTCAGATTTGACTCTTCTCTAGATRGATAAATTGCTTAAAATTTGTCCAAAATATCTCTGCATCTAAGAAGTATTTCAACTGATTGGAATCTAGATCAATGTCCTGTTTAAACCTTTTAGATATTTTATTTTTGGAACACACTCAGCCATYAGGAAAATATAATCTCTCAACAGGACTATGAAATGCATCTTGGCATCATGTAAACCTAGAGAGCAAGTCCAGCACTGCCGAAACACCCTTGGATCTGCTGTAGAACTACAGTGCATGAATATTATGAATGTGTGGACTTATGGTCTGTGAAGCAGAGCTTGATGAACATATGATGAGTCATCACACGGAGTATTCATCAGAAGTTTTAGGACTTTGCAGCAGAAAATGGGACCTGCAAAGAAATCCTGGATGAATAAAGCAATTCCTCAGAATTCATTGAGTCTACACCTTTGGGTAGAAAATAGGAACTTACCCRGGGGGGAAGTCTGTCCATTTTTATGAGGTTTTATACATGGGAAAAAGCACCAGTTGAATGTTTAAACATAATTTTAAAAAAATAGTATATGTACAAAAATATGGAACCAATAAAATGACAGAAAGAAGTTTAAGAAACTTCATGCTAACCCCTTGCAAGCAAGTTGCCTCTGCCTGGGCATTGCCCTACCAGTGGTGCTTGTGCTGGGTACATATCTTCTTCTTCAACAGGACCAGAGGCACAGCTGCAGCTAGAGTTTAACTAGYCCAAGGAAAGAGCAAAGTCTGGTTCAAATTGCCTCCTACTTCCTCTCTTGTATGCCAAAACCTTTTGACACTTGTGCTGCTGGCAGCATTAACCTCCCTGAAGGCCAAGCACAAAATCTGGGGTCTAGAACAACAGTGTCTTAGCAGAAGGGAGGTCCTGGCATGGGTCTTCCAGGCTCGTGGGTTTTCAGCAGGGATCCTGAAGTACGTATTTTCTCTAGGTAAGGTAGTTAAGCTTTACACCGCTTTTCCTAACTTCTAAATGGAGTAGTAGATATATTTTAAAACAACTCTGTATCCTACCTAAATAAAACTCTTCACTGCACACCCAGTTGTCCCTTGGGAGAGAGAAGGAACCACATGCACTTGTGGAAGCAGCTTATGGTAGGTTCAGGTCAGGAGTCTATAAAAAAAGATAAGTAGACAATACCTCCAGGAGCTATCTTTGCTCTCCCAAGGAAAGAGGCACTTGTTTACRTTCCATATTCTCTTCCTGATTTGATTTTTTAAAATAACCATCAGAACCACGGGATTTCTTGTTTCCTTCCAAATTTGAAATGCTGCGCAGAAAAAAACAGGTCTTTAAACAATACACTWTGTTTGCACACTTCAGTTAATTGCTACTTATCCTGTCCTGAAAGGAAAAATCTCATTTTACAGTCTCCTTCCACAGTATTTAACTTTGATATAAATATGTGCAGTTCTTGTGTTAGAGTTTTTTTTCTTAACCAGAAACATTTGGCTAGAGCATAACATAATTGATTTTTTTAAGACATAATATAACATTATGTGCTATTATACAGTAAAAGAATTGGCTTGTGTCTCCTGCCTTATATTCTTTAGATCAGGAACATTTTACTGTCTAATTGAGTCTATCTCACTGTGTGACCTGTTTATCTGTAATCATACCTTGGAGTCTTTGATTACAGTAAAAGCTGATGCCATGGTGAAATTCTCTTTAATATTTACGTTGTGAGACCTGTTGAAATGACGCAATGTCCTTCTTGTCTAAAGTGCATTATTACCTCAGTGTGTCTGTGAATCAGCATCATTAGAACTGCATGAGCTCATCCTTCAAAAGGATTAAAAAATATTCACTGTTCCGRGAACTAGGGGAAAACATTGCTAATAGCAAATCTCATTTTATTCAAGGCTTAGGACTTTTTTGCATTTATTCTACTTTTCSTTTTGGGGTATTTAGCAGCTTCAAGGACAGCTGGCAAGGAACAGAGATTTTTTGTGGACACTTCTGTTTTTGTTTGTTTGTTTSTTTCTTTCTTTCTTTCTTTGTAAGAACTTCAAAATTCTAGCTCCAGAAGGGAATCTGGAGTGAATATTCCTTTTCTTGTTTTCTATTTTGACTTTCCTTTGTTTGTTTGTTTGATAAGTTTGGGTGGTTTTTTTCTTTTGGTTTTGGGTTTTTTTTTTTTTTGGTTCTGGTGCTTTCTTTTCAAAACTGCTTAGATTGATCAACCTAGCTGGCTATCTGAACATGCCATCACACTAACAAAAGAGGATTGTGGATAATATCTTACAGCAACCAAAGTAACAGCAAAAGAATAGTGTTTTATGGAAGTACCACCTCCATATTTAYCTACTACTTTATGGAAGTGCCAGTAATAATTTCAGTATAAATCCATATTGGAGTTTGTATTAAAACAAAAATTTAACTTTTGGTTAAGTTTAACCCAATTTCTTTGGCTTATAATATTTGATTTAAGGTAACAGTAAATGACTGTAATGTAATTTCATCTACAAATTGTATTTTACAGTATTTGTCTAGATATAATTTTAAGTTCGTATTATTCTATGGCTTTTCTGAAAAAAAAAGAAAGGCTGTGGAAGCACTTCAGTGCTGCAGGTCTCATTTCAAGCAATCACAGCCTTTATTGTCCTTTTCCACTTGTACCAGGATCCACCATAATGAAAAAAATTTGTGGAGTCTCTTTTGGGATTAATATTGTATCAAATATAGACAGTCTTTTTCTATGAATCATTGGCTGAAACGAATTGTGTGTCTATATTTGAATTCATCATTAGTGGTCACTGTGGCTTATGACTGTGGTTGAGCCTGGGAAAAATGCACCTTGTTCTTTATGCGAGCCCTTAAATCTCTCACAAATCAGAATTGTCTAAATAGCTCCAAATTATTCTCTCATATTGATCAGGACAACAGGAACTACTTTTCCCCTTGAGACATGGCAATGAAATTTTGTTTCTTTTTAAATCAACTTTTTCTTCGTATTTTTTCAGTGTAATTACATTTTTACTCACATATTAGATTTTTGGCTATTGAAAGTCTTAGAGTTTCACAATTTATATACAAACCATTTTTTCTTTACATGCTACTGTATCCCCAAATTTACAATTATTCAAAAAATCCTAATATAGCAATATTTTGCCAGATATGTATATGATAGTGTTATACAGTTAGTACACTTGCATCTGCCAAAATGTTAAAATCTAAGTGGACATTGATGTTGTACATCTAGTTTTCAGATAATCTAGTTTTCTAGATAGACACTATGATTATTGTATATTTATCTATTCTGAAATAATTAAAAAGATTCTCCTCACCCATTTCCTCCCCCCAAAAAAGACTTTGAGGTATAAAGTCTAGAAATGGATTTAAATTCAAGTTTATTTTTTTCTATAAAGCAAGTTATTACGGATTGAACTGGGTACTTCCACTTTTTCTGTGTGACTTTATCACATGTAATCTCTTCCACATTACTCTAAGACTGATAACATCGCTTACCTGGGATTGGGTAGTACTGTTGTGGAAATTCAACGAAACCAAAACTGTTGTGGGAGTTGCTCAGGAAGAGAAGACTGCACTGTCAGTTTGTGTAAAATACCTTAAATATATGTGTGTGTGTGTGTGTGTGTGTGTGTGTGTGTGTGTGTGTGTGTATACACACTCATATATGTTTATCTTTACTGAGTTTTGCACTGATACCATTTATGATTTTTCTTTTTCTGCTAAAAACTCAAAGCGAAATATAAAAATGTAATCATGTCAGTGTGAAAACACGTAACACAAGTTATGTGTTTTTTATAAATGGAATCATTTGCACATGGAAATAAGCAGAAAGTATATGTTAACACTCTACTTGTATTCATAAAAAYAAAGAGAAAAAAAAACAACAAAAAGCACAGTGGTCTAGCTACTAATGCCATGAGAGCACCACCTTCTAGGCTGACCAACATTTTCTATTATTCTCTATTTATGTCTATATGTCACTTATCTTTCATACTTAGATTTGATCTCCTAGGGGTGTATTTAGACAGAGCATTTTATATTGGAGCTATGGTCTGTAGTGAGATTTCTGTACACTGAAAAATAAAAGTACTATCATTACAAGGCATTTTGAAGCTAACAAAATCAAATATGGCATTATGAATACTCTAGACTTCTTCACAACAAATGGTTATTGATACAGTTTCTGACAGCCATGCACCAGCTTTTTAGCATTTTATCTAAAATAACCACAGCAAGACCAGCTTTCAAGAATCAGCTCTTCAGAAAAAAGGAGCATCTGATGCCAAGAGACCTTCAAAGAAGTCTGAGGGACAGATATTGAAACCTTTGCTCCCATTACACAGTACTGGATTTTACTGCTGATCTAATTTCTTCTGCTAGAAATGAGATCTTGCTGCTGGCAGTCTACACTTCTACTGAACATTAACATGAGGAACAGAATCTGGCCCCAAGTCGAATGGACTCTCAGTATCATCAGATACATTCTTCCCYACCAGGAAACTAGGAAACACTAACTTGTTTGTCTCATTGATAGGCATAYGGGAAACCCAGAGAAACATGCTAGGGAAAGGGCTACTTTGTTTTAAAGCATAGCAATGCCAAAAGTTGTTAAAAGTCACAGATTTCTTTATGTATTTCCCTAGTGTTTTGGAGTAGATTTAAGTTTATCACCATAGAGCTTGAACAAATTGAAAGAAACTTCTGTGTGTGTTTCCAATGAGTAAAACAAGGTTTTTTAACTCATCCTACAAAGAAGCAATATTATTCATTCCAAGGTCTTACTAAATCTGGTATTTAAATTTGGTCATGCTATATAAATATGATATGAGAGAAAGTAATTACTTATTATAAAATAATCTACCTAACTTTAGATGCTGATCCTTCAGTATCTATTTAGCATAGGCCATTAATTTTTAAGAACTGTTTTCAGCTTCATGTTGGACAGCAATAAGAAGAAAATGTCAATTCTGAAACAAGTATCACAAATGAAAGACCATATTTTTAATACTTACAGAGTTTAATACTTACAGAGGGTAAATAAACTCTGCATTAGTCCCAGAAAACATGAGGTTGTACTTCTGCTTTTTCACTAAAGAAAATTGAAGCATAGAATCATAGAATCAGTAAGGTTGGAAGGGACCTCCAGAGATCATCTAGTCCAACCCCCCTGCTCAGCAGGGTCACCTAGACATGTTAGACAGGGTTGCACCCAGATGGGCCTTGAATATCTCCAGAGAAGGAGACTCCGCAACCTCTCTGGGCAACCTCTGCCAGTGCTCTGTCACTCTCACAGGGAAGAAATTCCATCTCACATTCAGGCAGAACTTCCTGTACTTCAATTTCTGCCCATTGCCTCTTGTCCTGTCACATGGGACAACTGAAAAGAGTTTGTCCCCGTCCCCTTGACACCCTCCCTTCAGGAACTTCTACACATTGATAAGATCCCCCCTCAGTCTTCTCTTCAAATACATCAGCAGCAAGAGGAGGACTRGRGAAAGTGTGGGCCTGCTACTGAATAAGGCAGGGGCCCTGGTGACAAGGGATACAGAGAAGGMAGAATTACTGAATGCCTCCTTTGCTTCAGTCTTCACYGCTAAGGGCAGCCCTCAGGAATCCCAGAGCCTGGACATGAAGGAGAAAGTCTGGAGAAGGGAAGACTCCTTTGGTTGAGAAGGAAAGGATTAGAGACCTTCCAGGCAGGCTAGACATCCACAAATSCATGGGCCCAGATGGGATGCACCCACGGGTACTGAGGGAGCTGGCAGATGTTGTTGTCAGGCCGCTCTCCATCATCTTTGAAAGGTCCTGGAGAACTGGAGAGGTACCTGAGGACTGGAAGAAAGCCAGTGTCACTCCAGTCTTCAAGAAGGGTAAGAAGGAGGACCCAGGCAACTATAGGCTGGTCAGCCTCACCCCCATCCCTGGAAAGGTGATGGAACAGCTCATTCTGGATGTCATCTCCAAGCATATGGAGGAGAAGAATGTGATCAGGAGTAGCCAGCATGGATTCAGMAAGGGGAAATCCTGCTTAACCAACCTGATAGCCTTCTGTGATGGCATGACTGGCTGGGTAGATGAGGGGAGAGCAGTGGACATTGCATACCTTGACTTCAGCAAGGCTTTTCACACTGTCTCCCACAACATCCTCCTAGATAAGCTCGGGAAGCGTGGGTTAGACGAGTGGACAGTGATGTGGATTGAGAACTGGCTGAAAGGCAGAGCTCAGAGGGTCGTCATCCGTGGCATGGAGTCTAGTTGGAGGCCTGTGGCTAGTGGCGTCTGCCAGGGCTCAGTACTGGGTCCTGTGTATGATGTATGATTGTACCTTAATATATTCTGAATGTGATGGAAAATAAATCCATATTTGTTTGCCAATATGCAGCCATGCTGCATTCTAGTGGATCTCTGCACTTGTGCTGCCAGAGTACCAGGCTAGTGGGATGTGCTGGAGAGATGACCTTTCCTGCTAGGTGGACATGAACGCTCCACCTCACAACAGACCATGGCGTTTAGCTATGCACCATGAAACAACCATTAATCTGCCTGACGCCTTACTGGTCTTGCTATGTGTTATTCTGAAAGTTCCTGAAGGAACAAATATCAGGGATGGGTAATGCTGTATAAGGAATAATCAAACAGATATACAGGAAATACATATTTAACACACAAAATCATCTCTTTTTCAGTATTATTTTTCCCCCAGAAAATATATGCTGAATGCTTTTCAGATGTCTTGTACCCTAAAGAGAATTCATCTGAAGAAAAACAGACAGGCAAGTAGAAAGAACTCTAATATGAGCTACATATCCCATATCTATAAATCTCAGTCTTGGTACTGAAGAAAATTTTCCTTTTCTGCAGCTGAAATTTCCTTGTCATTGATAAAGAGGGTAGAAAACAGTATAAAGAATTCATTTGCCAGGATCCTCAAGGGATCATAAAYGTTCAAGTACTTCTACACTGAGAGCTGTAATACTTGTAACAGAAGTAAGAGTTTTTCCATTTTTTCTGTGCCTTGGCTGCCTCCTGATTCCCCTCCACTCTGCTCCATCCTCCTGTGTGTTYGCTGTGACTTCCTCATCAGCTCAAATGGTAAGGAGCTTGGCATGCTTCAGGAAAAGGGCTGAGCTCCCCCACTGACACCACTTTACACGGTCACAAGTTCACAAGTATTCCTAGAGTTTCAGAGCCAGTAGTGAACATCCGTGGGACTAACAATTTCTCCAGCTGCCTCTGTAGGCTGCTCCCACTCATTGATTTATGCTTCTGATGTTAGAAACTGCAGCATAAATCTGGTTATGTAATAGAAACTTGATAACAGAGAAAGTCAATACTGCAGGGCGATAGAGCTGAAATTACACACTGGTGCTATCTTTTATTAACCCTGTAGTAGCTCACCTCAGTTGCTTCTTGTAGACAAGTAAGGTGTCAGACCTTAGGGAAAGGATTTTTTGGCTACTATTGAACATTCTTCCTTCAGTCTTGCTGGAGCCAACAAGAATCATTTTCTATAAATGCCATTCCTTCGCAGCAAAAAATCCCGATATCTTTGCTTTGATGCATGTTACCATAAATAATAACTAGCTCATTCAGATCAGGTAGTATATCAAAACTATATTTATTTGTTAAACARACTGGGATATTTTGTATTATCAAAATATTTCCACCTTGGACATGATTTTTTTTTTTGTTTTCTTTTGTGTATGATTGTTAGTTCATTTCTTAGCCACAGTTTCTTTGCTACTGTTAGATTCAGAATCCCATGGTCTACAAAATAAGGATGTTTGTCAGATCCATAGACAAACTTCTGATATCCACAGTCCACATCATTTCTCATTTTAAGTAATAAAGAAAACTTAACATTACAGTTTTTCGAATCATTCATACATGAAACTTTCACATTATGTCCTCATAATCTGATTCCTGCTGTTGCTATTAGGAATACATTTATCACAGTTCTTTTTCATATTCATGGTTTCATTATTTGAAGTCTTGATGGTGATGCAATTTCATTTTTTCTTTTTCTTGACAGAAACTAGGGGATTTGCATATTTTATACCTGGGATTTAGGGATGAACATGGAAAAGAATAAGAACAAAACGATTAACTCTTATTGGTTCTTCAAGGTGAATTTTCCTTCTCATGTGTGTAAGTAAAATATGTTTGATTTTATAYTCATATGTTCTTTACAAAAATCCGGTAATAACATGATCCTTCTGTTACTCAGCATAAGATGACTTGACTCATCAATAACTGAAATCTATGTGAAAGACATTAACAGAGCTGATCTAAAGCAATATTTCATTAGTGTCCCATGAGCAGTATTTTGAAATATGAAGCTAACATTGTTATAAAAACCTGTCTGGAAACCATTACTTGAGGACGGGAAGATGTCTAAAAATACCAATTTGTCCAGGTGCTCTTTAAGTTGCTTAGCAACCGCCTCCTTAATCACCTTCTCCAAAAAGGGAGGCTTGACAGAGGATAGTAATTAGGTGGTTTCTTGAGGAGGGTCAAGACCTCAGCACACTGTAGCCAGGATGTCATTTTGCCCTTCAAAAGATGTGTTAATGAAATGTCCATCCGCTGGGAAAATGCTTCCTCATCGACTTTCATGAGCCCTGTGGTTATCTCACTGGGATTCCCTACCACTCTTGGGATGAGGCACTGCCAAAACCAACCATAGCTGTGCTGTTCYGTCATCCTTGGTTGAAGACTTACAGCTTTAGATATGAATGATTTTTGCCCATCAAGAATACGAGAATGAATTCACTGGTTTTCTATTTCAGAGAAGAGAAGCCAGCAGAGAACCCAAGTCTCCTTATTAACTGTGCAAAGCAGCTCTTAACTGTGTGTAGATCATAACAGTAAATAGCTATTTAGACAGGAATTTGGAGTAAAAGCAATGTATCACAGCATGAAAGGGGAGAACAACATTTTAGGGGTTTACCACTTTGGGAAGCTGCTTCCTGTCTTCACAATAAATTCCAAACAATATTATTTATGAAAATACAGATATGTTCTGTGTTCTCATGCACGTGGAATACTTTAATCAAGTCCTATTTTATAGTAGGCTCACATAGCCTACGTACCACAGTTGTCTCCTTTCATACTATGCTTTATGCCAGCTCACTGTCAGATGCTTCCTTTTTCATCTGTTCTCTCCCACTTACTCTCTGATGCTTTTCTGTCTCTAGTTTTTCTACTTTATTCTTTTGGGGAATGGTGAGGAAGGGAGATTTATTCTGTTCTTTTTATTTCTTTCATGATTTTTGTAGCCTTTGTTCAAATAAAAAGCCTCCAGTTGCTGTCCCTACACATTTTCTCACTCAGTTTCCAGAGTGGCTACTGGAACGAGACTTGAATATTAACATATTTAAGTTTCTTCAGTCATCATTTGTTTTCAGGAGGAATATTCAGTATTGAACTGTGGGTAAAGAAAACGGAACAGGCACCACGGAGCTGTGCGGATCCCCAAAAGCTAGGTCAGCAAGATACTTCCTGAACTGTTTCACTTTTATGAGAACTTTATTTCAGTGTGGAAAAATCCTGACATAAGGCAACTTTTTCCAGCTAACGAGTTAAAAAGTAATATAACTGTCCCATTTAAATAATTTTAGACAATATTGTTGCCTAAATTCCTCTGAAGTTCCATTTGCTTGCATATAAATTTGAGGATTTTTATCTCCATATCTATACAGAATCACAGAATCTCAGAATAATTCAGACTGGAAGGGACCTCAGAAGGTCTCTAGCACAAGCTGCTGCTCAAAGAGGTGCAAACCAGGTTGCTCAGGGCTTGCTGCCATTGCCAATAATGGTTGTTAGGGCCCTGAGGGCCCTGACCTCAGGCTGGTCAGGCATGATTTATTCTTAGTAAATTCGTGTTGACTGTTCCCAGTCACCTTCCTCTCCTCTGTGTGACAGAAATATTTGACAAAAGGACTTACTCCATGATTTTCTCAAGGACTTAAGTGAGGGTGATGGGCCTGTAGTTCCCCTGGTCATGCTTTAGGTCTCTTTTGAAGAGGAGTGCAACATCTGCCTTTCTTCAGTCATCAGGGACCTTCCCTGATTTCCACAGCCTTTTAAAGATGACAGAGAGCAGCCTCTCAAGGATGTCAGTCAGCTCTTTGGCATCCTCAGACACAGCCTGTTGGGTCCATGGGCTTATATGTGTTGAGTCATCTCCAGTCACCTCTGCCTTGACACCCACCCACTGCTGGTCATTCTCCTCCTCCCTGAACCCCTGCCACTAAGCACAGAGGCCCAGAAGACCTTACTGGAGAAAACTGAGGCAAAGCAGACATTGAGTTATCCATGTCCATTGGCACTGAATCACCCATGAGTTCTAAATATACTATAGAATCAGCTCTGTTTGCGTGTGTACTGGAGAGGGTTTCAGATTGCAATTACCAGTTCACCTCTAGACTTCAATAAAGGCAAATCCAGTTTACCTGAGGCATTAAACCTCCACACCCTTCTCATGTTGCAATTATATGTGTATATAATTCCTCTCTCCCAGCCTTTAACTTTTCAATTCATTCAGCTAAATGTGCACTTACAAATTGCTTTGCAGTCTGCATGAGGCTACAGGAAATACACTTTTTACTTTGAGCAGTAGTATATTTAGAAACTAGAATTTTTGTAATAGTCTGCAAAGTTAGATCCTAAAAAAATGCACTCTTTTGAGTTAATCAAATACATGCCAGCTTGAACAAAGGCACTAACTAAATAATAGTAGCAACAATAGCCAGTAGAGTCTAAAAAGCCATTGTTCATTCTTAAAAAAAAAACACATACATTTAAACTGCTTCCTCCTTTCCCAGGTAAATTACTTTAGCATATCAAACAGTTGTAAAACTGAAAGTTTCAAAATAGACCTGCAAGATACTCTTCATTAATATTATTTTTACTATTGTAATCTCCTTTCCTCATTCCTGTCTATCCAACCATTTGGAGTAGATAAACAYTGGCAACAGGATTAGATTAATCTCTTCTCTTTGAGAAGAAATGTTGTTCCGTGGCAAAGTCGAAATCTACAGTTTGAGCTCTGACATATCTTTCTTGTAATTCAATCAAAAGTCTTGAAAGTAATTTTGCAAGGATTCTCTTATAAATATGTCTCAGTCAGAATCATGATGCTTAAAATAAATAAAGAGAAATCATGCTTCTTGAATTGAAAAAAATCTGAATGTTTCAATGTTTTATATGATTTAGGATATGACTGTTTATATTAACTTTAAAAGTCTTCATATGCCTTGATATATCATACTGCAAAGCATTAACTTATCTAATGTGTACAATTAAACGTAATCAGAATGCCAGTTCAATTAATCAACAGAAGGAATAATATGTCTCCTAATCAGAGTTCCTTATGAAAATTTTTTGTTGTTGATGATGATGTTATCTGGGATATTTTTGAATGGAAGTTGATTTTATAGTCTCATAGAGTAAGAGATTTTGATATTATGTGAAAATTGTTCTGTATCTTCTTCTTCTTCTTCTTCTTCTTCTTTTTTCCTTTCTTTCTTTCTGTTATATTTCCTGCTATCTGGAACTGCTGCATCCTTTTGGGGGACTTCTGGGAAAAATGATTTCATCTTCTTCCTAGGAAAGTAGTAAGCTTATTACAAGGTCTTAAGAATTTGCATCTGAGGAAGATATAGAGCAGAAGGGCAGACAGCACTGCACGCTTTATCCTCTTGCTAATTATTGAGAAAATATTCTGAGAAATTAAGTGGACAGGACTCTGAATTAATTCCTTTTCTGTCCTTTCAAGTACTGGAGATCCTTTAAGTGCATTGCAAGGATTGCAGTAATAGATTATGCTGACAGTGCCTTCTGGGTGTAGGAATTTATGGCTAGTTAAGAGAAAAAATGAAATGGGGAAAAGGGTCTGGATATTCATCATTTACTCAATCTCTCCAGAAAAAAAAAATACAGACAAATATTTTCCTGTGTATCTTTCCTCCTTTCAGTAGTCCTCCTTAAAATGGCTGATAGCATCACTTTTCCTGCAAACTAATGAAATTTCCAGTACCTGCAGAGATAAAGGGTTTTCCCACAAATGATTAGTCTTTCACAAATCACAGAGAATCTGTATACTGTAAGAGAGGGGTTCTTCTGCCTGTGCTCCTTGGAAGGTTGTTAGCTAGATCTAAGTTTTACACACGTAATCCTTGTGCATCAGATCACTTAGTATCTCACCTGAAGCAAACGTACCCATCACAGTGARTGCTTCCGTGGATGAGTCACCCACTCTTACTAACTAGGACCATGATAATCAGAAATGGGAGGCACTTCAGTCATGTTGGTGTCTCTGTTTTAAACTTAAATATTTCTAAAGTGCCTAAAGGTCATGTTCACTTGCTGCAGCTGCAGTTCTTACCCCACAGAGGTTCTTAGACTCTCTGTATAGCTAATTGAGAAAGCCGAGATAAAGGTTTTTTGTCTCATTTTTGGAGGCATCTTCTTCTCTACTTAGACTGCATACCTGAACATCTAAGATAAGTGCCCTGAGATTCCTTTGCTGAAACTACTTATTCATTTGAATGTGTAAGTTAAGCTTTTACTTAAAAAAAAAGTGGTCTCATATCCTCTAGTCTTATGCACTTTATCTTGGAGTTAAATTATTCTTCAGGAATTTAGGAACTTATTAGAGGACTACAAATACATACTGTTCTTTATTCTTGCCTATCAGTAGACAGAGCTATGGGCCTCAGTGAATTATCTTTCATAGTAATAATATAAGCAAGACACATTCAAAACTCTTCAGGCTAAAAATGTAAAATCTGCATTTTATTATCCCTGCTTGTCAAAGTGTGAGAGACTGCATATATATGTACCTTTGTTAATAATTGTACTGTATTTATTTTGCAACATGTTCACTAGTAATAATTAAAAACAGATCATAATTTTGATTAACTTATTTTTCAAGTTAGAACTAATTCCCAGGAAATACATACATTTTGCAATGAGTAACTATTAAACTTCAAACTATTAAACTTAATCGTATATTTTCTATTGTATTGTTATTTCATTTATCTTCCTTTGTGGAAAAGCAGAATACTCTAATTATCTGCCAATTATCTCTTTCACACAAAAGATCGTATCTTTCCACATATACTCTTAACTGTATTAAAGTCTAAGACTCATCAGAAACATCTCTTTTTTTGTGAGTTACTTTTAACATGTAAGTTATTTTGTGATATTCTGAAGTACAAATTACCAGTGGATAAATTGCTCTCTATTAAGTAGTTGAATACAAAGACTATGAGTTAAGCTTATTATAGGACGAAAATATGCACATGGGCAGTTACTACTGAGTAACTGACAGCCTATACATTCATAATCTAGTCTACTCTGTTCTGACTTGTTTATATGTCCAAAAGCTTTTTCAAAAATATATTTAAGAGCATGGCTAACTCTCTTTGTGCTTAAAATCCAGTAAAATTAATGAAATTAAATATAGATGGAAATCCAGTGTATTCAAGCATGTAAAACTTCTTAATGCAATGGTTATAGAAGTTAATGCTGACTTATTGGAAGCAGTATGGTGGACCTAAAGGGCTAAAGTTAAATAAAAAAGTAAAACCAAGTTAAGTGAAAGAACGCAAGAAGAAAAACAGAGAGAGAGAGAGACAAGAGAGAAAGGAAGGAAGGGAAAGAAAGGAAGAAAGGAAAAAAAAAAAAAAGAAAGGAAAAACAGAAAACAGGCCAATATTGTAGACATATTGTAAAGGCAACAAAGAGCCGTACACACTGCTGTACTCACCTCTTTAAAATTCTTCAGCTCTTAATAGCAGAACTATATGCTCCATGCCATCTGCCAGCTGTTAACAGAAATAAAATCACACATGCAGGTACTGTAAAGTACAATCTAATTAGTGTACTAAAGCTTAATATATTTGAGATTTTTTTTGTAAATATAAAAACAATTATAATAGAGCAAATCTATTCCTATGACAATATAATGAAGAGGCTTATGCTTCTGTAATGAAAGGCTTTATTACACTTAGTTTCATTATCCTGCATCATGCCTTACTGAATATATTATATAGTCTCATGTACAGCAATTAAAATGATAATATAYAGAAGCAGACACACAGAATCTGAATCACTACAGTTTGTAGCATGATGCACTGAGCAGACTACCCAGATTTACTAGCTTTTTTATGGATCTGTCACTCTGATGTATGACTTTCTTGCCCCTTTACAAGTCCTTCAACAAAAAAATGTTCAATATATCTAAGAATAATTATTTCATACAATTAAAGAAAAAGGTATTTAGCAAAATCCTTACACATATCAACAAAAGCACTTGTTCTAGTATTTAGATGACCTGCTTTATGGGCTTCAGGACAGGGTTGCAATGACTTAACAAGAAAATGACAATGATTCAGAACAGCTATTGAAAGTGCTTAAGTTGCTTGCATGAAAATTGGAACCAAGAAGTCTTTCTGAAGTCTTATTATGAAGAATCTACTTCTTTTCCTTGGATATTTAGGAATTATGAGAAATTCTGTGGGATGATGCAGCGCTTCCATTAGCCAGCCAACAAGAAACAGGAGGAAGAGGGATATACTTAAGCAGGTTTGAATATATACATTAAGCACCACTAGCTACTCACTTTTTTTACAATATCAGCATTAAAAAGAGTTCTCTTTTTGTGTGATGGTCTAATGAAGTGTTTCTCAAACATTCCCCTGGTCATTCATGTTACCATTTAAGTTCAGAAAAGTTCAGTTACTTCACTTTCTAAGCCTGGAGAAATGAAGCTGCCACTGAGTGCTGCTCTCTAGCACTTTGCAGTCCCTTGTGAACCACCTCACAATCTCTATAGCACGCACCTAGAAGCAGAAGCAAAGTGCCCACAGGTGAGAAGAACCACAGGACTACAGCCTGGTGGTTAGGGCTTCAGTAAGGACAAGACAGGCCTTGGTTTCATTTAAGTGCTTCTATTTTTTTTTCAAGGCAGAGATATAAACACTCAACAGACTATTAACCAGAAACATACCCTAGAATATCACATTGTGTAATCCATGTCAGAGATATACTATAAAATCAATGACAAGTGGTTCTAGAGGAATGCCTTTGCAATGGGGAATTACTTGATCCCAAGAGAAGAGCAACAATACAGTTCCCTGGAGCTAGCTTTTACTAACCACTTCAGAACAGACCACATTTCTTTTACAGCTGCCACTATAAGGTTTTGGGTGTTTGGAATCTAGTCATAAAATTTAAACAGTTTTAACAACCCTGCTGAGGTTAAGGAAGTATTCTTTACATGTTGCAGCCTCTGACTTAGGTCCCTAAGGTAAATGGTCTGGATCTTTTTCTTCGTATCAGTGCCAAGAGAAAAAGAAGCATATCAGCTGATGTAGATGAGTATGCATTATGTATTGCTCCTATTAAAGCATTTGGTTTAGAATTTTATCTTGTGTGCATAAAAATAATAAAAGCACAGTAGTACAAAACGTKATGCATTTTGAACTATGCTCACTACAATTTTCGGTAATGTAACCATAGGAAAACCATCCTAATTTGCATAAGATACAGTACAAGTAACTCCAAAAGCAAGAAGGAACTGTGTGTATTGTAAGCCAGCGTCCTGAAATGTTATGCATCTTATGGCCCCAGTGATCAATGAAAGCTACTGTACATAAGCCACTGAAAAAATAAATGAAACACATCCAAACTCATAATTAAAGCAAAACACTAGCATTGTTTTGTTATAGGCTCGATGACTGTAAAGCCAGCCTTGGTTCTCGTGACTGCTCTTCCTGGGAAACACTGTGTACTCTTGCAACCATGCTCTTGTYCGTGCTTAAGATGCTTTTCCATGTGTTCTTTAATCTTCCATTTTCCATTATATGTGCTCCCCAAAATGTACATTTGAATATCAAAACATCCTTCTAAGATGTTGTGACAGAGGATATCTGGGAAGGCATTTGAAACTAACTCTTTGAAGCTTAATTTTCAGCTATTCACACTTGTTATCCATGTCARCTACCCTAGAATAAAGCAGATTTTCCACAAATTCATGCATCATCTCATTACTCATCAATGCAAATCAAATTTTCAGGAAAACTTTGTCCGAAATTGAAAAGTTTGCAAATTCCTTGGTGTTATGCTCTGGGAAATTTTTATTTTTAACACCCCTTGCAATTCCAAATTGTTGATGATTTAATTAACTTACTGAGAAATGCTCTTTAGTGTACAAATTGATAGTAAAAACATTCCCTATAAAGCTGGGAAGAGGGAAGAAGGAAGCTTTGTCCCAGCTGGTGGAAATGTGGTAATGAATTTCAAATAATTTTTAAACATTTGTTAAACTCCTCCTGAACACTTTTATTTGCTATGTAGTAAACAAACAGATAGAAAATCTTTTTCCTCATTTCCAGAAGTGAGAGATACTGAGGAAGTAGGTTTGAAAGTTTTACAGAATTAGCAGCATTTGGCCGACAGGACAAAAGCAGTGAGGTGAAAATAGGACTGAGAAAGAGAGGAATACAGAGGATTCAAATGACCTTAGCGAGAGGTGTCTAGGAATAGCATAAACTGAGATCATGAAAAGGTAGTGAGAAGACACAGGTGATCTACTTAAGAAAAGTTTTCTTTTCTTTTCTTTTCTTTTCTTTTCTTTTCTTTTCTTTTCTTTTCTTTTCTTTTCTTTTCTTTTCTTTTCTTTTCTTTTCTTTTCTTTTCNTCTTTTCTTTTCTTTTCTTTTCTTTTCTTTTCTTTTCTTTTCTTTTCTTTTCTTTTCTTTTCTTTTCTTTTCTTTTCTTTTCTTTTCTTTTCTTTCCCCAAGAAGGTTCTTTTACAACAACCAGGTTTCCCCACACCTCTTAAGGGAATTCTCAAGATAAAAACTTATTCAAAAGACTTTCAAAATATGTTACTCTTGAGAATACTCTTGAAAAATTTGTCACATATTCTGTAAATTAAAAAAGTATATTGTATGCTAATATCTRTTTTCAGTATAACACCTTTTTGAGGCTTTTCTGTTGTTCTGAGTTCTATGTGTGGAATTTGGCATAGACTAAGAAGATGAAGCTGGTGTATGGTTCTCAAGATTTGACTAAGATGGGTCATTTGAAAAAATTAGTAGAACTAGGAAAAATAAGATATCAAAATGCACTAAGTTCTTGTGTAGATAGGTTAAATTTTCTTAGTGTGCTGAAAGAGGGTTWAGTGGAGCATGAAAATAAATAAAAAACAAAACTCCAAAACAGATAAGACAAGAGTCAAAGTCTCCCTGAAATTAAACAGACCTGTAATACATAACTTGTTTTAGTTGGATGGGTGAAGGAAGCTAGGGAGAGTGATCAAAAGCCTTTTGTAGAAATGAAGTACACTAGAGCATGTTAGAATGAGAAGACTTGGATCATAATAAACACATTGCTCTATTTTTCCCATTTCCCTCTAAAATTCAACCAGTGTATCAAATCTCTAGCTGCCACTGTGTCTTGAATACTTTTCAATCCCTGATATGTTCCAAATTATTATAAATTCAACTTCTCAACTTCTCTATAAAAGTCAGAGCAATATAGCATGTTTTTGGTGTGAGACTGAAAGCAGACATGGCTTTGTCCCAGCTGGTGGAAATGTGGTAATGAATTTCAAATAATTTTTAAACATTTGTTAAACTCCTCCTGAACACTTTTACTTGCTATGTTGTAAAATATAGATGCCACAACTTAACACTCACACTTAAGATTTTAATTGCACTTAGACTGGTAATAGAGTATCTTATTTAAATGATGTCTCTTCTGTCCTGCTAGCCTGCTGCCCTTAAAAATCTGAATTTGAGCTTTCTTTTTCTCTTCTTTCTCTATTTCTTACTTCATTTACTRTGTATTAAAATCTACAGTTTCACTGTGATCACTGAAACTATGTTGATTATATCTGCTGATATCTGTCTCAGAGTTTAAAACTTAAAGTATTATAAAACCTCTTGTTTTTATTTTAGAAATTCTTAAATAATTTTTTTTTTTGAAAAACAAATTTCAACAAAATTCTTTTTTTTCCATTGGCTTATATACTGCACTTGCCTCTCTTATTGTCTCATGTAAATAAGTGTTAATAAATACATGAGGATCAAACAGGAAGAACTGTTCAGGTGACAAGAGCCTGCCATGACAGCTCAGTTTCTAAGAGAAGGCCAGGAACTCAACTTCTTTCACTTCACTGGAATTAAGCTAGTTCCTTCCAAAAGAGGTTTTTGCCTCTGTATACTCAGGGTAAAGTAGCTATCCTAGTAGTTTGTAATTATGCTGACTTTAATTACATGTAAAATATGTGAGCTGAAACATCTGAATTTGATTGGTAGAAATAGAATCAGTGTGTCCTATTTTCTCTTGTCCACCTCAGTTTTTTTACTTCTTTCCTCCAAGTCCTGAAATGGAAGACACTCCATCCAACATCCATTGGCACAGGMGGAGTGGAAGACGTGGGAATGTATATTACACATTTGGAAAGTCAGTAAATTACACAGGCTGCCAAAGAGTGCAGAAAAGATTCTGCTTTTCATTGCTTCCATCTGCTGGTTTCATTTCGTGTTGAACTGGCAAGACAGGCAGCATCTCATGAGGTACAATTGATGRAAGACTATCTAACAGGAAAACAGTAGTTTCCCACGTTGAATTATAACCTGCTGTATTTTGCCACATTATGAAGTCAATACATAGCAAAATGCAAAGACAATTAAATTACACTGTAAAATGCTATCTTATGCCTAGAATATAAGTTTGCATAAAAGCTAACATAATGTTTTTCACTTTTTTCACTTTCTCCCCTTTTGATAGAAAAACGCCCCCTACACAGGAAACTACTTTGGTTTTCACCTAAAAACTTTTGTAGTACTTGAGTATAGTCAGCTTGTTTTTTAAAAAATCCATTTTTACTTAAGGAATGAATAACAGAGCTTGACTACCTTTAAGCATCCAAGTCTGAAACACTGCAGCATTTTCTGGTCTCTTATCAAAACTATTTTACTAAATGTGCAAAGATATCAACATTTCATTGAAATCTCACTATTTATTTAATTTATTGACCATCCAAAACCAACTCCATATGAATCATTTCCTTTTGCATTGCAAAGAATATGATCAACCAATTTTTGGTGTTATTTTCTGAAGTTTGTAAACTTATTCTTCAGTAATAAAAATGCACTCTTTTGAGACTACGCAATATCCTCAGCAAGCAGACAATTGAGTGATGGAGATGTTCTGTTTACATGAAACCTATAAAACTTGAATGTCTGAATATCAATCGGACATTATGCCTATGTATCTACAGCAAGATTAGTTGCCCTATAGATTGGCCACTTTGGGATGCCTCTCTCCCCCTCCCTTTCTGCATTTATTTCAAAAAGAACAAAACCAGATTCCAAATCATTCATATTTTTTTGAGAAATAGCCCATAATATCTAAGGTGTAATTCATTTGACCTATCTATGAGTGTTTATAATGCAGATGGCTACATGTGAGACAGTCRCCTTACATTCCTTTCACATGTAATAGTGGAATTCTTTTAGAGAAGAATTCATCTAATCTGTTTTAAATATTTGTTTTAAGGTAAAAGGAATTTTTTCTATTTAATGCTACTTCCTCTGTTGAATGTAGAGAGATTCTAGACGACTAGCTCTGACGTAGACATCTACCTTTTAAACATTTGGAGAGATATATCCCATTCTTTGGACCCAATCAAGGTGATGCTTRTTAAAACTTCTGAGGTTGTTAATAGTGATGGCAAATGAAAAAAACTCAACTATGGATGTCTTTTAAAATGCTTTGATTTTGAGAAGCCCGAAGAGTAAATAAAAACAATTGAGGAGGTTGGGTCATAGTCACAATTCCAAAGAAAGATGGGGACSTTTTTCTGCTTTACTTTCACAGTTTCATGAAAGCATCCTGATGTCTGGGCCCTAAGTGCTTCCTGCACTCCTGGGACTTTGGCTACTTGAGCTCAGGAACAACTTTCCTGGTGCAGTCACCAGCCTTGAAGTTTTTTGAGAAGCTGCGATGAGAATTCAGAAGTTGAATTCAAGCTCAGACTCCTGCCTGTAGTCCTTTCTGAGCTGCGTTTCAGCTGTGCCTGTGTCTGGCCATGTGCCTTATTGGTCTGCACCCTACCCTGACCTACTGTCTTGATTTCCTGCCTTGACTTTGGACCTGCCTTATCACTGTGGTCCTACCTGGCCTCCTGACTGTCTGAGCCAACCTGCCTGCTCTCCTTGTTCAGGTACCATGGGACCGCACTTCTGTTGGCAAGGTCACTGTCATGCCAGCTATGCTGTCACCCTGAGCTCTTGGCTCACCTTCCTTTGCAGAGCRGTCTGCCCTTGCTATTTTCTGACACCTGATGGCATGAACTAAAGAAAAAAACCACTCTGTTTCTTCACTCCAGTATAAAAGAGAATTGACACAATGTTAACCTTTTATCTATTCATGATCCATTTTGAGTGCAATACATTTTGCATTTATGGAGAACTTTCATTATGATGAACACTAYGTTTATTTGCCAGAACATGGATATGTAGCAACTCATAAGAAACTAGCTACTCAATGGGGAGCACATTAACTGCTGGTATCTCCAGTGAGAAGGATAAGGCTGTTATCATGGCTGGAGTATCAAACTAGAAATATTCTGAGGATAAGATTTATTGAAACTATGGAAACGATCCAGAACTTCAAAGTTAGTACTAAAGAGAAATTTTAATTATGCTCTGAGAAGAATCTAGCAGCACATAGATTTCCTACTAAGCTCTTTGAATGTCTTTGGCTTTTTTCTTTTTTGTGTCCCTGAAACATCCAGGCTGAAACATCCTGAGCTGAAACATCCAAACTTCACATGGGATGATGGAATGTGTAAATAGAATACCTTCCATAAGAATCACAGAGTTATACTGGGCACTCAATTTAAAGAAAGCTGTCAGCAACAGCAGAGCAGGGAAAGTATTCAGATGTTTTAAAGGTGTACCTGCAAGAGAGACTGAAGGAGCTGCTGTTTAAGCTACARAAAAAGGAAGGCAGAATGGCAAAAAAAAAAGTAGCCAGAAGGAAGACTGGAATAAATTCTTCTCAAAGTTCACTGAGAACAGTGTAAACAGGAATGAAACTAAATCAAATTTGATTATTTATGAGGAAAAGAAAACAATTCAAGACTTTCTATCAGTGCAGACAGTCAGTGGAATAAATTGTCAAGAGAAGTTAGAGATTCTTTGTCTTTATAGGCTTAAGGACATTTTGGATAGCATCTGCAGAATGCCGGACATCCCTTTCAGGCTTATTTCCTGCAGCTCTATGGCACAGTTGTATGTAGTAGTACTGCATTACAGGTAGCACAGCAGCTCTGCAGTGACCCATTTCACAAGATACTTGGTGATGGATGGGCTTATGCTTCTCCTTCTGTGGACAAGATATCACCATTAAAGAAATTTAGGTGTTTATGTTATTACTAAAAAAATACATTTTGTCAAGTTGTTAACCAAAGAGGCCTCTACCATTCTCAGGTAAGAAATTTCTCTAAGCTGGCTGATTATACTGCTTTACAAAAGCTGAATGTATGCAGCAGAGCAAATCAAGAACAGCAAGATGTAAAAATGGTCATTTAGTTATCTATCTCCTTCAGCTTAATATCTAACTTTACATTTCACATTGTGGAGCACCCATGTAAGAATATGGAATAACAGAATGTGAAGATGAATTTTATTTAAGTGACATTGATGTAAAACTGTAGATGTCAGGAGAAAATTGAATGCAAATAAATTAACTGAATTCTATATGAACACACATACCTTAACTAATTAACATGCCCAAAATATATTAATAGATATATATTACATAAAGCAGTTAATAATCTAATGAACTTTTAGGACTTAAAATTAGGATAAACTGTGATTTGTCTTCTTTTCATGGAAGATATTCACTCCAATTTAATTACCAATAATAAATTATGTTCATTATCCCAATATTATAGCAAAAAGGAAGTTATAAAAAAAAATCCTAGAAGAAATTTTGGAAGAGTATTACCAAGTTTGCCCATACCTCTTAGTAAATTCTTTCAATTCCTCATGCAAGTGTTTCCATTTAATTTAATTATATCCATGATCTTGACCTGTTCTTTACCTCTGCCTCATCTGAGCTAACTATGTTGCTACAAAGATGAGTCTTAACTAAACAGATAGATAAGAAATCTCATTGTATAGTTGTACTAAAAGTCTCTGTTCAGGTCTGGTCATCCTCAACTATCTTCTGTTATGGAATCCATAATTTCTTGCCTCATATTATACATGATTAAAAAAAAAAACACTCAAGAGTTCACAAAGAGAACTAGTCTTTAAATAGCCCATGATGGGGGAAARTCTGACCCTGACAGTCTGAACAACAGTCACCAATCAGTACGCTATGGCAAAGCTCTTCCTGGATCCTCAGAACCCCAGAGGGACATTACCACAWCTCAAGAAGCCTGATATGAATATTTAATTTCTCTAAAACTGGATGATTATGCAGATACTATGCATCTGGGAGAGTTGTTCCCCCCAGAGGCTTATAAAAATAAATACTACATCTAAAATGTAACAGCCAAAATGCAGGTGGTGAATTCTCTCTCCACCCCTTACTTGCAGCTCTACTTGGCTTGTCCTGCTGTGCCAGTGAAACAAATGGGTGCTCTCYGAAAAACAATTGCCAAGGCACGTGTACCCGCAAGGGATGAGGGGGCTCATGACTGGAATATGAGGTGTTCCTCTAGCCCATCTACTACCATATAGTTGATGAGTTTGATGATACAGAGGAGAATAGTTTATAGGATTTCTTTTTAGTGCATGGTATATTAGCATCTCACATTTTAATGAATTCCATAAATAAAASATGATGAAACGCCAATGTTTTGCACACTACATGCAGTTAGTTTCATCTGGAAATCTAGCTACATAAACAATGCTGCAACCAACATTTTTTACCCTGTCTTCTGTGTTGATATTCTTGGAATTACTAGCTAAACAGCAATAGATCACTTTCATTACCAAAAATAAAATATTGAGCTAGTATCATTCTGGTTTTTGTACTTTCACCTCAGCTTCATCAGTCACGCTGAGAGCCATTGATCTGTTCTGGGTAACGGAGATCTGTCTTTATGTGGGAAACTATTTGTTGTTCTAACTGAAGCCTTTGGCATATGTTGCTGTGGTGCTCAAATAGAGTGTCTAAAGTGGGGACATTAGACTCAAAGCCAGTTCCTTAGTTTTCTTTTCTGCAGTCTTCTGGGCTTCAGGAAGGTTACACTGCAGAAGAGAACTCTGACCTAGACAAATGTGTAACAGGAGAGTTCTGATAGTGTTATTTAAAGGAGTGTAACTCTCCTGGAATGACAATTTTTTCCTGTTGGATAAAAATAACAATAAAACATTCATCAGAGATTCTGGTTTTGTCTAGAACAAACAGTAGCTTGATGAGTTTCTACAACTGCTGTTCATACAGATACCCTGAGGGGGGGGGAAAAAGAAAGGATTAATAGGTTATTTGATTGTGTTACTAAGAAAGAAGMTGGTTGTTGTAGGAGAATATTTTAATCAGAAAATTGTCTAATAAATACATAATTTTCCACTTATTTTCAGAGAAAAAAAGAAAATCTACTCTGACTTCAGATCACCAGATCTGTGTGAGACTTAAAATCATGCAGCGTAAAGAAGCTGCTCCTGGCGGCAGAGGATCTTAATCCCCTTTAAAAATAATGCCTATGCTGCAGAAAGCATTCAGCGCATTGCCATGGAGAGCATAGAAAGCTCTAACAGTTTTCTTTCACCCTCAGGTGGCTGGGCTGGAGCACAGTGTCACACTGCTGATCAAAAGCAGAGTTTTTGTTTTTTAACCTTTCTGCCCCTGTCCCCAGTAAAAGAAGCAAAGGTCACAGAGCAGAGGGGTTACCCTATCTGCCACCCTAGCCAAGCAACTAAGCCTCTAGCAAACACATTAGTGTTTAATTTGTCATCCTGGATGGTGTGGCRCTAGTGCTTGCTCTCCCACCACACCCTCCGAGCTCTCTTTGGAGGCTTTGTGTGGGCAGCGGAGCGAGGCGGAGATGTGCCTAGCAGGAAACAGATTAAGAGCTGGGGCTGGGTCCACATTCTTTGGATTTGTTGCCTTACCTTGAACATTGGATTTTTACACACAGCTCAAAGGGCAGCAGGAAAGGGGCTGGAAGGCAGTGGAAGCACCAGTCAGTGGCAACGGCTGGTTCTCCAAACATCTCCCCCTCTCCTCTCCCCCTCTCCACCATCCTCCAGCATCGCTCTGCAAACAAAGACTGTTTTGATTGCTTGGATGACAGCACAGGAATTCTCCTTTTCAAAAGCACTCAGCATATATATATATTTATATGTAACCTAAGTAGTGTAACCAGAAGCACCTTTAACAGCCGGAATGAGTAACGGCAAGTTCTAGCAGTGACCAGATCCATTCTGAACCACAGTTTCTGATGGACGTATAAAACTAAATAGGACAAGTCTGYATATTGGTTCAACAGCATTGTGGGCAACAGTCAGTAAAAAATGATTTAAGGGGTTGGCAGGATTGTTTCTATTGCTTTTGGTTATGTTCGATTCCCTCAGGTCTCTCTGTTTTCAAAGTCCTGTGTTTACAAAGTTGTCTCAAATATACCATTTAAATTCATTGCATAATGCACAAAAATCAATTTTCTTGTTCAGCAGCCAAAGGGCAGAGGAACTAATTTTTGTGCACTACACCATCATTTCCAACTGGTCTATTTGTGACACRTTTTCAAATGTACATTATGCCAAGGTAGATGAAAGAAACTATGGGGTGATTACATCCAGTAATGGTAGCTAGGGAAGCAGTCATCAYAGCTTTCTGAAAAGAAGACAAGATTTCTGGGAAGTCTGAGAAGCATGAAGGCAGGTGAGTAAATTTGTGTGCTGCAGAACTACTTAGCTGAAARAGAATTCTCAAAATTAAACCATATTTTACAAAATTTGTCTCCTTACAACCAATGCCTTTCTAGCTTGGCTTTCCTATTCTGCATCATTGTCGTATTACGACCTTGCCTCTGATACGTTCTTTGTTTTTTCCATCACAGAATTTTCTTGCCAGGTCCTCTCAAGGCTCTGCCTCTCTATGCACCCACCCAACTTGTTTTTCAATCTGTCAATCATTCTGACTTCAATCAATGTATTCTGCACTTAACTCCTGCCTATCCAGTACTCCAGCCTCTGTGCTGGTACTGCCCAGAACTCTTCTCCTGTCTTGATCTGACTATGTGGGTCTTTCTATCCATCATGCTTTTCATTGTCCTGTTCCTACTTTTAACTGTCATCCTGTTGGTATTGTCTGCTCTCATTCTTGATCTGCTGAATGCTCTGGAGAAAATTCTGTAAATCTAACATTCTTTATGAATATTACTTTCATCCCTTCATCTTTTCTCCTTCCAATGATAAGTTCATCATGTTCTCTCCCAACTCTTATTTTCAAAAGCTACTTTCAGTTTCACTTTCCTTAGCCTAACATCTTGCTGGCATTTCAAAAAGTAAAACTGACAGTATCRTGTACAGCTGATTTTTCCCATTTACCTATTCAGTTCCCAGTGCCATTCTCAAAGGTGTCATCTCAAGCCTACCTCTTTGTTTCTCAGTTCAAACTTCTGTTTTTTCCCCTCAGTCATGATTCATTATCAATGACATTATTAGATCATTCTTTCCTGGATGTCTGTACCTTGTTGTGCCCTTTGCCATTGCTGAGTTTCACTCATCTCTCCTTGTTGTCCCCTGTCCCTCCTTCTCTGTCATCTCTGTGAACAGACTCTCTCACATAAACTTCTGTGATTCCTTCCTCATTCCCCTCTAGCCCTGATTGTAATCTATGCAGCCTATTGAAATTGCCTTTATAAAAGTAAAAAGGCTGTTATTATCACCTGTGATAATAAGTCTTTGCTGCTATGATTATCTTCAGTCTCTTTTCTATGTTCTCTCTCCAGCTCCTCCTGGCTAGTTCTTTATGGATTTTTACTGAATTCCTTTCTGTTTTTTTTTCCCCTACTTAGTTAACGTCTGTCCCTTTCATGTTACATTTATTGAATCTTCTCTCTCTTCTCTTCTTTCCCAGTGTTCCTCAGGATTTGTTGGCTTACCTTTTGCTTATATTGCTTCCTACCAGACAACAAGGACTTCCTCATCACAYTTATGTTAACAATTTTCATATCTTGTTTAGTAACTGCTAATTTTCCCATCTCCCTAGTACTTTCTCACAGCTGTCTCACATCCTGCTTAAATTAAAGCATGMAGAGAAAAATGGGACATTTTATTTTCATATTCATCTGCCTTTTTTCCTGCTTTCTTGGCGGGAGAATTTTCTCTGTTATTGAGTTCATAATTTTAGGATATTTCTCCATTCTCCTTTTCCCTCTAACTCATTCACACAGATTCCCCCAAAATTCATATACTTGCTATTAATACAACATACAAAAAACTCCTTCCTTTTTTTCCTGTTCAACACCCTTTTTCGTTTCTTCAGTAGTTCTTCCTCTCCAGCAACAGTGATAGTTTCTTCCCCTCTCTTCAGTTCTTCCCTCCCATAATTCTTTATTAGCTTTATATAAGATGCAGTGATGCCCTCTTAGATCTTCACAGGTAATCTGAATTTAGGTATCTGATTCTCCCCATTGAAAGTTTAAGAAAGAAAAAGAAATACTTGATACTGCTCTCAACTCTTCTGAGGGTATGCATGAAGTATGAAGTACAAAATGGACTGGGGGGGGGAAGTAGAGTTAGAAGTATCATACTGTCGCAAAATATTCCATGATTAGACCACTTGCTTTCAATATAGGAGGTATGGGTTCACAATTCCTTTATCCTTGAATTCATACTAAAGGAAAGTTAGGTGACCACACCTGCTCTAGAGCATCCCATGTAGTCAGTCTCTTCCTCTGGAAATTGGGACATTATACAGCCCGGAGCCAGAGGAAAAGGAGATGAGAATGAGTTTAGTTTGTGTGGAAGGGATTCCAGGTCTTCCTATTGCAAAATATACGTAAGTCACATCGAGAACTCCAAATCTTCCTCTTCTTTTCAGGAGGATGTTGTTTCAGCCTCTGTCCTATCTGTTCTCATTTTGACCCCCTGATTTTTGTAATCCTGGATAGACAGAGAGCACTACTGTTTGGACTATCACTTAACCTAATGGTTAGGGTTTTCTTCACATAAGTCTCATCTGAAGTTCAACATTTCTAGGCTAGAGAGACCTTAGAATCAGGGTTGCCTGCTTTCTCTACGATGCTATAGGTTACAATGCAGAAAATCTTCCTTCAGGCAGTCACTGAGATTAGCCATAGTCAAAATCCCAGAATGTGAAATCTGGACCGCAGCAGAGCTCCGAGCGAGTGACAGATGCCTGTCTCTGCAGGACAGCCACATGTGCATGAATACATAAAGACAGGCTCTTAGAAAAATTTAGGCAGCACTATGAGGTGTACAATAAGTTTAGGGTTTCACAGTATTATGTAGTTGTGGACACCAGATCRCATGGATTACTGTCTGGGATTTAGCTGAGGTGTTTCAGTCTCAATATAAATGAGATTTAGGCACAGGAGGCTGAGCTATCTGTGTGTTTTATCCAGACTTCTGCTGTTATGTTTAAATATTCACCTTACCTTTCTTTAAGTCACTATTTGCTTTTCCTCTTCTAAAAGAGCTGCCTTCTGCAGTAATACYGTGACTTAGGTCCTGACCATTAAGAGAAATCACATTAGCATTCTTGTTTTGTAGGTGGGTGTCTTAGCTACAGATACTCTAAAAACAGCATCCACAAAGGTAGAGGCCTCTGCTTACAGCTGATTCCCCTGAGCACAAGCCAAATAGCTGTTAGGCATCTGAATAACATTCTAATTTTGGTTCTGCATTGCAAGGAACTTACAGCAGATCAGGAAACAATCCTGGAGTTTTTGTGGCCAAGGTTAGTATGGTAACCACTAAAAAGGCCTCCATTCATGAATTTTGTTTATTGAGTTTCAATTGTAAAATTGATTTTGCATTTTCAAGCTGTAATAGCAGTATCGTTGTAAAATAACTATACTGAGGGGGAAATAAGGTTTTATTTCATTGAGTGAAAAAAACAATCTCAAACATGTTAAGAATTTAGATGTGTTTATTCCGTTTTATGAGGTTTCTTTCGTGTGGGCATATAAACACTGGAGCGTTACTTAATTCTTTGTAAAGGAGATACCATCACGTCTCTTTGACCACCAGAATGTAAGTTAGTGTCAACTTGCACTATTCAAATCACATTTAAAACCCTCATTACCCTGCTGTGAGAACTTTATAGTCACTTGAGATATTGAATGCAGCACATGYTTACTGTACGTGTTGATTTTATCCTATGACTATTTTAATAAAAAAGTAACTTGCACTAAAAACTGACTTTATTGATACTTAGTGCTGCTTAACTATTTTTATTGGTCTTACAAGCCTAATAAYATGATATATTTTTATTACATCATTTGCAGGGTCTTAAGATATTATAGGATATGGAAAGTGTTATAATCGCTGATGTTACATTGGCACTTGGTGTTACGTTAGTTACACTGGTATTACAGTGGTATATGGCAATCTGGTGTTAYATTAGTACTGTGATACACAATACTGTCACCCAAATGCAGATAAAACCAGTTTAGTTTGTAGAAGGTCAAAATCAAGAAAATGGTAAAATCTTTGCTATGAAACTCTGGTGGCTTAAGTAAGACACAGATTCAGACTTCACCCTACTGTTTCAGAGAAAGAAGTGCTTTTATGCTAAACTAATTCTGAACTCACAATAAATGATAATTTACATTTTCTGCTAATCTTACATAGAATCTGGCCTTTGAGTTGGTGTTTGGATGACAGGGACATCTCACGTTTAGAACCAGTTTGCAGTTTTTAAAATATTAAGCCTTTTTGAAGGTTTGAAGGGAATGTGTAGATTTCCAGCAGGATATTGAAGGAGAGTTTTTTTTTTTTTTTTTTTTTTTTTTTCATTTCTGTGTAGGATTTGTCTTTCAGCCTCCCCATGATTTCTTTGAGCTTAACAAAAAACAGAGTTTGGAAGATTTGTTTGGTGTTTAACATGATTATTTAAATAAGAGATAAGCAATTGTCATTACAGCAGCTAGGCAATAATTTCCTGAGGTCATGGTCTCTCCTGCCGAGAGTACACCCCTATTGTTAATGGAGCTGAACGTGCACACACACATTTTTAAAAGGGAATGTTAAACAGTCCCCACTTATTTTACAGTGCAAATACTTACATGACAAAATGCAGACAGACTTCAGGGGTCTGTCTGAAGACTATAAAAAAGAAGTAGAAGAACAAAGAGATTTAACTACCTAACCATTACTTTCCCACCTCCCTGAGTCCAAATTTTAGAAACGCAGAACCAAAATTAACTGTCTTAACTCCKCTTAGTCATCACCTGGAGCATAGTGCGGCTAAGGCATCAACTTTTTCCTCCGTTTTTTTTCAGTGGGCTAGTTTAGCTCTGCTTTTAGAAACTTAATATGTTTCATGAATTGTACAGGGAGCTTAGGTACAGGTGCCTAATMAGTAGCAGCTAATTCTCATTGCAAAATCCCTAAGTGAACATTACCCAAACAGCTTTCTTGTTCGTTTGGATGAGCATCCAGAGTATAAAGTATTAGGAGTCAAACTGTGACCTTTAAAGTACAGTGCTTTAAAGCACTGAGACCTGTAAAACACACTCCCAGTGTGCAGCAAAAAGTCCCAGAGAAGGATTCTGTGCCAGCCAGAAATCTAGGCCTTCATGCTATAATTAYGTCTTTTTCTCTTTAAAACAGATATATTCCTATAGTTGCCTTTTAGCTATCTTTTAGCTAGCGCAGAAGTGMCCTTCTCCTCATTTTTCATGATTAGGCTGGTTTCTGCTACTGACTCTGAGGGAAAAGTCAAAGTGCAGTAGGTAGTTAGCTAGACATTAAATGCCAGACTTGAAAGTCTCCCCAACACACTACCATCACCACTTCAGCGGCAACCAGAACAATAAACTTAGACTGGAGGATTCATCACCTCTCACCCAGGTTAGAGGGCCTGGCTTAGTRCTGCATTTTCCCCTTATTCTCCTCCCCTGTTCACGTCAGGAGCAGCATAGCCCCTTTTATCGTTAGGTAGAAAAACTGTAAGAAGCCTTCAGTTAGCTTTGAAGGCAACTTTTACACATTTTAGCACCTGCATTTTCCAGACCAGGATGATATTTTGCTCCAGGCAGAACAGATTTGCAAGTTGGAGTGGCTGATTATCTTAAAGATGCTTTGCAGATAGTTCTTGAAAGCTTAATGGCTACAGCAGAATGAGTCTTACCGAGGAAGTCAACTTTCCAATTGCTTTATAAAGAAAAATATTGCCATAATTTACACTTGAAGAATCATTAGTAATAAAAAGTGTGTCTCAGGGAGGAAAATACTGTTACTAAGTTCAATCCATTTGGCATTCAGATAACAAAAATTTTGTCAGAGTTCCTTAGTTATCAAGAACATAGGTTCTGTAGACTTTTAACTGGACTTACATTGCTAAAACCTTGAGTAGCTTTTGAAAATTTCACCCTAGTGATCCTCAAGGGGAACTTGCTTCTGGAGACTRGCACTTATGGCCAACCCAGTGTTGTTCATTCCTGCTCATAACAGTTCTCTTCAGTCACTGCACGACTTAAAGACRTGTAAACCCTTGGCAGGCATGGCTTAAGGACTGTCTGCGCATGGCAAATATCTTATCCATTTTGGTCATTTGATTCCTTTTTCTTTTTCCCGACAGTTTCAGATGAAGCTGTGTAACTTACACAAGAATGAAACGATTAGCTTGAGATAAAGTAAAAGAGAAAACTGATGGTATCTGGTAATCAGCCAAGAGGGGTTTACTATGAGGATATGGCAAGGATCTGTGTTAGATATAGTGTCATTTTATATYTTTAATAATCAACAGTATGTTAATGCGACTTCAGAAGAACCACATGTAAACATGCATCCTGGTAATTCAGCTGAGCTGAAATGTGGCTTCTTTAGTGGTAAGCAAGTATAGAAAGATACAGTAACACAAGCATCTCAGGGCCTCCCTCCTTTCCTACACTTTTCAAAAGCCAAAGCTTCAATTCCTAGAAAGAAAAGCATACTAAAGGCAAAGAATATGGAAGGAGCAAGAAACCACAACAGTCTACCCTAAAAAAGCTGATATTCAAGAGATACAATATATCAAAAGATAAAGACTGCAGAAGCTATGCTTCACACTCATAGATTGCTTATTGTCAGTTATTAAATATCATCTATCTCAAATCTAACAGGAAAGCTGCTTAGCATGAATACAAAGGTGTTCATCCTTTGTTACAGGACGACTTGTGAAAGTGCACAAACCTGTCATTCCTGTTAGAAGGAACAGATGTATTTCATTTTGTGCATAGAAAATATATATGAGGAGACCAGGCACATAAAAYTGATCTAGAAACAGTGCTGAAGTTCTGTACGTATCTAGCCATGGCTTATGTCAGAGTCTGGATGGATTTTTGTGTGAGAATTGATACAAAGTTTTCCTCTTTCTTTTTTAGATATTGCAAGCTCCCTTCACAATATGTGAGCATTACATTTAAAGTTAAGAAGTTTTCCAAGAGAAGAAACTCAGTGAATAGGATAAGAAACCTCTAAGTGCATTTTGCCCAGTATCTATAGCCCATTGTCTCTAAGATCTTATGTTTTTGACATAATAGACAATGAACTTCCTTCTGCTTTCAGTTACACCCATATAAATCTGGAATAACACCTTTGGAATCTGAGATGAGTGTCTGCCTCAATCTCTCCTTTTTTAGATGCTGGATTGTGGCCAAGCTTTTTACTTTGAATAACTGCCTCTAATGTTGGGATTCTGTTCATAAGTAACCCATAGGAGGTGCATTAGAAAATACAGTACTAAACTTAGGGAAATGCTAGGGAATTAAAGTCTATGCCACATGAATCTGAACTCTAACCCTTAAGTTTCAGGAAATGTATCTATCTGTGCATCCTGTGCATACAGCTAAAGAATAGACGTGTCCGCACAGGACCTGCAGCTTGCTGACTATTTGATATGTAAGGCTGCTTTGAGAATCCCTCTGTTCTTCTCTTTTTTTATATTTTCTCTGTTTATCTGTTTTTAAAATACTTCCTTACATAAAATTAAGAAAATGTATCCCAACCCTATTTTCACAAGCATTTAGAGCTTTAGATTGCCTTGGAAGCCACTGCAGGCAGTTGCACATTACATCACATTACATTCATTCATTCTGTAAAGAAACGATACTGACACAGTACAAACCAGTCACATTAATTGTAAAGCAGGTAAACCAGGGAAATAAACCAGGTAAATAAAATAACCTTGGTTAAAAGAAAGCAAACCAACACATCAGGAATAACCATTTTGGAGTTTTAACTTCCTGCAAAATTATTTTATATCTTACAATATGCGTACTTAAATTATTACAGAATCTGCTGATTTGCAACCAACTTTTTTGAGAAACTTATATGTTGTAGAAATTCACTGTTATGTCTAGTTTAATAATCATGCCATAGAAAATTGACTTGATGAAGACCCAACAAAATGATTTAAGTTCTTCACGTCAAGATCAGAAACATCCTTCCAGCTTTGTTTGTGCATGTGTGTGTGCATGCGTGTGTGTGTGTGCAATTCATTTTTTTCCATGATCTTTTATTTTTTCATAGGAAAAAATCACATATCAACAACATTTTCCATCAACGTGAATTTTGACTAATTTCATATTTTGTTAAGAATACTCCCTGCCTTTACTTGTACGCCAAGTCCTAAATGYCTTTTCTTGTATTTAAGAGACAAATATATAGTAACTACATCTCCAGCAACTTAACAACTCATGCATAATGTTTCCCATTTCAACAATTCCCACCACTCAGCTCACAGTTTCATTAATATTTCAGGTGAAGTTTTGCTGATATGTAGTTAAGGGATTGAAAATGTTGAAATTCATTAAACTGTAGTTCCCTGCTACAAGCTTCCCTTGGAGTAATTTACTTAGTGCTAGTACAACACCACTCCACACCACGATGTCAAAAACTAAAGAAATTGCACTTCTGAAGGCAAGAGCTATTAAATCAGCTTTGCACTAGCTCAGACAGTTCCCCAAAATAACTTATCACCATTATTAAGAATTACCTGGGTTAAATTCTCTAGAAAGGAAGGTTATTTTTGCAAAGGGGACTGAAAGCACACAGAGCTGCTGTTTCTAGGAGAAAAGGGTAAAAAATGAGATAAAACTGTAATGCTATTTTTTAATGAGTAAGAATTAAAAAGAAAATGTAAATAACWTTTTAAGATCTAAATCATGCTAAAGCAAGGTATGACAAAATAAGAAATGTTGTGGATAATCAGTGTTGCCATGAAACATATGGATGTGCTACCACCAGGGCCAGAAGGTTAGGCTGGTCAGTTAGCCTGGCTTGGTCTAAAAAYACTTACCTGGAATTAAAATTCACTTTTATTTTCAATAGTACTTTTTAGAACATAACTTAGAAAAAACAAAGTTGCTTCAAGTAAAGGACTTCAGCAGTCCTTCTAGGCAGATTAGAATCATTGGGCCAAGTCTTAACATCCATGCTTATTTTAATTCAATCTAATTGACAGAACTGAAGAAATAAAAGAGATTTTGCCCTCAGATGTTACCTTAAAACTTAAGGCATCTTATGTTCTTAGACTGAACCTCTCTGGAGTAAACTGGAGCCTTTCTATTTACTTTGTTATGTCCTACATGAGGCCTGAAGGGTTGTCAAAATTTGAATATATGAATAGATCTTTATTTTACAGCACGCATGCACCTGCTGTAGAAACCTGAGTTGCTTCCACTTAAGAAGGCAGTGGTTCCTGAAACACTATCAAATAACACAAAACTTGAAAATCAGCCATTCATACTATGCAGACTAGTGCCTGTAGGGGACAGAGAAGTGCCTACATGAAATATGCYAAGATCAAGTTTACATATACGGCAAGATGGAAGGGCTGAGCATTCTTACACTTTGCAAACAAAAGAAAAGGGAAAGTCTGGCTTTGCCTCCCAAAATGCCTAAACCTTGACAAAAATTCTTGCTGCAAAAATTTCTTATAATGGAGTGAATTACATGCCCTATGCTCCAATGCTTTTAATGTCTGTAATGCCTCAGATGGGGGAAAAAGAGAAAAAGACAGAGCGCTCAGTTTAAAATATTGCTGAGAAGTAATTTAACAAAGAAACCTTGATTAAAATAGTCCCTGAACTATTCAGTATTGGAAGTTCTTTTTTCTTTCTTTCTTTTAATATAAAACAAGGGCTGAATGGCAGATGTCGTGTGTGTGCTTTGGCAAYGGGATTAAAATCTTCCAGCGAGTTTGGGGAGGTTTTCAACTTCAGTGTGGGCAAAGCTTCCCTTCGGCCTTCCTAACGCTTCCCTAATGAGGTGATCCCTACCCACCTCGAAAGCCCACCGCAGCGCCACGCGGGGCTCCCGCGTCCTGAGAGCAAGGCAGCGCTGGAGCGTAGATGGGGCCTGATGGATGCTAAAAGGGAGGCATTACCTGCTCAAGTCGCAGAGCAGCCGCAATTACGGCAGGGCTCGGGGTTCGCTGTCAATTAGAGTGGCAGTTAAAGCGAGCAGCAGCTGTGACAGATGGCTGAGCTCCAGCCACGTTGTGGTAATGGGATCAGAGCCAACTCAAATCTTTTCTTCCTTCTTAAAAAAAAAAAGAAAGAAAATCTCTCCCCCTCCCCCAAATCAACACATAGTTGTCAATTAGTCACAATGTATAAGGGGGAAGTATCATATCTACAAAGGCATCATTTATCTGTTCTCTATTAACCCTTACTTTCAGCTTTTTGAAGTCAAGATTTTGTTTATTTATTACTTACTTCAAACATGTTTTAGCAGGATGCTCAGCCGAGAAGACAGTTTACATTAATTCTTTGTTCTGARGGAACGTACAAGATGCTTTACTCATAACTGAGCCAATTTAACTCAGTTGTTAGCTTTTTAATTGCAGAAATATTTTGTGCAGAAATGTAAAGGCTTTGATTCAGGACAAAGCACATTAAAATAAATCCAAGGCTGAATCTATTGTCTCTGGTGAATCTGAACCCATCTATTACCTCTAGATTATATTTACTCAGAGGTAAAGACTGGAGTCATAGCACCCGTCCCAGTCTCATGTAGGCCAGTCTGCAAAAGGGTCTCTAAAGAATTTTCATAATTTATGTTTCTGACTTGGTGCACCAGACAGCTCTTTGTTCTTCTCTAGGTTCAACCACTGTCAGCCTAAACCTGCCATTGCAGGTCCTCAGAAAACACTTCAAACTCTAYCTAGGAACAGTAACTGCTCAAACAACACAAGTCCACTCAACACAGGTCACATCTTCACAGCATTCTGCATCAAACTGAAGTTCCCAAGCAATGTAAACCTTTGACCATGGTCTACAAGACTGTTAATCTTGTGGGATGTGTATTTGAGGCTTGCTGATACCATGCTGGCAGCAGCAGTGTCAGTAGCAAAAGTGTGGTTCTCTGGGGTGTAATATTAATGTTCTATAAGACAGGGACARGGAATACACAAATAAGAACTACGGGATCCCATCAGAGGAAGTCCTCCTATGTCATCAGCAGTCAATTTGACAGCACAGCTGCAGAACAGCGTAGAAATTGAATGAACTGAGATTGTCTGATGATGAATATAATGTGTTSATTGGTAGTGGGTATAAATATAAGAAGGAAACATATAGACTCCTTGTCAGCTAGATCTGTGATTCTTTGGAAAAGAACAAGCAAGAAGAAAACAAAAGAGTGGATTACTTTCATGTTGACTTTAAACTAGTCTTTCTGTAAGAGCTAGGACAAGAGGCTTCTTCTATGAAGATCCTAGCAGCTCACTAGAGATTTACAGTCAAAAGACAAAACATTTTCAACTATCCTGCACAAAGGAAATTTCATTTCACAGAAGGAGGAAGTTTAGGTAGGCTAAGCGTAAACAAAAGCTAATGGGATCAGGACATAAGAAATTAGAACAATCTGTAACAAATGAAAGACTACAAAACAGCTCTTTAAAGACTTTCACCAAACACTGAAAAAAAGGAGGAGAGAAAATGAAGCAAAAGATGATGTAGAGGCATTATTAATTACAATAATTTATATAATAATGATGTCTTGAGGTCCTTATCTGGAGTTCAAATTTCAGCTTGAGATATGATCTGTTGTGTATCTGGTTGGTTAATGCCCCCAAGGGGGTAGGAGAACTGAAAGAAAACTTAATCTCTGGTTGTTAATAGTGYTTGCAAATGAGTATAGTCTTAGGACAACACACAGACAGAATGTTTTTGTTGTTACTATTTATTTGAGCTTTGTGATAATTAAAAAACTAAATTCCTTCAAGCTGAATTCAACACTGGAAATAAGGCTTGATCAACAGTTACATTGCTTAGTGTTTATGTTGCAAAAGCTTGACTGACTTCTTCAACTTTATCCTTATTCATTCAATAAGTAAATTAAACAGGAACAAGTGGCTTCCCTGTTTRTATTAAAGATTTTGTTGCTTCTATACAGGAAAAAATAAACAAAACTTTCCCTTTGGTGCATATGTTGGTTTCTGGAGGATGACAGAACAAGAGAGCATTCTCCTCAAAGTATTTTTAGAATTTGGATTGGTCTGTCAAAACCATAACTACAGCTGGTAAGTGAGTATGCAGAGTATATGATGCCATATACTTTTGGGTTTTTGTTTTATACTTTTGTTTTTCTGTCTTCCAATTAACTATTCTACTCAATTGTGCAAATTATGACCAGCCACTGTTTTGTTTTTTTTTTTTCCCTCCAAAACTTCAAAAAATGCTTGCAGCTCAGGTAGGCAGAAAAGAAAGAGAAAAGGAGGCAGAAAAGAATATCCTGTTCTAATTTTGCAGATGGAGAACTGATATATAGAGAGAATAAAGGAAGTGTCCGTAGTCATACAAGCAATCTGGGAAAAGGAGAAGAAATGCAGTTCTCTTTGGTTCCAGTCAAGCATCTTAATGCTCTTATATTTTAAAGGGCAAGTGGGTCAAAATATGGTAGAAGACATGCAAGTCCTTTAAAGGGCAATGATARAGGATTTGCCTTTTTTTTATGGACTTTGGTCCATGTCTTATCAATAATGCAATTCAAACAAAATGATGGGAACAAAAATAACTTACTGATGAAAATAAGTTATTTTAAAATGTGAAGAGACTCTTTTACCTCCAAGTAATAACCACTGTTATGTAGTTTAGTAAAATACTGAAAGACACTTGGAAAAAATCRACATATAATTTGATAAGTATTATTTGAACTACTCTGGAAAACATCATACTTTGGAAACAGTGCTTTCAAATAATTTTAAATGTGTCAAAGAGGTTCTCCATTCACTAATTATGTTACTTTAGCAATTTCAGAAAAAATGAGAGTTGAGATCTACAAAAAGTTTAGAGATGGATTTAAAATGAAAAGATACTTTCAGCACTTAAGGAGACAAGCAGCTTTGCACATGAGAACCATTCCATTTGGCACTCTTCATGTGCATAGTGGCATAGCATTACACTGGATTGTAATTCTGCTAATCCTTATTTTGGGCTAGGTCACACTGCTAATCTTTAAAAGACTATTCATCCAGTTCAGTGTGTATTTCTGGTTGGGATGCAAAACAGCTCTTTCAGTTAAAAATATTCTCTTTCTCTCTCTCTCAAAAAAAAAAAAAAAAAAAAAAAAAAAAAAGGAACTTTAAGAAGTAGCCCCTCTCTCTGACACTAAAGTTGTTGTTTCCACTATCAATAGATAACGATAATTTAGTAGTTAAGTGATACAGATGATATGCAAATGAATAACCACAGCCTGCAGCAGGGAAAAAAGATAAGGTAGCTCTTTTACAAGGCCACCTTGTAGCTCTTTATTAACTTGCAGCCTCTGCAATATCTTGTATACTGTTGACATTCCTTAGCTTGGGCTAATAGTAACACGCATACAATACGCCCATCACACCCTTCACTAACTCTGTCAACCCTATTCATGTGTTACACACCTGTGTATATTTGCAGTCCATTTAGACGTGGTGTGAGAAATGTTAGCTTTCAAGGTGGACTCATTAAAAATGYTTCCTCCCCTTTTTGGACTTTACAAGTGTTAAAAGAAATGTTGGAAAGTTGCAGGTCCTACATCTTACATATTCTTAGGTTTGATACTRTCATAATCTTGTATCAGTTTTTCTTCATCAAATAGAGACACAAGCCCATCAACAGAAACATTACCCCAGACACTATGTGTTTTTTCTCACAGCTGTATCAGTTGATTTAGTGAAAGACAAAACTTTTTCCTCTTGTATCAAGGATGATCATAATATCATCAACATCGCAAAAGTTCAACACATATAGAAGGATATGGGTTCTTTAGGGAGATAAGACTTTTAATTGTTCTGTATTACTAAATGGTACCAGGAACCACCCTATAAAGAAGTGATCAGGCTATTTATAGCRGTAAGTAATTTAATGATTTATGTCATTTTTTTCAGTCAATTTGAATGTCTATATGTGGTTATGGCAAATGAAATGCACTGTATTTATCTTTGTGCATTAAAATCCTGATCTATTTGGATAACTCTTAGTGGATGGAGGGGATCATACTATTTATAATCTACTGCAACWCTTACAAAACACTCTTATTGCTAAATGCCCGGTCTCTGGCTATAGACACATTTGTGTTGGAAGGATTTGTGCATAGTCAAACACAGAGACATTTTGACAATTGACAGTCATTTTTGTTAACACAATGRTTAAAAACATGTAAAATTTAGTTCCAGGGTTACACTGAGCTTGAGCTGATCCCAAGTCTATCATCTGACTGCTGCAATTTTAGCCTCTTATATCATTAAYACACTGTTTCTACTTGATCTGAATGAGGACATCCCAATATCAGTTTATCTGGAAATTCATCTCAACCAGAGCCAAGAGGAAGTTCTTCATTTTAATTTTATTTACATAACAATTATTCTCTACCACAAACTACTTGCTGTTAGTCAGAGGAAATAACTGTCATCATGCTCATTATTAACACAAATTTAAAATGGGGAAGATAAGCAAATTAGAAAGATTTTTATGAAGATATCCACATGTYGTACAGATAGTGTTTAGGTGTCAGTGATGGAGGACATCTTCAGTTTTGGATCAAATGGTGAATTTAAAATGATTTTGAACAAAAAAAATGAACAATTGGTAACATCCTTTCATAAGTGTTTTCTGAATTCTAATTTTTTATATACATTCTCAGATCACTCAGGGATGCATATCACAGCTACTGAAGATATATAGAAGCCCTGCATTATGTTTTAAAGGCCTGTCCTCATCTGTTTCCTGGCTTAGCCTTGTGGTTTAAGGCTTTTTACTACATTTTACTCCACCATCAGAGAAAACTATGAATGTATTTCCTCTTGAATGAAAGTGGAAAATGAAAAAAGTCTAAAACCTGCAATGACTAGCAAACATCTTTCCAAGGAAGTAGGGAAATTTGTAGTTTTTATGACTTTTAAGGCCTTTAAAATTTTGTAATTAGAGTGGATAAAAAGTTGGAAAATAGATTTTAGAAGTTAATTCATCGCAGGCAGATATTTCACTAAATGAACAGATTCAGTTTCTCTGAATCATATCATAAAGTCATAAAAAGAATTCCCAAATTAGTATGGTGAGAGATTCTATTGGGATGGCAATGGCACAATATCATTCTGTGACTTCAGGATTCTATCTGCCTTAACTATCGCAAAGAAGGTAACTGAACTTAACATAATAAACATACATCATTTTACATAATAAACAAACATTAACATTCAGGCAGTGTTAAACCACTGCTTGGGGGGTGCGGGGAAGCTGATTTAAAGTTAATGATTTTCAGGAAAAACTGTTTATCTTAATTTTGCCATGAATTAGTAAATTGGATATGGAACTCAGAAAGAATAAAACAGTAAACAAATGCTGTACAATTTCTTCTGAATTACTGACTAAAATGCATCCATACCTGTAGATTTTAGAAAGCAGTGGTTTTTGAAACAATCTCAAGRGAGAATCATGTTTCAATCTTTCTTTCTTTCTTCAACCTTTATTTCTGCCAGTGAGATGATGAAAATGAACTCAAAGAACCAATTTGGAAATGATTAATTTTCCCATTGCAAATTTGTAATGTTAGTGTAAGGTTGCAGAAAGCAAATGAGCCTACCAAATGATATTCATACGTACCTAGTTAAGTTTACAGAGCACTAGTAACTTTATAAAAAGAGTCATCTCACTGGTCATTTCATTTTATTTTTATAAAGTGAGCATATACATCTCAGGTATTCACCCGAGGAGTCTTTTRCCATCATAGGATTTGGGATACAGTTCAACTTGTTGGGTATAGGGTATACTTTAGGATAAGGTATATTGTGTCCTGTGCTCCATTGACTATATGGACTCAATTTCCAGTTTCTGTATGGGCAGCCTCAGGTAGCTAACTCACATRTTGATAGCTATATTGTGAGCAAAAACATTTAGTGATATGAGCCTCATCATTATTATCCATACTCGTAGTCTGATTTAAGTCATTAGTAAAATTGTCAATTGTCATTAACTGAACTGTTCTGAGATGAGAGACAGGGGAAACATCGGTACTTTGTTAATAAATTGATTATTGTTTTTGATTATGTGTGGAGGATATTCACCCTTGGTATTAGAAACAGAAATCCACTGAAAAGTTCCTGTCTTACTGCTTGAGTGCATGTACTTTCATATAGGAATTCCCAATTGCATTGATTTCCTGGCCTCATCATTGCTTAGCCAAGCATTACTTCAGGTTGCAATTGGAACTCCATGTCTCTTGAACTTTAGCTAAGCACCTTATCTCTGATTTTAAATGACTTCAGATCATGCAAGCTCATTGTTCTCTTGCCAGCTGGGATCATAAATTCTAATTTATTCCAAAGTTAAACGTGTCCATTAGTCTCACAGTTAAGCAAGTCTGCAAAACAAAGAAGGGAAAAGAAAATCACTGAAAATCATGTTGTTAAACTGGCAGGAAATCCAAACAGCTCTAAGCATGTGATACAGTGAAATGAAAGAAAATAGTGATATAATCCACTATGGGCTGGCTCCAGCAAGATTGAATTGAACAGGAGTTATTGACATCTGCAGGAAGATCAAGCCTCCTAAAATGACCTATCTGATAACATTTAGAGAAATGGTTCAAAGAACACCTGCCTATGTTTTAAGAATACCCTTGATAACAATTCAAGAAAAATTCACGTGTAACAATTTAAGATAACTATTCCTTTCCCCCAAAGCAGTTCTGAAGTATTAGACTAACAAAAGCCCTAAAAGGCCAGAGTAAATGTCCTCAAATCCTGTCTCAGAGAGGGGCCAAAGGCAAAGGAAGAAACTAGGAACAGAGCAAATCTGTAGTAATGTTTCTGCAGTATCTGGGGAGCAGGAACCATCTGAGATGAGCGGTGGTAGTACATTTACTTCCATTAATTTATGCAGATGTATTTTAATTCCTTTTAGATTTTTAGCAGCCACAATATCCKGCAGGAAGGAAACCTATATAATATGTGAAGAACAGTCTTGTTTGTTTGTTTATTTGCTTTATGTATGCAACCTGCAAATTTTATGTGATGCTTCACAGCTTTTTATTGAGAAAAGCTGGAGTCAACTATTCCCTATTGAATAACTCCAGGCCACTCATGATTTTATATTTCTTCTATCATACCTTCCCTTTAGRTAGACCTTTCAATTCCCTCAAAGATTTTAATCTACTTAGTCTTTCCTAAGATTAGTATTTTCGCTTTTTTTTACCCCTTCCTGAATGTTTTACAGTTCTGTTATATATTTTTTGAGTCAGAGGAACCAGTGCTTCAAAAAGCATTGGCTAATTATAGCTATATCCATACTCTAGGCTTACTCTCTGTTTTGCTAATGCTTTCCTAATAATTTATAACATTGGGTTAGCTTTTTCTGACTATTGCTGAGCACCAAGCTGATGTTTTCATTAAGTGATTATAAACTATATATGCACAAACATTATGCAAATACATACCCCAAGATTTGTTCGTAATATGATTCCTATTTTTCATTCTGTAGAGGCATTTCACAAACACATATTTTAATCCTGGATTTCCTCCTTAGCCAAAGAAGAAAACTAGATACTTCTACAAAGTAATCTGGAGTAGAGACCAAAAATCACCCCTYTCTCTCTACTGACTGCAGGAAAACTCCAGGAAGATTAGAAGCCTAATTTAGCTGATATCTAAAACTGCATAATAAGGAAACTGCCATAATCCCTGGTGTGCTAACAGATGAGGATCCTTTCTTTTGCTCGAAAGACACTTCCATATAGAAGTGCCTCAAACGTAGCTCTTCAGATTTATGATTAAAGCTGTATCAGTCCAAGAGAAAGAATAAGCCCAAAGTCTTCAGTGGGTCTATGTAACTTAACCATAGCCATACAGTTGCAGGGTTCAACCTCCTCTCCCCACCTTACTTGAAGGAATTCTGATCTACCTCCATTCCTGTTAATATTTAAAATACTTTCTCTGGGCTTCTCTGAGAAAGCTAATATAATTAACTTTGACCTGTTGACTGGCCTTATCCATGCTTTTCTGTACCAGCTATTGTTCTTAATGTTTGAATATTCCTATTTAAATCAATGAAGGTGAAGGTGGCAGAATCTGTATGTAAATGAAAGCTGTCCTTGCATATTATACATGCTGTCATGCTGGCTCCTTAAACTTATTCTAATTTCACAAAGAAATTATGAGTGCATTTTAGTGGAAAATCCCCTGCAGGAGCCAATTTTGCCTCCTAATTAAAATATTCTTTATAAAAATAAGCAGTTCTCTTGGTATTATGCATCACCTGTACAAGGACATGGTATAATACATCACCCCTATTAAGTTTCAACTTAGTATCGATACTTAGGCACCCCTGATTAGTACTTCAAAGATGTGTCAGGGTGCATTTGAACTCAGTTCATTTTATTGCGCTTTGAAGTACTTTCAACAGCAGTGATAACAAGGACTGAAAATGAGCCACACGGAATCCATGCAGAGATCATATTTCCTTGCTAGGGATCAGTTTTTGAAATGATATGAAATGTATAAAGATGTGCTTCTGGCTGAAATATTTTTATTATTTGTCTATTCCTAGATGAAATGACTTTTGCTCAATAAACTATAATATATGCCTGAATGCCCTTTTTGGATGAGAAGCCACAATCTCTCAGAAGTCAAGAAAACAGCAAGCAAAATCTGATAATTTTACAACGGTGTCATCAAAAGGCATATGCTTGTAGAAGTCAGCTCAGATAGGAAAAGCTAGCAAAGGTAGAGTGCCACGGTTTGGCAATGGATTGTGAATCTTCCYGAAATAACTCTCAGATAAGTTGAGTTCATCAGTACATGTAAGGTTGGAACTATGCAGCTTGCAATAAAACAAGTTGTCCCATTCCCAAGGGCAGTGAGGAACTGCTCTGGTCTTATTCAAAACCAGATCCACAGATCTTGTRACATAATATACAGTTAGAAGAGAATTATATAGGCAGGAATGATTTAACATTCTCAGTGTATTCTGTGACTGTTGTTATCCTTCAGTTCACTTTCATTCTGGGGAAGGGCAGAATCCCGGCTGAGCCTGCTTTTTGTATTTTCCCCATGGGGTTCTTCTTTCCAGTCACAAGCACTCCTCTAAGGAGATGACAATTTTGCTTCGCCCTTCCAGGAACTGCATAAGGGGCTTGAGCAAAGCTCCCTCTTTTCTCCTCTAAGTCAGGAAAAAGTTTGTCATCTTTGCTAAAATTTCACTTCAAAACAATAAGCAGAGTTTCGGGTGGTTTTTGATCCTACAGACAAGTAACAGAGTGAAAGAGCAGTGACTGCAGGGGATGGCATAAATCTTGGCGCAAAGAATGACTTGAGACTGTGCTATATACTCACTTCTCGTCTTCTCATTTTTTTAGCCCCCGGCCTCAGTTCTCAGGAGCCCCAGTGTCGTTGTCCTACTTGCTTGACAGCAATGTTCTTATTAAAGAGAGAGAAAAATTGTCAAACTCTTTGAAGAAAATTGACAACACCTTGGACTGAGCCTACCTCTTACTCTTCCTTACTGTTTCTGAAAGAAAAATAGGGGTATGAATCAATCCCGTTGTTCCCAGGATACCCACAAGAGGAGGTTACTCAGCTTGCTTTAAAACACTGCTTTAACAACAGCAAAGTTAAATTATTGGCCACATGCTTATTCCAAGCAGGAAGAAAAACATCAGAGAAGGAAATTTAAGTGTCTGGGTCACTAGCATAATACAGGCATGGGAAGACCACCACAGTTGTAGCTATCTGTATTGTGTGACTGGGTGATGATCTTCAAGTTTTGGGAACACTTTGGATAAATAAGTGAAAATCTGGCTGTTTTTTGCAGCTTAAACAAAATTTGGAATATACTMAAATAAAGCTTTTGTTAGCTATGCTTGTTTGATGATACAGCTCAATGTGTTGTATTAAAAAGGGATAGACATACATTTTATAAACTGCCCATTTATTTTATATTACATCAAAGTTCTATTTGTACAGATTTTTTTATTGAAATAGCAATAGTTATGTTTCATGGCAAAAGCAGGTGAAAAGGCTTGCTGCACATGTGTACTATATCAAGCACAACAAAAACCTGCCTCAGCTGGAGCCTCTTAGGGCTACTGTCAAATAAATAGTACCAGCAAGAGGGATTTTGTTTAAAAGAAAAGGATTTTTTGTGTGTGTGTTGTGCCCCTAGATCCTTAACAATGGACAAATTCATCAATAAGATGAGAAATATTCAGTTACATTTTATCCAAATGAGTTAGTTCATATCAAATTTCAGTGTTGGTGCTCAAAGCATAAGGAGATTGTATTATCTTTATAATCAACAACTGTTCCAATGATTTCACTGTTTGGGACACTAATTTTGCTTTGGAGGTTTTTGATTAAAATCTCAAATCTACCCTGGAATCTTTACATTTGTTTTAAATAGTGAAAGTATTATTAAAAATACGTGGATACTATTAGAATGCAACACAGATTAAAGTTTCCTTAAATCATTGTCCCCTGAGATTAACTATGGTTGACTTTTCTCTGAGAAGTTTTTGGAGGAGAATAAAATCATGTCTACCAAAAGGCRTTTTCATTCCTAAGATATTTTTCCAAGTTTTCATTTTATTAAGATAAATTAGCTTTGAAATTCTTCATCTTCCTACCAGGACACACTTTCATCAGTTGAATGTGAGTGTTTAATTTCTCCACCCAGTCTACTGTTTCGAAGATAATGGTAATATACTCTCAGTTCCAGGATTAGCTTCTTGGTTTGTTTTACAAAAAAAGGTAGGAACACTCATTAACAGCACAGACAAAAAAGTTCAAGGCTGTAGAGTACATGGCCTTAATAGAAAGTCACTCCTGATTATCTTGTCAATGAAACTGAATTAGAAACATTTTCTACTTGCTGTTTTAAGTACATCTGTCTGTAGGCATAAGATCAGATTCTGTTAACCTGCATAGCGAATTTGACAGTAATTAGATATCTGCTCTTCAAGAAATACTTTTATAAGCAGACATGAGGAGTTCTGACTGCTGCCAACTGAAGTCATGTGTCTCCTCTAAGCTACTGAGGCATGTTTTGAACTGAGATAGTGGCTGTCTTAGTGCAGTGTTGTCCTAGGCAATGTAAGAGTCTAAAGGTGCAGGACTTTTCCCTAAATCTCTCTATTAGGAGCCAAAATATATTTGWGAAAATACGAACAGGAAGTCCAATCAAGATTTCCGCTATCCATGATATCTTTAATAAATTCCTTAGCTTTTCTTCTTGTTCATCACCGTGCTAGTTTTTAATATGTTTGAAACTGAACCATGTCCAGGAAGCCTAAGAAATGATCCTTCTAAGAATATACTTTCATCTGACTTCAAGCGTATGAAATTAGGAACTCTCAAATTTACCAGATGAATACTCTACCTTATCCAGTATCATGCCTCCGGCCATGGCCAGTAAAGATAATTCACAGGAAGAGAAAAAAAGCCTTGAGAACTAAAATTAAACTTTCAGTTCAGCTGTGAATAAAAGGCAGTACCTGTTCTGGATCTTTTTCTTGCTGAATTTTGCTTGGGGCAAGATTTAGCCTTGAAAAAAACAGCTTTTTGAATTCATTGTCTCAGTGTATTAATTTCACTTTGTTCAGAATGGGAGGATATAATGAAAAAAWTCTAGTTCTGGCTTCTGTGGAGGTCAGGAGTTCACTTAAGCTCAAACAGACCAGGCATTTTTAAGGTTCACAGGGGCCAGCCACAAACACGAGTCCTGCAGCTAACATTACCTCTTATTGCTCCAGCCAAAATGACTCACTGACAGCAGTGGGAGTAGGATGGGGTCGGGGAGAGCCTTTGGTACAATCCATAAAGGAGCTGGAAACTGTCTCTATAGCAAGAGGCTGTAGCCATTCTGCTTTCAGCCTGTGTTCTCTTGCTATTCTTGCTCGTATTTTAATATTGCCTTTACTACTCCTTCTTTTTGTAGTAACTTGTTCTTCCCACTTTCATATCTAGGTGTTACCAAARAGCTTTAGGAATGTGAGAAATAAGGAATAGGTAAAGTATGGGATATTCTTCACACAGAATGAAACAATTACACCTAGAAATGGACCAAACATCAGAACTATGGGAAGCTATAAATAACTTGTGTTAAAGATGCTCTTGTGGTATTAAATGATTTCTATTGCACTGCATTGTGTTGCATCTTGTCTGTCTTATTTTATTGCAATTGTACTTGGAATAACATTTGCTAATGCTGTTCCCAGTGATCCTGAGGTATCTTTTGTCTATGGCTATAGTTAATTTAGAGGTATAAATRTGCATAAATTGTTCAAATCTCTTCTCACCAAAACACTACTTTACCCTTACCTATGCTATGCAGTACCTATAAAAAGGTATTTATGCTGAAATAACTTCAGCATAATACTGTCCAATTGTTTATGTCATCTAGATTGTTCTGTGGCTTTCAGTCTCTTGGTTACTTTTTTTTTTTCACATTTCAGAACAAATTAGACTCCATAAACTACTGAAAAGAAATTCTAATAAGTTCAAAATTTGGACTTAACCAGTCTGTTAGCCTTCTATGATGGAATGACTGGCTGGGTAGATGAGAGGAGAGTAGTGGGTGTTGTGTACCTTGACTTTAGCAAAGCTTTTAACACTATCTCCCAAAACATCCTCCTAGGCAAGCTCAGGAAGTGYGGGTTAGAYGAGTGGACTGTGAGGTGGATYGAGAACSAGCTGAAAGGCAGAGCTCAGTGGTGTAAAGTCTGGTTGGAGGCCTGTGGCTAGTGGAGTTCCCCAGGGGATCCAGTCTTGTTCAACTCATTCATCAGTGACCTGGATGAGGGGACAGAGTGCYTCCTCAGCAAGTTTGCTGACAATACCAAGCTGGAAGGAGTGGCTGATACACCTGAGGGCTGTGCTGCCATTCAGAGAGACCTGGACAGTTCCACCTGAATATAAGGAGGAATTTCTTTACTGTGAGAGTGACAGAGCACTGGCACAGGTTGCCCAGAGAGGTTGTGGAATCTCCTTCKCTGGAAACATTCAAAACCCACCTGGATGCAATCCTGTCCAATATGTTCTAGGTGCCCCTGCTTGAGCAGGGTGGTTGGACTAGTTGATCTCCAGAGGTCCCTTCCAACCTTACCCATTCTGTGATTCTGCGATTCTGTGTGTGAAAAATCATTCACTGATGATCTAGTAACTGGATACTAGTATAAAATCGGATTATTTTCCATTACTACAATGGAAACCATTTATAGTATTCCAGTCCATATGCAATTTGTGCAATAGAGATCAGATTTTGGGCAAACATACAAAATATGTAAGGCCCACCATTACCTGGTATATAAACGCCACCAAATACCACAGACATATCTGGATTGCATCTCTGATTGAGAGCTGAATATACTATCTGGCTGTATAACCATCATCTGCCTTCTGGCATACCGATATCATCTTATTCGTGAGGTTCAGATCATATATAGAGAAACAGGACAACTGATCTTCATGTTTGTGTGAATGTGTAGCTTCCATTGTGTTTAATACTATGTACACTTGACAAAGAAATAATATTGCCTGCAAGACAGATCTAAATACATAATGGCATCAAAATTCACTGAATAGCAATGGTGTGCAGATTTGGGCAATATACTAGTCATTATTGCAGTCTCTCTGATAAAATTTAAGCCTTGCTCCCATTCCCACCTTTTCTTCTGAAGTCATCACAGTTTGCTTTGGTGTTAATTTATGGAGCATCAGACCTMTAGTCACTGTTTTATGTACTTTCACTTGCTGGCACATACCTCTTCATTTCAGTCTTTTTATTCCAGGACAATGTACAGCTTTATGCATATGCATCTGTTTGTACTATTCCAGTCTCCACGCACATTTAAAACTTAATAAAATATACTCAATTTGAAAAAAAAAGTAGAAGAAAGTCTGTTATGTTTGTACTTTTAATTTAACATTGGTTGGGATATCAGCCAATATAATATAGGCACTTTTCTGTGCACTGGAAAACCCAATTAGGACTTGTTCTTAGTTTTATTATCAGTCAGAAACATGCATACGGAAATATTCATTAGAGACCTACTGAGAGCTGTGATAAAGCAGCAGACAGCCGAATTATAGAGTCTGTCAGTATCCCCACTACAGTTTTACATTTTCTTGATAAAGGACAAGCAACAAAATATCTAAGATGTAATTCGGTGTCCACTGGAACTGTACTTCATTATGGCAGATATTGTTCTGACTCACTTCAGGAGGTTGGTGAATGTTTCATGACATGATATTGTGCATAAATGACAAATCACCAGGCTAAATGTTGCACCAGCCTTCCACGCACACAGAGGCAACATAGCTGGTGATTCTCTCTCAGTCACAGCCTAAAGCCAGTAATTTGGGGACTGGAAACATAAGACAGATTCCAAAAGCTTGGATTGCAAATGATGTTAATTTTAAAGAACAATGATTACATCTCACTCATCTAAATTAAATAATGGTTCTATTCAGAGGCCAGGCAGAAAGGATATAAAAATAATTCCTTATTGGTTTTCTGGGCAGAATTTGTGTAAACTATTTCAGCTAACATTAAATAGTTGTTATTTTAGTTTACCAGCCGTTCACTCTGGGCCTTAACTTCTAGTAACCATTCCCACTGGCAGTGCAACTCAGTCTGAAAGGGTAATAGGTTTTCAAGGGAATTGAGAAGGACAGACACATAGAACTGTGATATCAGTCAGCTAACCAGATCAAAGTCTCTCATACAGTTTATTTAAAAAGCAGTTGGGCAATCTGGTTCCAATAACGACTTCAATGTGTTTTCCTTTCAAATAGAAAAAAAAACACATTTAAATGAAAAAAAAATGACATTTGATCCCATTATCAAATGTGATATTTTAGTAACGAAGTCATTCTAAATCTACTATCTTCCATCTAAATTTAAATTATTTAAATAAATATTCAAAAAACTTGTAAGGAGGATAATAAAGATCCATCTGATATTCTCAACATATTGGATCAGAATCTTTAGCAAATCTGATTGTAGCGGTCCACCTAAGTGGACTGAGTAAAAAATTTAGTAGTGTTTATTCTTTATGTTATGATTGAATTTTATTTAGACTAAGTTTCCTTAGCAGGCTTTATTATACAACATGTGTTGCATCAGCAACCCTAAAATAAATACATGTTAAATCATACTACTAAACAAAACTGTTGAAAGATCAAATTCCCTAGGCCATTCTGGCTGTGTGTGTGTATTCAACAATTTTACAATATACTCTGATAGAGGATTAAAACCAGTTCACCATATGAAAATAAAACTGAGACACATGCATAAATGAAGCACTTTATAACATGTACAGTCTTAAAACAGAATTGCAGAGCAAGATACTAAAATGTAAGTATTCCCTTTTCAGTATCATCATCATTTTCTATTTGAGAAAAATATTCATAGTTTTGGCATAGGTGTTTGAGGTTTGACCCATCTTATTTCAGTGGCTGAAAGTCTCACATGCTGTGAAAGCATTTTCCCTTAGAATATTTTTTCCTATCATATAAGATAATATTGTTTTCCATAAGTTAACAGACAAAGAACAGATGCAGAAACTGTGTGGAGGTGTACATTAGCAGGTACAGGCAGATCTGAGCTCAGCCTTCTCATGCTAATATTGGAGCTGGAAATATGATGGAAAAAGGCATTAGTGTAGGTGGTTCCATCTAAATTTTGGGTCCAGATTAAGTTCTAGCCACATGCTACTCCAGAGCAGCATTCTGCTGAACGCCCTGTGGCTCAGTTTCACAGTGGAGGATGCTGCTGAAGGGGCAGATCAGACCTTCCCCTTTTACTTGTGTGTTTCTAACAACACCCTTTTGCCTGGACTGAAGTTAGTTCATTTGAGTGGGAAAACAGAGAATGACCAACCTGAACGTTAACTCAGCAAAGAAAAATCATCAATTTTCCATCAGATGGAGTCCCTTCCTCATCTCACTGTGCAGCCCCATGTATCCTAACACTGGCAGAAAGCAGGTAATGGGGATCTGCACCCATGGCAAGTTAGGGAACGCTGGGCTACCTCTTTCGGTAACACCATAGTCATGCGAGCATAAAAAGACAGAGGAGCCCGCTATAGTCATGTGGATTAGCACTGGGCTAATATGTAGCAACTTGCCCAAAGGTAGAGCGGATGACTATTGGGACTATCGTCTTCTACGTGTTCAACTCCCCCACTGTGCTCAGTGATTTGCAATGCACCTTGTGCACGTGTGTGTATTGGGAGGTATCATGACGGAGTCTCCAYGTGGAACTAGAAGTTAATAAGGTTTCACTTAAGCAAAGCACTTTCAACATGCGTTTAAAATTAAATGTGAGCAAAATGTTCTGCTGAAGAAGGAGGGTCTTAAGTCTGTGACCAACAGCTCTGCTGAAACAAGATCTTCAACCTTATTTCAAAGTTCAATGAAATAATAATAGTAAAGTAAAAAAAAAAAAATCTATGAGTCTTTAAAACATCTCAGTCTCCCAATAYCCAGGCCTATTTTTAGGTATTATATACTTAGAGCTCAGAAAACAACATATTGCTAATGAGTTATGAAAGGAAACCTCTTTTCTGTTTGTAAATTGTGAAGCTACCCAATTTTTTTGTGACTATATTTGATCCTTGTAAGTATTCATGTATTGTACAAAAGAATCATTTTCAGGATGCACATTTAAACATAAGCTTGCACAGATAGGTTTTGAATGGGATCACCATTAYGGTTAGATAAGTGCATCCTCTCTAAACAGAACTTAATTTTACCGTCTCAAACTGGGAGAGGTCTCACTCAAATAGGGGTTTGATGAYTGGAACCTCACGGCGTCTGAAAGGATATTTATAAACATTGATGCTTACATACTCTGATAGTTCTAGTTTCTAATATTTTAACGTTATTCAATTCCCACTGTGGTTTTATCTTCATTTTAAGGAACAATGTACTTTTATGGAACCATAAAGATACATGCACATGTATATTAATACTGTTTCAATGTATATTAATACTGTATCATATATTTTTTCCAGCTGAACTTCATTCTGAAAAAAACAACAAAGCTACAGCTGAATACCACATGAAAAATATTTAGCCTTGYAAGCACTATTTATATATCAAAAATCTTTATTAAAATCATGGGAGCACATTGCTGAGTAAAAACATCTGTCATTTCCCCTCCATCTTTTTTCTTCCCCCTTTAAACAGTAACACCCACATTTCAAATGGCTGAAGAGTTTATTTAAGTTATTCTGAGCATATGGAAAGTCCCTGTATCATCTACACACAAAGACAGATAGCACTGTAACTCTGAGAAGAAAACTCCCAAAACACTGAACATGAAGGGAAAAGACTGAAAGAAAACAAAATCATTATATGCCAGCAATACATTGGATATGGTAAGTTTGGTGATACGTGCTCAGTGCAGTTCTAGTAACTGACCTTTTCCCCTCTGTCATTACTAAAGATTGGGTGGGTGAGCCATCTTTCTCAAAATATATATTTATGCTTTGCTGACAGTGTTGTTTTTCATGTTTAAMAATAAAAATGTTCCTTATAACAGACATATAATTATTCTTACTGTGGAGAATCCAATCTCAGTATGTGGAACACTGGAGAAAAAAGGATGGTCCCCACCCAGAATAATTTACAATCTACTTCATAAATCTGTCRTTCAGTATAAATAAAAAAAAATGGCTAAACTTTTTATTCTTGTTTGAGCCTGTTTTTACTTATGTTGTTTATATGTTGATACTAACCCTCCAATCTCAATGATGATACTCCTGATTTATAGCAATGCACCTGTAAAGGAACATCATCAGGTCAGACGAYTACTTGAATGATCCAGATTACTCAAATGAGTAAAAGCTGAACTCCAGCATGATGAGCATGGAGGAGCCAATGTGAGTCTCCTCCAAGTCAGGAGGCAGCAAGTTAGGAAAAATTATGCCATAGTGGATCATTAATAAGGACTGTAGGCTGAGGTTTGCCTGGTCTCCAGGCAGTCTCTTAGCTGATGGATAGGTTAGGTCAGCAAGCTTCCGGTACTCTGTAGTCATTTCTCATGATTTTTAAGGAAAATCTTCTTATCTTCAGCAGCTGCATAATTCTTGATCCAACATGATATGACACTTCTTTTTCCAGAACAGAGCTAATGACTTTGTCCTGGCCTCCTGCCATTTATGCAGCTATATGCTGCTTCGGCCTCTGCTTGTCTGAAGAATGAGAAAGATRCTGTGCATACAACATACAGTAAATTTCCCATAGGGAAATATTTTGCATTAATATGCTGTTAGGCCAGTTTTGMACTGGAAAAAAAAATCTTATCATCTTTTTCTCAACTCTGTAGTCAAGTGAAAGTTCTTAGGTTTCTCCACTTTTTCTTGTAAGTCTGTTTGGCACATATTCTCTACTATGTTTTTTTCTTCTTGAATGCTAATTGGATGACTAACTCCACATTTCTTGAAGTTGCAGAGGTCTCCACAGGAGCTGACATTAACTCTAAGGYACTCACAGACGGCTAGGTTGTTCASTGGAGTAACTTGGTCAGTTCCATTAAGGAAGCAGTTTAACTTTCATAGGTCTATGTTTTGAAATTACAGGAAACCTACCAGTTCTATATGAGAACCCAGCTGCCAGGTTTAAGGTCAATAACAGGAATAGTTTTAGCCTAGAGATTTCTTCAGATCTCACAAATGTGAGACAACATATAGATGAAAYTGAATTTAGAATGAATTGAGTTATAGCAATGGTACAGTTACAGAAAACATTGATTTTGTTCAGTTTATTCATTTGTCTTTGTTTTTTAAGTTCATTCCATAGCATTCCAGAGACAATGAAAAAACTGTAGAARATTTTGACAAATGTTGGCCCATTCCATAGGTGTGCCAGATACCAAGGTATTTTCATTTGGTTAGAGACTACTATGAAATTTTTCAAGCTCTGTTGATGAAGTTTGTGGTTTAGGTCCCCACAAATCCTCTTCTTTCCCCCCCACAGCTGTTATATTATGGTATCCTCTCTCTGGAAAAGAAGAGATACAATGGAGTCTTTCTTCAGCGCTGCCACTGACATTTTCCCTGTCCATTAATTGCCCACCACTGGCGATATCTGCTCCCCTACCTCCTCCTCAAACACTTCCATATCCAGAGGTGCCTAAYCAGTTCTCAGAGGTCTAGAACAAACATGGCAAAGCGACTGTACACCATACAGATTGCCTGCACTGACTATCCACAAATTCTCCTGCTAAAGTAGTTGGCATCTGTGATGCACTGACTCTGCCAAAGGAAAGGATATAGGGGGTGGGAGTGATTATTTTTCTTTGAAAGACTTTGACAGGGGATACACTGTCTGTCTCAGAAGGAAGCGCTAATAGAAAGGAGCCTCAATARTGAAAGAGATGTAGAGACATTTGGACTTTCGAGCAGAGCAAGCTGCTCTTGAGAGGAGACTTATATCACCATAGAGGGAATAAATCACAGACTGAAACAAACAATTTTGAGACATCCAGATTTTGCTCCAAATAGTTAAAGGATAAAAGGTCACATCATRTATATTAAAAAATGCCAGAAAGTCTTTCCAGCACTGCAACTCTGTGGTCTCAACTGTTACATTTTTAGAACAGCTCTAGCACAGTCTTGACTCAAGATAGATAAATAACATTTTCAGAAACAATGCTTGGGCTTAGTCAGGAGTCAGTGTTGTCTAGGGATCTTCCCAGTGAGACCTGAGTATTGACCATCTTACTCTGAAGGTCAAGAAAGTTCCGTAGTCTAAACATAGGATATACCATGGCAATTGACCTCAGTGCCAGAGAGCATATTTAATTTATTAATACAGATGTATCCAAAGTCCAAAGTTGAATGCTCCTGCAGTTGCCAATTGTCTCCCTAAGGAGAGAAGAAAATTTCTTTAAACTGAAGGGCTTCTTCTGGTCTCCTGAAAGCAATGGGGCAGGACGTGTCTGAATGCAGATTTTCACTGATAAAACAGGATTTAAAACTGGTGCCCAAGCTCTTTTGGATCCTTTGTCAATGCCTGTTAAGAACCTCAGATGGTAAGTCATACAGACATAGTTAAGGCCTGCCATTTGGTACAGACAACAGCACACAAGGGTAAGCCTGCATTCAAATCAGATTGCAAACTAAATGACCAGTAATTCAGTCATAGCTTGGTCAGACTTTGACATAACTCTATAACTTTAACATACCAAGATTCAAACTTGTATAGCAAGGGACATCCTGCTACCATATCCTGTTCAAACACGTTAAAGCATGCTTTGTTTTACCTTATATCAAATAGGAGTGGATTTAAGAAAAARTAGGAGAACTGATATTTAATTCAAAATAAAAGCCTCCAAAATCTGTGTAGCTGCTGCTCCTTCAGCAGCTAGATTTTACTGTTTTCCATTTCCCATGCAGTTGTCACCACCCACCTTGCTCTCTGCAGGTGACAGTGCCTTGCTGCAGGGTAGCAGGAGTGTAGAGGTAGGAACTCACCCACTGCCCAGCAAGACAGCTCTGCAGGGCAGGCAGCCCCAGGGGGACAGGAATGGGAGGCATCAAGGAGGATGCAGGTAGCACAAGGAKGAGTCTGGGGACACATGGACTGCAAAGACAGGAGGACACACAAAAGAGAGAGCCTTAAAAGCAGGAGGAGGGAAAATGAGATGAGGAAGCAGAAAGGACAGGAGCTGTCGTTATGGTAAAGGGTAAAATTTAGAGAGTAAGGAATATTTGAAAGTACTTCTCTGTCATGACCCCCTAAAGAAGAAAAGGGTGGCAGGAGGYTGATGGCTGCTTTTGCACCTTTAGCAGACATCTGTGGCTTCATGAGCTGTTAAGAATACTGTATAATTTATGATAATGGGAAAYCCCAATTAGATTTCCCCTTAGTGCAAAATCCTAAGAAAAGCTCATAGACTGTTCCTCAGCCCTGCTCCTAAGCACCTTCCCAGCCCTTCAGTTATCTCTTGTTTTCCAAAGGAAAGGAGTGATTTCCTCTAGAATTAGGATAAACAGACTTATCACTTTGTTACTGCTGTGATAACATAAATGGGAAAAAGACTTAAAGGAGCAAATGAATGGATCTTAAAATGCAAAGACATGACCTGATCCTAGGTGGCAAAACAACCTGAAAGGCCTAAAAAAACGAAATTACATGGCAAAGGAACGATTGTAATCTTTTCAAAGACACACACACACACACAAAAAAAAAAAAAAAAAAAAAAAAAAGTTGGCCCGACTTCAATACGACTATGCAATTACATAGTATGACTTTGTTGCAATCTTTTCAATCTTTTTTTTTTTTCATCTTTAGGGAAAGGAAAACAAGAAAATGTGTCTTTGCAAGGGACAAATAGCAAAAGATAAGAAGAGATGGGATGATGAAGAATAAGCTAAGCAATAGAGCTGGTGAGGGTTTGCAAGCTTGGAAGTTCAGCTAGAGTATTTTTCAAAGTATTTTAAATTAATCATATTTATAACTCCCTCTTCTAACAAACAAACAAACAAATGTATGGAAACTAACTTCTATATTCTATTAAATAGTATGTCTTCTTAAGACCACAAATTATTCTTTAAATATCAAGTTTAATTTTATGGAGAGGAGTTTTCCCCAGAACTGCATATTTATCTATCAATGAAGGACATTTGTGTGATCAGATATCAGTTATTTCACTTTATTTCTTGCTCCATTCTTTGTTCAACTAGGGATTATTCTTAAGCATTTTTTAAAGTATTCTTTTGCTAAAAAAATAGGAAATAACTCACTGCTTCCCAACTTAAATGGCCAATTTCACAGCTCTATGTAAGGGTGGAGCAGTATGTATTTTTCTTAGTGAAGATGGGGAATCATGGGACTCGGTAACAGACCTGAGGGAKCTGGACAAATTGGCAGCGTACAAAACAGCCGCTCTGAAAACAATCATGTTTCTAAACCATCAATTCTCATTCATATGTAATGTCATGATCCTACTCCTACTGAAATAATTGGCAAAGCCTTTCCTAGTTCCATTGGGACTAAGATTGGTCTTTTGGGCTTCCATTCTGCAAACTCACATGCACATGCTGAACAGGCCTATTCACAAGATTAAGTTAAGCATGCAAATAAGTCTTTTCACTTGCAGTTTGGACATTACTAATGTTTGGAAGAACTGAAAAGTTACTTTTCTTCCTGAAACCTTTGGTGTAATAAATCCACGGTTTCCATTGATTATAAATGAAAGATTTTGCTTCATGAGCAGAAAATACCCCAAGTTCTTTGTTTGTGTGTTTTTAATCCTAAATATTAGAAAAAGTAGTTACAAAGAGTCTTTGTCCCTGTGCAAGTTAGCTGCAGTAAGAATTTCATTAAGCTGTTTACTGACCATGGCCCTTTTCCTTCTAGATGAGTCTGGAAAATCCAGACAACCCTCAAGGAAATGTATAAATCAAGAAAAGTATATTTGAACAGAATAATGAAAAAGTATGTTCAASCAAGATGACACTGTTCAAAATTATTTGATCTAAATTAATATCCTTTCAGGAACACACTACTTTTTTTCAGGCATTATGTAATATAAAAAAGGAAAATAACAGAAAGAATCAACATGAAAGAACTTCCTTGCTTTTATATCTCATGCTACTTATAAGACTCCTGTCTTATACCCCTGCTCACAAACCATTTATTTTCTAAAAATGACTCACATCCCGTTTCCTCACTTTGAAACCTAGTGAACTGTACATATTACATTTCTTGAATTACTTGTGCATTCTGCSCACTAATCCCACTAAAATAGGAGGATTTATACTAGCATTCCAARCCCCTAACCAATTTCAATATCTGTATTTTATCTAAATAAACAGGGTTGTCAGGGAAATACTCTTTTTTCCCTTTGCTTTCCAGGAAATATGGATTTCCTTTCTTTCAGCTAATAGGTTGATAAATACTGGAATGGCAAAGTACTGGGATTTAATGTTGTATTACTTCTGGAGGAAAGGTGGAGAGTCAAGATAGAAATTATGCTCTCCATGATAGCTGGCATTGTTCTACCAGGTGTGAGATTGACTCGATCTCTCGGGGACCGAACTTGCTACTGCTGATCYGGAGCCTGGCAGGGTGTGACAGAAGAGGGAGAGTGGGACCTTGCAAAACTGAACTCTCCATACCCGCTGGTGAAGGTTCAGGGAGACTCCATGAGCTTAAACATGTCACACTGTTGGTAAACTCAGATGTGGAACAYGAATCCTGGATTCCCCTCTCTGAGCAAAAATTTGTCAATATATTGTCTGTATGTTTAAACAGGACTTGGAGCAGGAAATAAAGCCATCACATCTCTTAGAGTACTTAAATACRAGCCTGTGATTATTGTTCTGCTTTCACATTCTCTTTCTCACTTTTTAGCTGAAATTAATCTTGGATTCTTTTCTGCAAGATGTCTCACTTTCAACCACTCTTTGTTGTTGCCACAGTAACATACTTGATGAGAACAAGTATTTTTCAAGATCACAAACTTTAGCTTATTGAAAGATGGATTTCASGTTGTTTTTGATCTAATATATATCTGGCCAGATAAGCCAGGGATCACACAGCTTTTATTTCCTTTCGGGCTGTTCAGTTTTTGCAGTGCCTACACACTTGTTTTGTGGTCTACTTTTGTTTCATGGTCTCTAGATGATTACCCCAATTCACTCTCTGTTCTTCGCAACCTTGTATGAGATAAAGAAGAACAATTTCAATCTGAATTTCAGATAAGATGTCCTTTGACTTTAATGATAGTAAGCCTTTGACTTTTGGGAAATGGGGAATCATTTGCCTATAAACACATAAAAATAGTTACACATATTAATAGCATTAAAATGCCTTCTGGCTTGTTGACATCCATTGAGATAAAACACTGGCCAAATTTGAGTAGGTAGAGAATCTCCCGTAAAATTAAAAAAAAAATCTGTAATTATTATTTCTATGTTCACCTTTGTAGCCCAGGATGTGGTCTATGTACTGTGGAGAGCCAGAAAGGCCTGGTTCCAGGCTTTAGGACATTGACATTTCCTGCTTTCTTAGGGTGGGACAAAAGAGCTATCACTTTACCTTTTTTTAAATACAGATTTTAAGAGACTGCTGGGAAAWGTTCTGCGGCCTATGGAGTGTGATGCCATTGGGAGTAGCTGTCCTTCAGGCCTTTCTGAACAAAACAATCCTACATCGTTTTCTAAACTTCCRGAGCACTGTACTTGACGACTTGAACGGCCTCACCTCTGACTGTATTCCTCTTGTCACTTACACTCAGCTACTGATTGGGACCTAAAGTAAGCCTTTAAGATACAATTGCAGCCCTGCTTATGGTAGATGCATTAAAAAATGAGTTGCAGAACTKTGCTTCCTAGGATTTGCTCAGTACTGTTTGATACTCCTCAATGAACGTAAACGAAAGCCCAACTGGATGCAGCGAGTCAGAAGCAGCTATTGACTGAGCAAGAAAACTAATTCTATGTAGAGAGCATTACCTTGGCTTCCAAATGGATTATTTTTTTTTCCCAAGCTATTATTAGATCTCTCCAAAAAGCTTTTAAGAAACATGCACGGCTTGATGAATTCCTGATCACTGTGAGACTGAGTTGCAGACAAGTGATTTGCCAGGTGCACCTCAGAATAAATAAGCCTTCTAGATCTGACTTATTTCTTCGACTGCAAATAAGCACAGATGACTAAAGACAGAAATTCTTAAACAACAATGTGTTGTTCTTCAATTAAGGAATTGAACTTTCCAAAAGCAACAAAGGCATTCTGGGGTAAGGAGTTATGTGTTGGGTCTTTCTGCTATTATTAAAACCATGTAACCTAAAATCAGTCAAAGGCATGCAAACACGAAGAGATTTCTACCAAATTTCAAAACAAAGTTTAATAGGAACTTCGGGTGTACCCTATACCTGCTTAACAGGATTGCTGATGCCTGATGAGTTTTTAGAGTAGAGGATTTTTTGTATATCCTCTGGGAAAAAAAATATATTTTTCAATTTTTGCATTTTTGGGAGACTAGGAGACATTTTTTAATTTATTATTTACATGCCTTAATTGATGCACTTGTTAAAATATGTGACAATTTGTATTTCATCTTCATTGCATAACTTTAAGGCCAAACTCCACTCACTAAAAGAGAGATCGAGAGACTCCTGTGATTTGCTGGCATGGAATGAAACTAACATGAATGAGTAAAAATCCCTAATAAATATAGGAAGATCCTATTTTTTACATTTTTACTGCATCATATACATTGATATTACAATATACTTTGTAATTTTATCATGTTTTTATAGATTTAAGTCAATATTCATTGATATTCTTTACATTCTTTTAATGTTAGGTTTACTTGGCTGAAAATACATATGTTTGTATGAAGGTGTCTGAGTTGCAAAAGTGGTTGTTTCATTTGTATATATATATGCATATATAGAGATGTATATGTGCATACATAAGCATTTTCCTTTAAGAAACAGTTAGACACTTAAGCTTAGTGGAACTTCTTCTTAATATAATAAAATAATCTATTAAACGGTATTCATATGGTACTGCTGTGACATCATATTTACATAATTCCTGCATATTTTTATAAAGAACAACAAAATATATTTATTTATAGCACACCAACCTCTTTCTCCAAACACCTAACTTTATGAACATATCAGATGTATTTCATTACTCATTGCAAAATTACACCAATTTTTGAGCTGAGGCCCGACAAGCTAGAGTTTTAAGTGGTAATCAGCAATAATGTATTGCTTGCACTTTAATGTCACTATTGGTGATTTAGTGATTAATTATCTGACTGCTGTGTAGTGCTTAAAATAATCTAAATGCATAGGGTAAATTAGTTGATCAGGAGAAAAGTCTGTAATGCAAATTCAGTTCTTACAGAACCTTCCTGTCATGCTCATCAATGACAGCCTAAGTGGGTCACCAGAGTGGATGGCCCCTGTTAATTTATTTTCTCAAACATGCAATACATATTCATGATATCCTGCTGTTTGTCTGTCACCTCAAAGAAACTCTCCATCTCCTCCAAATTATAATTAATGAAAATATGCACAGTTAGGCTTAGAGGTTTGGAAGAAGAGATACTGGTATTATGTYCCAGGGTATGGTATTGGTATCAGCYGTTGCTTGCTAATGTGTAGAGGAAAAATATTGCTTTGCCTCATACCATTTTTCCTTTTTCCTTTTTCTAGAAGACAGATCTAAAAGATCAAATATAAATACAAATATAAATATATATATGCAATGCACAGAAGCATTACTTACAGAGGAGCTTTTAGAAAGATGCTATCCCAATGAAAAGTAAAAGATCTCTTTTTTTTCAGGTTATAACAATGAAAGATCTATACACAAGCTAACTATGCCAGTCACATTAAACTTTCAAAATCATATTTTCTATTTGCCTATGTTTAGTACTTTTTGCTGAGTATGCCTTTTGATCTAGAACTTTCCATATTAATATAAGTCATTTTCTATCATCATCACAGCAATATATAATATATGAAAAGATATATTATATATATATATTTTCATAATATCTTACAGATCTGAACAGCATCTTATAGCCAAACTAGGAAAAAATAGAGGTAAACACACACAAACAAATGCATATTTTTATACAGGTAATGTTAATAGCAATGAGATAAAGAGATAAATTGCATAGCCATAAGACAAATTGCAAAACCATGTTATAAGTAAAATTCATCACATGCTTTTTCAATTTATCAGTTACCTTTGACTGTCTCATCTTTTTCCTGCTACTAATCCATCTCTAAGACTGGTCTGAATGTTTCAGTCCTCTGAACAGCTTCAGACAACTATCAGTTCTGTAATAAAAAATAAATATATGATTTTCAGAGATACAATTGTTCCATGTAGAATATTTCTAGCATTTACATTGACCACAGAAAAAAAATGTTATATTTTACTCTTCATCAGGTTATGCTTTTCTACTTGTTCTTATCAGAATCACACATCCTATTCCAAAAAATAATAGGTTATTTGGGTTGTAGTAATGTCTTGTGTAAGTGTTGTCTTTGCTCCCTGTAAATATGAATGACAGCTAAGTATAACCTTACCCAAATACAGAAGAGTTTTTAAAATTCAAATTGAGCTATGTGTTTGCAATTAATTTGAATTCTTTATGGTCAGATGGAGAGGCATCAAGAAAGGAAAGTAACGGATCCCATCACTTTTAAACATTTTAAATATTTGAAAAATATTTCTCTTATATCAATAATATGTGAGAAATTCATGACAGCAAAGTAGAAGGATTTTATTGCTGACCTGCATGACTTACTTGTGGCTTTCTCACTCATAAATAATGTATTCAGCCCCAACTCGTGCCACTGAAACATTTATACCACAACACATCACTGTGTATGTTATATAAATATTTATTATGATGAATTATTAAAATGAGCAATGAATATTTATTCTTCTTGCAGCATGAGTATATGCATGTATGTATATTCTGTTTGTATAGATATTCACATACGTAAGCATTTAGGAAGGTCTTTAGACATGGCTCTATATGCTTATGTGCTCTCCCGTGCATACACTTTCATGTGCATACACCCATACATATGTGTGGATGTACACACACAGCTGTAATTTTGCAAGGCAGCAAGCATGCGCTTTATAGATGTACATTATTTATAAATAAAAGTATCTACATGAAAGGTGGAATTATGTACATTTAATATTTCTTTATTATCTATGATTAATTCTGACAGGATCATGGCTTAGCTGCAACTATCATAACAAAAGCAGGGCAAAGGCCTCAGCTGAGCAGTATCTGAGCCTCTGAGAACACGGCATCTTTCATTAGCCAAGATTTGCAACACTGGAGAATTCTTTCAGGCACTGTTTTCACACAACGTTTGTCCGCTTATAGTAAAAAATCGCTATATAGCTTTCATGATATCCAAAATGCATTCAAAGGAACAATGTCAGACTGTGATTCAGAAAGCTCCCTACAATAGAAGCCTGTTGAATGCTGGAGACTGTCTGGATGCATCTATCTAATCACATCTGATTTCATAGACTGTTGGCACATTTTTTAAAAATTTGTCAGGAAATCATATGACAGCATAGACAGAGAGAATAGACAAAAAGCTATGACCATCACAAGGAGAACACAGCCAAGGGAAAAAGCTTGGGAACCAGACATTAGATGCATTTTCCAGTCTCTGAGAAACTTTTCATACAAATGTTGCACACCATGACATAAAACATTCCAAAGCTGGATGCACATTTGAAATATTAATAGGAACATATCAAGTTCCATAAACAGCCTCCTATTTCCCCAGTTTGAGATGTACAAAGCAAAGGATTAACACCACTGACAATATTTGTGTCAGGCCATACTGATTAATTTAATATTCTGATTGGATGAGCAGCAGAGCTTTAACGGCTGTTAACTTTCTGGCAAGCAGGGCTGAGAAGGTGATAATGAGATTAACATTTGGAGGACCCGATTTGCTTTTGCGCTGTATTTAATTACTACTTTGACACCAACTGGTATGCACTATGGATTGTGCAGATATGCTGATAGGTACCCATATTTTCTAAGCTATACTATTGGCTTTAAATAAATACGTTAAATTCTATGATTTCAAAAATACTTTACAAAAGACACGAAAAATATGTAATCTGATGCTGAATTTAAAGCGCTTAAAGATGATATTCAGAATAGGCAGAGTAGTTATGGGGAATGAAAAAAGAGATTTATCAGCAAAGAAAGTTATACATTTATTAAAAGTTAGGAAATGTAGGAATAAAGTAAGAATTGCCAAAAGTCAGGCTGAGATTTTGTAAAGGAAATTGAAACAAATGTTAAAAAGCTCTTGAGCTCTATTAATAAAAGCAGAATATGGGGAGGGAATGAGACATTAGTACTGTTAGGATTGGGTAGAGATTTTGGCATTCCCCTATCCCTCCTAAAAAAGAAGTATGTTTTGACTTACTGTTCAGTGAGATTCTGTCTCACTTAATAATGTCTTAGGAAGCTATGACCACAGGGCAGACCAGAGAAGGCTGGATACTGGCAGCCATTCAGGGTTCACAAGGGGTTAAGCAGGATAGGTTTAATAAATACTTACACTACAGACTGCACAGGGAGCCCCAGGAACCGCATGGAGGGGGTGCCGATGGGAGGCTGCTGGAGGCGTGGGTCCGACACACGGGTGGGACACYCAGGCACCAGACACCCAGATGGGTTGGACTTGTTCGTAAGGGTCCTTACATGTACTGGAACTACAGCCTTTTCTCAGCTGTGCTACCCMYGGKCAGCTACTGCCCGGGAAGCAGCTAGTCCTTGTTGACAAAATGGAATATGCACACCTGGCCCTGATGGGAAYTTGGGCGGTGTGTAGTTTCACACGCTGGGCCGGCCACCACATACTCTGCCAGTCACTGACCCCTCACCAGATCTTCTGCAGGTTTTCTCACTGCAGAAGCTTAAGTCAAATTTGAAAGACAAATTAATTAATGCAGTCTTTTCCTAAATCAACTAGTGATGGCTAACCTGACTCTTCTCTACGAAGAGAACTGATTTTCTGAACAAGTGGAATGTGATATTGATGAGCCGCGGTTGACAAAACAAAAGAAAACAGGTAAGGCTATCAAGTTGGAAGGAATTCATTACAGAAATGGCCAACAATTGGTCTTGGGATTAATTTTGTTGAACGTTTTCTTTAAAGATTTTGTTTCTAAAGACAGGAAGATGAAATTTGYGTAGACATAAAAGCTCATGTTGTTGCTACTTGGTTCAGCAAAAAAGACTGTTAGAACTATTGCCCGTCTGTACGCAGTTCAGAGATGAAGAAGCTTTAAAAGTGTCTCTCCCAAACACACACTTTGTACTTTTACAAAATCATATACCTTAGTGTCAGTTTTTACTGGCTGAGCAAACCATGTATTTAATTATCTCAATCTGCATGAATAAAACTCAAGAAAGACTTTATTTTGGACATCTATTATTTTGGACCCAAACATCAAGCTGAAATAATCATTACGGAAATATSAGAGCACAGTGGGACTGTTAATACATGCTGAGAATGTTCTTCAGGACCATCGTCACCCCAATAGCAGACGTGTTGGAAGGAAGGAAATAGAGAAAGAGAGAGAAATTCCAATTGACATGTATACAAAAACCTATTTTACTGTTCTACAACTGCAAATGCAATTTTCACACACTATGTAAGTTCATTTGCACTGTTAGGGCAGTGAAAAAGGCCTTAGGCTAGATGAGAACCAAGCCTTTAGCTTGAGGTACTGCTGTCTCTTTGTAACAACTAATTGATATCCCTTGCAGCTCTCTTTTGCTGACAAAATAAGTGTGGTCTAGATATCAAAGGTCAGGCTCAGCAAGCGAGACCCTGGGATGATTTTCTTTCTCTTCTATTGATTCATTCAGCAATACTAGACATGTTATTTATGTTTTTCTCACTTGCATTTATATTTTCCTCCTTCACAACACTGAAAATTTACTCATTGATTTGGGACCAATTCTATGAAATCATAGCACTCATAGTTGGATTGCTAAATAATAACTAACTGTTGCAAATTAGTGATTTGTAGATCCTCACTATAGTCTCATCAGTTTTGTGGAATCTGATACTTTCAAAGGAGATCATCCAGCCTTTACCACTGAGCTTTGATGCCAACTTCACAGCAGACATTTGTCATAACTTCAAAGCTGAAACAGTCAAATGGGACAGACACAACCCTGAGCCTACTGCAGAAGAATCTATTGAGCCACTGTGAGTGTGTACGTAATATAGGAGCTTGTGCTTAAAGCTTCTCCTGGATCATTCAGAGAATATGCCATCACCCTCGTACACTTGGAACACAGTGGACCTGCCATGCAATTCTAGCAYGAAGTCAGTGAGCCCTGACACTTCAAGCGGTCTTTAGATTTGCTGTGTATATGTGTCATGCATTTTGTTTGTACAAGTATAGCCATGAATGTTTTATTTTACCTGAGGAATAAACGTGGTCTTAAATCTAAATCTGATTAAACCATCACTTCTTACGCTTCCTTCAAATTCCTCTCTACCTGACCGAACTCAGTCCTCTAACTTAAAACCTGTCAGGACCAACAAGAGAAAAAATTCTAACGAGGCTGGAATTAAATTCTTAATCAATGATGCTGCAGAAGTTGAGTCAACTCTTGATCTTCTGGATCTATGGTACATTCCCAGTGATTCTTAAAAACCATGAAATAGCTAGACTTATCCAAGTAGATACGGCACAACCTGAAAGCATCTAGACTGAATCAGGATCTTTGGCAYTGCTCATACAAGAACTGTCTCATTTTTTTTTAATTACTTTACTGACCAATCAGAAGTTAAAAATCTTCTTCAGGAATTTTTTGCTGACATAAGACAACAGGTATGAAAGAGTTTTTCTAAGTTGTTCAGGAGACTAAGTAACTTTGTAACTCTTTTTAATAAAGGAATTCTGAATGTAATGAAGCAATCTAGCCTCAGCAATCAAACCAAGAAATACAATAAAGAATGAGATTATARTGCTATTAATTTTAAGAAAGGATTAGCACTCAATAATACACAAAGGATGTGCAAATTTACATTTGAGTTGTAGCATTCGTTTGTGTTAAAGTGTCCTTACTGCAGATTTATATTCCTAACAGTGCTTTTGAGTCACACTCTGGACATTACGCATCTGTCTGCCCACTATAAGCCTTTTGTTTGTTTGTTTACTTCACTAATATTTGAAATTCAATCCAAGGCATCTTGCTTATTAAACTGGAGAGGCTTCAAATTTGCTTTCATACAATCGGAACTAATTGTCTGAAGCAATTTACATCCATCAGCACAGTGTTTTATGGCTTTCAGACTCAGTGCGAAATGAATAAATAAGAGAGTTGAAATCATTATTCTCTTTTATTACTAGAGATGTGCTGGCTAATCTGAAAATAATTTGAATGCTAGAGGCCCATCAAACACTTGACATCTGTCAAGCTCTAGGTTCAGCTGCTAGTTCACAATCTGTGCCATTTAGTAGCCTCCTCTCTTTATAGCCTGAACATATCCCTGACAAAGACAAAAGTTGAAGCTAATCATTTGGTGCGAATATTCTATTCTTTACTTGCTTGAAGAACTGTTTGGAAAGAGTTATGATTGTACCTCTTGGTTAAGCTTTGTATTGACTTTATTTTCATGCTGTTGGAGAGTGATGATCTGGTAAATTTTTATGAGTAATCTAAGATACCATTGCTGTGTTAGCATCATTATCAGATAGAAATCAGAGAAAAAAGGCCATATTTCAATTACCACTATTTGTTTACATCATCTTCATACAGGTTGCAGCTGCTTTACACAGAGCCAGAGCAGTGTACAAGAAGAATGGGAAGCAACAAATGGAAAATTGAGAAAAAAAATGGGATAAAGGTGTAGGAGAAAGAACATAAAAATTTGTTGGAGAAARAAAGACTTAGCAACAGAGCATACAAAACTTTTGAGGGATGTGGGGAAAGTAAGGGTGGAAAATAGTCTGGCAAGAGAGAAAAAGAAAGAGAGAGAGAAAGAGAGATTGTTTATATGAATATTACATGAATTTGGAAATACCTAGYGAAAATTGAGAAGGGAAAAATAAGAGAAGACCTAGAAAAAGGGAACTGTAATTGGGAATAGAGAAGTAAGCATGCAGAGAAAATGATGTAATTGGGAGTGAGACACCATTTAACGGGAAATGGAAGAGGATTAGCTGCAAATCCATCCCAAAGATTCAGAAAAGTTCAGGTAGGGAAAAAAAATTATCTGCTGCATAAAAATATCTTCTGATCTTCCATTYAAAAGAAGATGAACTTGGCATTATAGTCAAGGAAATCTTTAAAGAAACATAACTTCAGTTGTTAAGCCACTTTTGTAATGTTTAGTTGGTATCAAAAATTCCATGGCAGATGTGTGTATACTATATTCTATTTCTACTTCTTTCCCCATTCCTCCAGGGGGAATATATGTCTCTGTACTGCAAAATATCCCAACAGGAATTACCAYCTGTGAATCCAACACTTTGACATGGAGTTGGGCTGCAGGGTTCTGGAAAGCAGAGGGCTGTTAGGGATAACCTGACTTCAGAGAAAGCKTCCTTCCAGGGCCACAAAAACTACAGATTTTCTTCTGTCTAATACAAGACAATTTATAATAAATCTTGAGATTCCATACCAAGATATTTGATACTCAGATCCAGATTCAGAGAGTATGTAAATACAAATCATTTATATACTCTTTTAACTGAAGAGTATCTGGGTCACAGTATCATTTAAGGAGGACCTTAGCTTCTCATTATGTTCTCATGAGACACATTAAGCAGCAGGTCCCAATGTATCTTTTTAATACTACTAAATGTTCTATTTCATTTAATCATGCAACCTTCTATTCCATTGCCATCTAAAATAAGCCATCTCATTCTTTTCATTCATGATATGAATTTATTTCCACAGCTTTAATTATTCTTACTGCCCTTCTCTGAATTATCTTATTCTTCTATCTCTTTTTTAAAGAGGACTAAAMACAGTATTTTGGATACAGAGATATCACTGAGATATATCCTATGTTATTTAYAACTACCAAATATTCATACTTAAGTAACCAAATTAATCACTCAGAGAATCAGTGATGCAAATGTCCATGAGGTATTTTCATTCTCATGGGTGATGAAAGTGCCTTCCGCGGGTTTGTTCACATAGAAAGCTTTTTCATAAATGTCTGTAGAGCCAAACAAATGTTATTGTCAATTATCAACTTCGAATCACAGGTTATTTTTGCCAAATTTAATATCATATGCAGTTTTTAAATCTAGTAAAATTTCACTGATATTTCTTATTCATAGAGCACAACATTCAACGAGACAGAGAAAAATGTGAAACATCTGAATTTTCCTTAGAAATATTCAAACTTACTCTTATAAAATGAAAAACTGATTGTAGTTGAGCTTGAAAGCTCTTTTTCTGTTTAATCTTTTAACAACTAAACTCTACTTCATTTTGTAATACTTTGCAAAATATACTTTCACTGCATTCTTCCCCCAACAACTGGAAGGTGCTTTATGGTGTACTAACTACGCTGTAGTATGGAAGGTATTGGAAATTGTTCTACCTTATTCTTGAGAGACAGTAATTGGATCCACCTGAATCAGTATGTGCATTTCCAAGTACCAATACATAGCTTGGTATCTAACAACTTTATTGCAGATTCAAGTTTACTTGTTGGTGTCATTATTATCAATAGTAATGTATTAACATCTGTAGAACCTGATGTACACAAGTATTTTGCAGTTGTTCTGTACTTGTGAACAAGAAAGTTTCCTGGTCCTGGAACACCATGTTCATAATGTTAACATGTTAAGATGGTAGAGCAATCATTGGCTGTAGGGCTTGGCCATCTAACACTCTCACAGACGATTCTGCTACACATCATTCTTCTACCAATTCTGCTACAGACCGTTTCCAGTTAGTAGACTGTACAATGCTGCTGTCTTCTGCAGGGTAAGAGAAGGTAAGAGCAGGATTGCATTAAGTGTCATCCCGCTGGCTTTAGTGCTAGATGACTGTCCCAGCCATATTTAATTTACTAGTATAGATGTAGCTTGTGTACCAAGGTGACGTACTGCATAAAGCAATAAATAATAATAATAAAAAACTGCTGTGAAAAGGGAAGGAAGCAGTAACAGCTCTTTATAACTAATAAGGATCTGAGAGATGAGTGACTGACATATTTTGAAAACCAATTAGATTCCACAAAACAAATGGCCTCATTTTTTTACTGAGCTAAGCTTACTAGGTGTAGAATGCATTGCCTTTTTCAAATCTTACCAGTAAATATAACAAGATAGGAATGAAAAGAAAAAGAAAACACTAGATTTTAGATACTTTTGAAAATAAACAGCTCTGTTGTGGTGAAAATTGAGCTGTTTTGGTAGTGCAGTCCCAAATTTCTACAGAAAATCAAGAACTCTCTTTTTTGAGCCTATCTGGTGGCATTTGATCCTATACTGGTGGCATTTGCAGATACAGTTTTTCCCCTACAAGGTGATGGGCAGAATATGACTCACATTATCCACTGTTAAATTATAACTCATATATTTTGTTAACATACTGCAGTTAATGTGCCATAAGGCTTAATTTATGGTATGTAAAGTGCCCTGAGATTTTCAAAGATCCAAAAGTGTGAAGCTTTGCTATTTTGAGTGCACATTTTTAATTATATTCCTACAGTGACAGCAGTTAAATTACAATACRTAATATGCATGATAATTTTTGTAAACTAATGTGTTTTTTCAAAATTAGATTGTACTATCTTCTGTTGGAAAATAAAAGGGAAAAAAGCCAAAGGAAGYGCTTAGTAAATCTACCCTACAGATGATTTTTCTCTGAACTTAAGCATTTACACCATTATAGCTGTGACCAGAATATGACTCAGGTTAAAATTCATTTTAGCACAGATTGATGCTACTTTAGTGACCTACGCAAAGCATGGAAGAAAGATGACTAATAGTAATCTCTGTCTGAGAAATGATATGTCAGGTACAGTATGAAGCAAATGATCCTTTGAGATTGTACATCAATTAGACATGTACAATAATTGTTCAAGGATAAGGATTTGTGAATGATTTTTAAAATAATCAGGAAGTCTTCATAACTGGTATACTAATAGACTAAATCTTGCAAGTCTCAGTGTTTACTGATCCATATCGTCAGGGTATGCTCTGACTTTAGTGGATTTGCAGATTAAACACTAGCTGAGAATCTGGCCCCTAAGAACATATGAATATTTTTTTTTTCCTGCATCAGACACCAAGGATTATCTAGGCCAGTTTTAGAGAGTTGTCAGGAGCAGATGCTTAGGGGAAGAATACAAAATCAAGGTAAATATCATGTCCTCCTATCTTGTGGCAAACAAAGTATTGCATCTGAGAATGGACCCTGCAATAAAACTTGCCGCAAGATGCTGCCGTGTAAGTAGGGGAGATCTATCTGCTTGGATGTGTCATACAACTGAACTTGAAAATGCTTTTATGTAATTTAGCTATGCAGTTCATTCCCAGGTTCTGGTCTTCCAGTTACCCACATTGCATAGATGTTAGTTTATTGATATCTCCTATTTTGGAGTGAACAAGTAGTCTCATGCTCTAATCTGAGGCAAGTCACTCGTACTGCCAGTTTCATATTATAAAGATAGCAAAAGCGGAAAGAGAAGTGATGTCAATAACATCCCCTATATTTGCCTTTAATGTAGGAATATTCTGTTAGTTATATTTAAATTCAGTTTGGGTATAGAATATTTCTTATTAGGATTATTGCTAGGGAAATGCCAAGAGGTTACCTTAATACTGAATTCTTTAAGTTCCCTGCTCAGGTTAGGCCTATGGCCTTTCCTTATCCTTTATTGTACAAATTAGTCCTTTGGCTATAACTGAGGTTCAGGATTTAGCAATGGGTATCTACAGTATCAAGAGCAAATCTATAGCTAGATTTTGCAAGGCTCAGGGAGCTAGGGAGGGAGCTAGTGTTAAAAATTTGTTAAATTCTTACGTTCACTTTTCATATAGAGCTTAGTCCATATAGTGAAAAATTTCTGGGTTAGGTCAGAGTTTGGGAATATAGCATCTCAATAATCAAATTCATTACTAATTTCCAGAAGGCCCAAGAATTAGACACAAGTTAGCATTCAGAAATTCTAAAACCTTCTGCTCTCCTGTAATACTTTTTCAAATCCTTGAGAAAGAGATAGGGTTACTTTTGATGAGGATTGATAMATCAGGAGGAGGAGGCAATCCATTGGCAGTTATTAATCCATTGGGCAGGATAATATTTGAGTCAGATTTGAGGTTAAGATATGGTAGGTTCCAACTAACTGCCACAATTTAGGCTAGAGCTAGACCTGAGATTTAAGATAGACCTTGGGGGTTTCCAATATTTATTTTATTATTGGAGTGTTAGAAGTTAGGAAGAAGGAATGCTGTCTACAGAAGACATTATCATGACTTTCTTTCTCTGCAGGGAATTAAATAGTCAATGAGTAGAAACTGGAGCAAAGTATGGATTTGGGTGGGGGGTGGAGAAGGGGCAAAATCCTTTGCCTTTTTTGGGGAAAAACCTTCAGAATTCCTTTTTATTAACAGTCACTGAAAGGCCAACAGAATTAGGGAAAGGTCCAATGAGTCATATTCTCTTTTAAGGTATGATTGGTCCTTCAATAATTAAAGTTAAGTTTAATTAGGGTTAGAATTCAGGAATGTTGCTAGGGTTAGAATTTGAGCATGTACGTATTTAAAGCCTTGATTACTTCTGGATTCAAAAGTGCCTGCAGGCCTAGGAAGAGGGCATGATGTTAACAGGATCGAAATAATAGGATCTCATTTAGCTCAGGGATTTATTTCCTGGTTCTAATTAGCATTATAGTAAGGATAAGATTAGGAATAAAAAAGGCTTGAAAATCTTTATTTTGCAGCTTACTGCTGAGACTTGCAAGGACTGGAGAGTCATATAGGAAGTTGCCCCTTTTCATATATGTAGGTGTTTACATAAGTTATGAGAGTGGTGAAGGGTCTTATGGTTACAGTTTGAATATCTAATTTATTTTGGGCCTTTTGTTTTGGTGCACRTTGCAGAGTTCACTGGATTAGGAAACTGGCATTTATCAGACCTCTGCTCTCCTTCACAGGCCTTCCCACTCAGAGGAGCTGAGAACTCCACACAAACTTAGGGTTAGGATTTGGAAATGAAAAGCTTCACTGGCCCATTTAACTATATCTGCCAGGGTCTGCAGAGCGAAGAATAGGGTTAGTTTTCATAACCACTATAGCTGATAGACACCTCAGACATAAATAGGCTTATGGCTAGTTAGTACTAGATTTTTTGGAGTACACTGKCATAGAAATACATAGAAATAGTTTACTGGTCCCCTTTCGGGCTCWGTGGTCCATACAGGATGCTTCAGTATTTGGGAACTACTGGATGTCAATTCCCCAATGTTAATCCTAATCCTCACTCTAATAAAACTGATGGAAGCAATCCAATACAACTGGCCCCCAAACTTACTCTCAGCAACACATCATATGCTAGAAAGAAGCCTTCTCCAGAAATTGTAGAGGTATGAACTGTGGCCTGTTCCATCAGCTTTAATATCACTTGAGGCAGCTGCCTGATATAATTAGGGGGAGGTGTGATGGTAATCCCCCCAGCCCCCATGGTGTGGGGGAACCCACATCAGGGCAGGGACACTCCCAAGGGACTGCAGCCTGTGGGAAACCCATACTGAGGCAGCAGAAGAAAAGAGCATGAGGCAGGGCATAGCAAGGAGGCTGTTTGTATGTTGACCTCAACCTCCTGTGCCATCCATCACCTAGCCAAAGGGGTGTAATCGGCAGTGAAATCAAGGGGAGTAGAGAATAGGAAGGGCGGAGGAGAGTTATTTGACCAGAGTTGAACAAGTATGCTAAGGATTCTGAGATAAGAGGGCTGATTCTGAAGTCTGCCATTTTCCTCTTCAGGTAGTATGTCCATCAGGTCTACAGTGGAAGGTTTAAGCACCAAAGAATCATAGAATCAGAAAGGTTGGAAGGGATCATCTAGTCCAGCCTCCCTGCTCAGCACCTGGCTAAGGCCAGAGCAYGAGAATGTAATCCTTTAAGGACTTGTTCTTAGGTGCATAGTGCTGGGCATGCTGAATGAAGATGAGGATACAGGTTACACACATCAGAGCCACATCTCTGATTTCTGGCAGACAGGACCTTCAGGTGATTTAAGGATGAGATATGAATGGGGGTCAAAGTTTAGGAGCTTCTGTATTGCATCTTGGAGGCCTTGGGATTGAGTTAGGAGGTCTATGCTCATCRATGATCTGAACACATCTTCTCTTAAGAGGTAATTCAGATAATGGGGGATAAGGTAGGCAAACCCACATGAAAGAAACAGTTCAATCAGAAAGGTATATATGAAAATAAGGAAAATGTGTTGGAACAATTTAGTAGATATCTTATAAGTCAAAGGCCCATAGTTACAGCTTCAAAAGCAAAATTTAGTTAAGGAATAGTTATAAAAATGAGAAAATCATAAGTGCCAATAGGAAGGGAAAGTAATGCAATTCTGAAATAAAGTGTTATTAAAAACTGATAAAATGATAGTATAAAAATATATATAACCAGCAGAGTGAATGATGCTAAGTATAAACACCTCCACATTAGAATCCAAAAGGAATCTTTTATAGGAGAAGAAATGGTAGAATTTCTAATTCTAATAATGCAGAAAAATTCTCCAGGGAACAGATATTGTAGGCATATCAGACGAAATATCTTTTAAGTTGGTAGTAACCTAATAGTAATGTAGTATATTTTGAATGGTGTAGAAGCTAACAGGCTGAAACTATAAACAAGGAGTTTATACCTGGGCTGTTACATTTCTAATTGGGTTCTAGAGAAATCTCTTGCTAGTGCTATGCCATACTTAATGACCTGGAAGAAAATATAGAAGATTTCTAGTTAGTATTATAGATGACACAATGACTGAGGACAGGTCACCAATTCAGAATAATCTGCATAGCTTGGAGACCTGGTAGCAAATAACGTGCATCGTGATGCAGCCAACACAAATTCATACAAGTAGTAACWGTAAGGGTAGGCTACACTTAGAGGCCTGGGTGGGAGGGGAAAGTCTCTCTCTGCATGGCTAGAGATTCCAAACGGGAATTGGGGGTTCTGATAAAAATATAACCAAATAACCAATTGCTCCTGATGCAATGGGGAATGGCAGCAGAGCTGATACCAGACTTACAGGGGAATCTTAAGAGGGGAAAGTTTTGTTTCTGTATTTGTCACTCTTTCAAGTACTTGCTAAATCTATTACCTCCCCTGTTACCATAATTACGTTTCACTTTAAAATTTTATTCACTTTATATACATACTAAAATAGTACCAACGACGAATAGAACTCGATATCTCCCCTTTTGCTGAAATATCACTGATAACTCTCTTCTCTAATCATGTGTTTTGTTTTTCTTTTATGTCATGGCTTTGCATATGATTTTACTTTCATGAACTTTGGGAACAGAAGATCCTGCTATAAGGTTAATGGTCAATAAGTCGATCTTCGTTCTGAATGAATTAGAAAGCCAGTCATGGTTGTATTCCTAGTTGCCAGAGCTGAGGTTGTAAAATACTGGGGACACTTCCCTTTTGTAGTGACAGTGTGTTTATCAGCTTACAGAACTGGGCACATGCTAGTACATCTAATTCTAATATTCCCAGGTACAGACAAGTTCTTCATTGGTAGAGGGATTCTGTAGTACACTGTTGTTCTTTCTATTTCCTCTCTCATTGACTGGGTAATTTCAGTGATACGGATGCATTTTTCCCATTTCTGATTCCCATTTTTGAGTCAACCTAAGGAAAAAAAAAAAACATGCAAAGGACATCATTTGTCTTCTCTGTTTATAGACCACAATAAATACTAACTAAAACTATTGAGAGGATAAAATATTATCTTTCCTTATTCTGTGGAAATAAGCATTGCTCATAAGTGCTGGAACTGAGATATTTACTTTCAAGAGTGTAAATGATCATAACATTTTTTTTATATTATACTAATGTCACATTCCTACATGCAGACTTCATTTTGCTTATAATTAACTGTCTTTGAGTATTTAAGATGTATAGAAAAAGCAGGTGGAATAACAATTTTACTGGATTTTTTTTTTTTCAAAAGGATCCCATCAGGTGAGTTACCATCTCAGGCTCTTATATCTCTACGTAACATAGGAACATTAATGTTCAGTGAATGAATATTGAACTTTCTACAGCATTCCTTAATCAAAACATGTAGTAGACAAAGTACTTAACACAGGATTTAACAGATCCCATTCATAGCTTTTCAATGCACTTTCTTTTACATTTGGTGTGTTGAATTTGAAAAGCAATTTATTATTTTAGACAATCTTGATGACTTTCATTAAAAAGAGCTTTCAGTACTTGGCAGAATAGGATCAGGGAGCAGTGCAAAAAATATTATTATGTGTGATTCATTTACCTAATGAAATGAGGGCAATGGTAGAGTGTGCTGAGTGCAAGCAGTTCTGACACCAGTGYATGCCCAGAAGTGAAACGCTCCAGCTCAGCACAGGTAGCATGAAAGGGAATCAGAAGCAATCAGGTTGACAGGATCCCTAAAACTAGTGGCACTGGAATTAGAGGTTCTTGTATAGCTGGTAGAAGAGGTACAGCTCTCACCTGTAATAAAAGACAGAAACTGAAAGGACAGAAGCTGTCCTTTTCTCATCTGTAAACTGATGAGAAAACACCTCACCTGTATAGGTGAATCGTGTCAAGAACAGGCGCTCTTTTCCTGAAACTTCTTCCATTTCTAATACTGAAAACAAGCCCCTGAGACTCTGCTATGGCGAAAGGGAGGGCTAGCCACTGGATTCCCTATTTTTGAGGCCAGAGGCAGAACTCACTAGTTAAAAAYGCTTGTGCTCTTGTTCTTGCAAAGGTGACGCTTGACACCAATAGTAGACATTATAAAAAGACCTTTCATGTGAGATTTTGTCCACTTTCGTACACTGTGGAAATACAAAAAATCAATATGCTCAGCAAGAAAATGAAACTYGAATCCAGCAGCTGCACAGAAGAGTATCCCACTTTTGGAATGGACTTTTAAGCCTTTTTCTTCTAACCTTGAGTCTTAGCCTCAGCCTTTATTTAGAATCTCAAGAATTATGGTGGAATTGATTTATATTTTTAATTCTACTCATTAGATATACTCATAGAATAGGGCGATGTGAATAGAAATACAAATATAGTATTTCAGGTATACAGGAATGGATGTTCCTAGTCTTTTCCTTGCTTTTGTACAGCATCAAACCCAGAAATATCTGTTATTTTGTCTGTATTAGGGACTCTGTAGAAGATACTGACAGTTTGATCCTTTGACATTTAAATGAATAGGGCAAAAACAGACATCAATGATTTCTGCTCTGGCTCTAGACTTGACAATAAGAGATCAAAGAAGTTATAGAAGTGTGAAATGAAGGAGATGGAGGGGAAAAGGGAAAGGAAAGTCATGAGTATTGAATATTCAGTCATCAAGCATGATTAATAAAAGTGATTTAAGGGCAGAACCTACAAAATAATAAAGCTTTGACTGTTTGCCTGATATGACCGCTATTAATTGTGAATCAATAGCTGAAAACACTCTTAGATCAGTCAAAACTTTGGAAGAAATAATAAAGTGTAAGGTTGATTATGGCAACACATTTAGACTGAATAAGACTTCAAGTACATTCCTTTTTGTTTAGTCATAAAAAGAGATCTAAAGCAAAAGCCTCGAAGGACYGATAGCTAAATGTTAATACTACACTCAATTTATTTGTAAGGAGGTCAACATTATTTTAAAGTTCTTTATTAGTGATATAATTTACCCAGAGCAGTACAAAAACATTTGTGTGGAGGGGTGAAAGGATAGCAAGTAACCTGGCTGTGCTTTAATCAAAACACAAGGAAGGCTGAATAGATATTGTGTCTGCAATTTCCCATAGAAAACCAGGAAGACCRTAACAGATCACGTCAAGCCTCCTGCAGATAAAAAGTACATTTTCCAAAAAAACATTTTCCAACCTAAATCTAAGCACACAAAATAATCAGCTTTTCTTCTGAAGACTCCTATCCCCATCCTGCTCTACTGAAAGGCTATTCCATTCTAAGGATGAAATTTTCTTGCAGTTAAATGATTTTGAAACTGAATTTGGTCTAATTTACCTTTTCATTTTCAAAAGAATTACAGCTGCATTGTACCAATGTGTAAACAGCCGTTATAAGCAAAATTGTTCTGTTTGAATGAATCCAACCAGGTAGCAACACAAGGAGCTTAATTCTCACCTCCACAATTCTGACAATTAAAATAGATCATAAACTATAGYTTGTGTTGCCCAAGTGACTCTATAGAAACTAGAGAAGAGAGCTCTACAGTAAGATGAAAATTCTATTATACCATTACTGATTTCCTTTAAGACTGTACTTTTGTGGCATACTTCAGATTTATTGGATTGTTGCCCAAATAACAACTCRGTAACAGTAGTCACAAAAGTGCGCTTTCTTTTTGTTGTTTTTACAATAAAATAAAACTATGCTAGGAAGGTGAAAGGCAGGCAGAAGGACAAAAATGGAGTGGACAAGCTAGGCAGAATTAATTCCTGAACACGGTCGCTGAGGACTACACAGGTGAATCCCGTTTGGTTTAAAATGTTCCATCCATGTAGTGGAAGAAATTAGGTTCTGCTAATCTTCAACCTAATCACTATTTGCCCCATTATAAACTTCATGAAAAACAGCCCTCGGTGAAAGAGTAGCGCTTGCACTTATAAAGCAACCTTCTAAATGAGCGCACAAGGTGAATGAGGACAGGAGAGGGGTAAGAGCGGTGGAGAGCTTTAAGGAGAGTTACAACAGGCAGCGAGAACGGGGCGAGGGAGGAGTAGGCAAACCTGGAAGAGTTTGGGGGGGTAGATTGCTCCCTGCCTGGGAAGAGGACAGCACGAGAGGCACACATGAGCTTCGCTGGACAAGCGGTGGCAGGGATCGGTACACAGCGCTGGGAACGCTCAAACTGTGGTGCACCTACCAGGAGACACTGGCATCTTAATGCTACCTGATACTGTCTTATTTGGGGATGGCATGCTCTGGTTTATGAAACCCAGCTCTTCTCACCTCTGACTACTATAATATTCTTATATTATATCAACCAGGTAAAATAATTATGAGGTGTCTATTACTTGCTAAAAATAATAGAGATGAGATACTGAACTAATGTTGTATATCTATTAAATAAACTATAGAAAAATCCCTCATTTTGATTTCTGAAAGTGATATGGATTTTCTAAGGTTTCAGAAACCTTGCAATGCTAAAAGATGAGCATATTTTCCTACTTTCCTTTCAAGTTAAAGCCTTAACAAAAATAAGAAGAAATGCTCTTCTTTTTATTCAAAGTAGGAAATATACAGGACTTTGCAGAGAAGTTTGAAGGACACAATCAGACAAACTTGTCACAATCTTATCATGAGAYTTTTCTTTTATTATTATTATTGTTTATATATTAGTAGTGGTAGTACTGGTACTGGTTTTATTTTGGCTTATGTTTTCTTTTAAAAAGWATATCAACCTGTTTTGTTAGTCCTRCTGCTCGTTTGAGAGACCACTCTAAATCTGTTGCTCATTTGAAAGACCACTCTAAAGCAGGACTTTTTAATATGCATGGATGTCTGATTAACTTAGATGAGTGAACAGCGGTATTGCACTTCCTTYTGTTGGTACGTCAGGATCTCTGCTACTGAAAAGTGAAGCTGTTTGCTGTTATAAAAAGTGAGCCTATATAGATGAAAGCATTTCTGGGTGACCTGATTCATTAAGCACATCCCAGGTATATTGCTCACTATGCTCACTGCTACYGGGGGCAGTGGGAATTCTACACACAGTGACTAGTTGCCYTCTCAGTAGCTGATATATTGAAGTMCCTTATACCTAGACAAAAACATAAATGATTATTTTTAAATTTTTTCCCTAAAGTCAGTCAAGTACTTAAGCCTGTATAGACTGCTTTTGTCTATTCATATGTACAAATTTTGCTTCAAAAAATGTTTGTGTGAGTGTCATTATGGGGATATAAATGTTGGTGAAAGCGTGATCCTGAAAGAAACACATCTGCACAAATATCTGTATGTAATATAACCTGCAGCTCTTTCACCTGAAAAAAACTGTGGTAAACTAAGTAATTCAGTCCATCCATGGCTTACATATTATAAGGCAAAATTTTTTGACCTATTATTTCAAAATTAATTCAAAATTTGATCTSTGCATAAAGCACAAGTGGTTAAAAAATGCTGTTTAGTTTCAGAATAAAAAAGAAAGAAGATAAGGGATTTTAGGAAGAAGAGCTTCCTAAAAACTTTTGCATTTTTTCCCCTCTCTTCCCCCTCCCACTCTCCCCCCCCAGGACATAATTTCTTCACTTTTGTATTTTATAAATTAGTTAAATAAATGCAAATTCTTCACAAACTGTTTCCAAAAGGCCCCTGTTCACTGAAAATAGTTTTCAAGAAAACATTTATGATTTCAGTCTGACACCATAATTTTCCTTCATATAGACCTAGTATTTGTCTAATTTACTGTTTACTTTTACAGTTTTATCCTGGGTCACACCACTTTTAAAAGTTCCTAGTACAGAAGCACAAGTATCATTCTCTGCCAGTGGTTTCCTCTAGCTGATACCTCAGATGCAGTGCCATAATATTTCTATTACATGAGGTACTTTTTCTAATCTAATGAGTAGGAGTGTTGCKTTCCTCTGACCCTTATTCAAATCTAAGAAAGCCTCTTAAGTAGGGGCTTAGTGACATTTCAATACAGTAATAAAAAAGGAAGGAATTTTTGACCTTTAACTTCCACAATTACATTGGTTGATAACAYGTAAAAAATAGACAGGTAGTCTGGAAAGAGTATTGTGAGTTTCTGAGATACTAATACTTCTTTGCACTTACATTGATGTATTAATGGAGASACCTAGGCATGTATTGTCATTCACCACCACATCACATTCAAGACATTTTTTCTTTTAGTGACAGAGTTGGAACTGTTGACTCTGTGGCCTCTGTGATTAATACCTCCATCTAAATGTTTGTATAAAACAGAATATAGACTGTTTTCTATATTATTTGCTAGTCAAATCACTTCTTAATGTAGATATTGAAAAGCTGTTGAGTTTATTTATTCAAAATAAATCCATACCTTCCAGGGCTAGACTGGTGAAGGAGAAACTCAGCAAGTGGATCAAAAAAATTTATAGTTTCCAGTACTTACAACCAACTAACTTGGTTATCTCCCCCTTTCCTTATATCTATGCAAGTGTCAATGAAGAGCATGTGATGGATAATGTGTGCAAATGTATATGTATATGCATAGGATATATTTTTATATATATATGTATACTATGTGTAATACATGTATATATGTATGTGTGTTCATGCATTATATGCATGTGTGTGTATATATACATATATATATATGCATACATATATGTATGTGCATATATATGCGTGCGCGCACACACACACACATATACATACACACATGGTGCCCAGCCATAGGAGAAGCAGCAACAGCCACAAACTGAAACACAGGCAGTTCCAAGTGAATATAAGGAAAAAACATCTTTGCTGTGTGGGTGACCGAGCACTGGCACAAGTTGGCCAGAAAGGTTGTGGAGTCTCCATCCTTGGAGATATTCAAAAGCYATCTGGACATGGTCTTCAGCAACATGCTCTAGGTGACCCTACTTGAGCAGGGCCTTGGACTTGATTACCTCCAGAGGTCCCTTCCAACCTCAGCCATTCTGTGATTAWGTGATATYTRTATATGTATATACCCACTATTGTGAASTACCGGATAGAGCTGGAACTGTTCTTTTATAGGTTTATTATGGCTAAGGAATAAGAGCCTCCCTTAAGTAAAGGAGCAGAGGTAAACACAACCCTTTGGTGAACAACAAGGCATAGCTGCTCATCAGCTCTGAGAATGAGAATGGATTCGCAATACCAAGTAATATCAAAGGTGAACCCTCAGCAGAGCCTTGGCTGAATCTGTCTCCCTCTTCCAGCACATGGATGTGAGAAATATGTATGTTACTTATGCTGTGATGAGAAAGAGGGAGTTACTAATGTTATGTCAGAGTAGTGGRTAGTCAGAGCTAATGGGAAGGTAAAACTTTGTTAATCAGCCCTGAAAATATTTTCCTGATAGGTTGGTGCTTTCAGAGCAGCGAAATCTGAACTTTTCATTCTGCACTGCTAGGAAGTTCTGACTGACCATTGTGTACAGGACCCTGTCACGCAGAAAGCTCTTTGTGTCCAAAGATCCTTTATAAAAAGAGAGTGAATTACTTATAGCCTAGCTTTGAAAGTTATCCCAGTGAGAATGTGCAATATTTCTCTAAGATAGATCCAATTTCTTACAAAAAGGCAAGAAGGCTGTGTTTTCCTATAGGAAATATGGAGCTAGATCTCCCATTATTGATAGGCAAAAAAGAAGGATATGGAATTCATTAGGCAGTGTGTTTCTGCTTTGATTACTAATTAATCAGGTGATAAAAGCACCTAGAATGATAATTCAAATAAATCAGATTGTGAATGACAGTGACTCCAAGTCTTAAAAGGATTTAACAAGCTGTGCTCTGTTAAAACGAAATAGAATATCCTCTGCCAATAGTTATATTTTTACATTTATTTTGAAGCCAGGAGGACTGTGTGCTGTTACTGCCATGAAATTTCACCCATTACATTTATATGAAATAGGAATTTTCAGCTAGTGACTAAAAATATCAGATGGAGTGAATCCACAAAGCTCCTTATGGGCCAGAAGATCTTTGTAGTTTTACGTAGCCTAGCAGTGTGGTCAGCAATGCTCCAGAGGAAGGAAAGGATGACACCTAGACTTGGAAAAAGTTGGGATAACACCACCAGTGGAATTAGGCCATGACTGTATGGTCGAGTACCACTCTTGAGGAAACCAGATTAAGTGAAAGTGGACGCTGTACAGGTCTTGCAGCTGAATTCTAACTTTGGATAACAGAGTCCCAGACAGMGTGAACCTTCAAGGAAGACAGCACTGAGCAAATGGCTTCCTTCACACTTCTTTGGGAACAGCTCAGCTGGATGTCCAGAGCTTCCAGGTAGGCCAAAATTTTTGTCCTTTTTTCTCTTTCTAACACCTTGCCMTTATTTAAACTCAACATTATTTTAAAGTCCAAAGAAATTGACCAAGASAGCTACACAGCCAGCATGGGGTACTGTGTAGCGAGCAATGACCTGTCACCCCATGGTGACATGACCATAATTTGCATTTCTACAAAGTCTTTTATCCTGACATCTCAAAGCCACTTACCATGAGGGATCTAWTAACCTGCACAACATCCTTCTGAGGTAGATAATGTAACAGTAGTACTATAAAAATGAAGAAAGATGCATAAAGTTCAGGCTCTAGACTGTATACTAAAGTATCAGTATAGCATTCCACTGGTGACTCTACCTGCACTCAGTCTTTCCTGTGGCTTTTTATTACTCAAAAGATAGTCTGGATTTATAGTGTGGGGCTCACCATACGTCAGTCGCCTAAAAATTAGGCATCTAAGTTGAAATTTGTATTCACACTCTCTCTGCAATCAAGGAAGAGRCGCACACTTCCAAAGGGTAACTCATTCCACCCTAGGACAGGTATCTAAGATATGTAGGGTGAATCACCCAGAGGAAATTAAAATCTTGTCTTGATGAAGCTTAAAAAAAAAATAAAATAAAAAGCGCATAGATTTGAGGAGCACGTAATGTAACCGAGGCAGTCCCCGTCTTAGAAGATGTGGATTGATGGCCTTCAACTTTGTCTTCACCATGTATTTTTGTCACTGATTTCCAGCATGCAGTGATAGCATTTCACAATGCTCTGTGCTTCCCCTGGGAAATGCAAATAGAAATAACTAGAGAACTCAGCTCCTCAGGAGCACTGGGAGGCCTATTTTATAAATACCAGAGTAGCTTTGAGATCAACTAGTGACAGTAGCAAGCCTGACTGCAGAACACTATAGACCAGTGTACTATAACCTGATAATGTGTTAGTGTGTGAGTACAGGTTTTGGCACACCATGCACACAAAATTAGTCCTGGATTAAAGCCATGCAAGTCATTAGACAGAAAAGTAGCAGCGGAAATGCAAGTTTGTATGGGACAGAGTCAGCAAATTCTGCAATCTCACTTCCATAAAGTGACCACTTTTTTACCAACCTCACAAGGCAATGGAGGAAAAAGAGTTTACAAGTGGTATTTCAGAGACTGCATTGACTGAATGAATCAAAGTGCATATATTATTTATTGCTGCTCTTGATCTCTGAAAATGTATTGCTCAGACTGTGCTCTCCTCTTCTCTATTCTTAGTATTCCCTTCTCAATTTCTTTGACATATTTTTAGACATTTAGATGTGCAATTTCATTATCTTTCATTTACATAGCATGTTTCATCAACTCAGAGCACTTTACAAATTTAAGAATGGAATATAGACAATCTGAGGCAGATTGCAGCTGTTTTTTCTTACACACACAGGGCCAGACATTTCCCCCTGAGTATCCCTCCTCCCAGCTGCAATCCATGCAGTCTTCTGACTGAACAGAATATTATACACAAATATCACCTGGACAAAGAAGTCGCCAGAAGGAGGAAATGTCATTGTATGCTGCTTTATTTGACATCAAGTGAGTGCTTCCTGAAAGGGGGAGTGTATAAACAATTCTCTTTACTGTGTATTGATATCGTTTCCCTGTAAACAGGTCACCAGAAAAAAAAACGAGAAAAACACACATATGTCTGGCTATATGTGTATGTGTAAGTGTGAATGCGTACATACTTATAGGCATGTGTCATTTCTTCTAATTGTTATTTAAAACTAAAAAAATTCTTTTAATTATTATTTAAAAACTAAAAAAAAAGGAATCTTCTATCAAGTTCTACTGTCAATTTTGCATAGTAATAATACACAGCAGTTTAGGAAAAGAGTCTTCATTTCGTGTTGAAGTGATCAGGGGATTTTAGAGAGGTGAAATGTAATTACCTCTTACAAACTGGATAACAATACTTTCATTAATTATGTTTGAATACTATCTTTCATTACAACAGCTCTGCAGACTTTTGCAGGTGTGAATGTCTGAATTACCCACTGGCTGCAAAACGTAATTTGTAACCTTTTAAGACTAACCTAAATGAAATGAACAATAGAGCAAGCTACACACAAGCTGCTGCTCATTGAATAAGTGAATTAATGGTATTGGCTGAGAGGTATTTTCAGTGCTTACTAAAGGGACACCTAATAGCAATGAAAATTCAGGACATTATACATGCATACAATGTGCTTATTCATGTGGCTTCTCTGAGAAAGAATTTGAACATCCATTTGGGTATTGCTTACTAGCTCTTTCCCTTTCTATATCTCTTTGAACAGCATGAGCAGATATTTCAAAATTAATACTTAATAATTGAAAATAATCCAGACGGATTCTTTGTGGAAATGAACTTTCAGAGCTGTTGGGGGAAATATTTGTTGCATTTGGGGATATGTCTTTGTGGAGCTGGAGGTTTTTACATACAAGATGTTTATTCCGGCCTTCAAGAGGGATAGATTGCCTTTCTTTTCATTTACAAAACTGAACTGAAATGTGTGTAGGCTTCTAAAATAAATATGCCTCTCACAGAGAGTGATGCAAATGCCTGGCTATGAAYTCTCCCTGCTAGAAATATGGCTTTCCTTGGTGAGAGATTCAGAAGTGAAATGTCCATTTATGCCACTAGGATTTACATATCTGAAATGCTTGTTGACATGTATAAAACATAAACTGACTAAAAGCTAAACTCATAGACAAGGTTCTATGCCACAGGATTAAAGTAATGGGAGCAATCTGAATGGAAAGCATCTGACACATTTTCAGGCCAGCTGTCTGTAAATTGCCCCTTCTGCGCAAAGGTGCTGTGTGGTCTCTGCTTCACTGCATCATGCTGCAGCCATGTTACAAAGGCAAAGCTGAAAGCCAATATTCAAATGAAGCCTGAAACCGAAATACTATTTTTCTCCATTAGAGGGTGGTCCCTCCTCATCATGGTTGAATTCCACTGGCAGCAGGAGAAGACCTGCAATGCAGTCAGCTGCGTCGTAGATGACACATGAATCAGGAGATGTCTGCGGCCTTCCTTCTCATGCCTTGTGAGCTCTTTTGAACACAGCAGTTACAGAAAATAAATGTCAGTGGCCACAAGCCAAGCACGTACAAACATGCATGCAGTACCTGTCTTCATGCATGTTACATTTGCACCCAAACATATGCACCTGCACATGTATGTATCTGCATCAAGGCAGCTTAAAAACAGCTAACAGCTTTGTCATAGCAGCTGTAGTGAAAGAAACTGAATTCACCATTATATAATTACTCTTCTGTCCATAGCATCTATTTAATTTTAGCCACACTATTGAATTGTGCGTATTTTTAAAAATATTTAGCATACGTATATAAGTGCGCACAAATAAATAGCAMGTTAAAAATAAATTCTTTACTTTAAGAAGATGTTAAAATTAGGAGTTTGAAAGCCACAGAACAACAAAATTCTACTTGCCAGACAAATATTGTGGTACTCTCATGTGAGTTTGAACAATATAAAAAGCTTTTCACAGCGTGATTGCACTCATCATTGTAATATCCTAATTCTGTGCAGGCAACTATTCACGCAGCATGTTTTCAAGCTTATATGGAATASGGCAACATCTTTTTACAGCTCAGAGTTAATAATAAGAAGATATTCAATAGAATTTGCTGCTGTGCAATATCCTATGGAATAAGCATTGCAATGAAACCTAAGAAAGAGTGGCTGCTGGCATAACGAAATTTCTTACACTTTGTGTTTCATTAYCTTAATAGTAGTGAACTGTCTCATTCACAGCATTGCTCATTACGAGTTGTATTTGACATATTACACCTACAGAAAAGACCTTTGAATATTTTTACAAAATCTAAAAACTCTAGCCCCCCCCCCCTTGAATCAGGGCCAGATAAAGAAATTTGATCCCCAAACGAAATTTGGGATGCTGAGAGCCCATGAAAGCAGGCTGCTATAAACAGAACAAGTTGTACCTGCAGGGCAACAATACTAGCTATTTTAAATTCTCATTGCTCCATAAAAATCACTTCCAACTAGCAGAGGGTTTGGACCCTAATCACTGCCTGCATCAACAWAGGCATCTGATCTAATAGCAGTGATCTACAATGGAACCAGTGAAACAGTGAAATACTTAATGTTACACATGTGTTTAAATACTTCTGATCAGGAGCAGAGTATTTGTCTTCTCCCAGAATCAGACTTAATTTCCAAGAAATGAAACGAATCTATTTTCTGAATGTCATTTTTATTGTGTAGTCCACAATGTATAGTTGCAAATCCCAGGAGTGTGTTCCCTTAATGAAAGCTTGCATGCAAGGATTTTTCACAAGGTTGTCATAATCACCTCACATACAAACACAGAAGCAAATGTCAAAGGTTTTGTTACATTTAAAAAGACCTATTTGGAAAAGATATCCAGGGAGAATTGACACTTCTTTCATTGCTTTCCTTATTCTTCTACCTCATGTCAATGCTAAAAGAGATCATTGCATAAGAAATATTTTCTAGATCCCTATCAGCAAAATAAACAATTGGAATACAGTTACTTTTCTAATTCTACATGGTCAGATTTTGAGAACTAAAGTAATCCTTTCAGGGTTGTTATTCAGCCTTCRGATTTCAAAGGTACACAGCATATGGGCTTGCTATCCATCAGCTCAGTCTGACTGGGAGCCTCAAACCTAATAAGATTGCACTTTAGAAATAGCACATGAACATTTCCTTGTAGACAGTATAGCAAAGTAGCAATAAGCTGTGAAAAAATGTCAATCTGCACAGTGCATGCCACAAAACAATTTATGCAGCAGAAGTGTATAGCAGTGATCTTACTAGAACAAGGCCATTCTTATCCAGTGAAAGACTCAGACAGCTGTTGTAAGGACAAAGCTTAATATTCCTTCCTTTCCCATGCAAGCYTATTTTTCAAGCCCACAATGTCCCCAGTCCACTGTGTTATGTTTAATACTACCTGGAGAGCTTTTTCATGCAGAGCTTGTGTTACTCGTTCTGCATATGGCGTAAAGTTCACAGATGAGAAATGTGAGTGCCTAAAATAAATACTACATGAACCCTGAGATGTGTGAGGGCCCTTGGGAGTTCAGCAAATGAAATGCCTATCAGTCTCTGACACAGCAGACGCTCCCTACAATTGGCAGCTTCATGCTTCATTATGCATGGATCAGATATATAGGTATGGCCCCAGGCAAACTCCCTGGTTTAACGGAGAGATGCATGCTGGGGAAAGGCAAATGTCATTTGCCCATGAATTTGAAAGATGAGGGGGAAAGGGGAATAGAGTTGATTAATCAAATGTATGAGGGGTTTATTTTGTACCATTTATCCAGAGTTTCCTCACTGGGAGTTATTTCCAGCATTATATGCATTGCACCTTTTATGCTTTGTGGATGTGACAATGTTTAAAAGTGTAATTATTCTTGTCCACGCAGCTGAACAGATCCACAATAAATAACAAGCAGCCAGGTATGTCACCTGAAGAAAAAAAAAAAAGAAATTAATTTTTTTCACAGTTTCTTATAATCCTCAGAATGAGTCTCGTATTTACAGCATGGGGTCAGTATACAGACTTGCTGAAACTGTGCAGGAGCTGTTAAACATCACTAAAATATATCATGCTGCCTTAATGAATAAAAATTATACTAGAGACCCAGCTACTCCAGGAGTAGTTTGCATCACCTATGTGTAGTTCTAATTAAAAGAAACAGTGACAACAGCAAATCCATCCTAATCCACAATTAAATGAGGTGGACGGGAGGAGAGAGAAAGAATAAAAGAGAAAATCATTACTAACAATCTCTTAAGAAAGCAAAAGGCCAAAATGTTTACAGGAAAGGAAATTGTATTTTGTCATTCCCTGAGAAAATTATGACCCTGAGGAATCATTTGAGAAAAAGTGCTACTGAGTATTGGCGTGCATCAGTGAAAAACCTTCTTTCCTCCTACAGGGTTTTCAGTCGGAGATTTCAATCATGATATGTTCTGTCATTTAAACCTCAAAATATCAGTGTAAACTCTTTTCCTACCGTGCCAATAACAATCATGCCAGTTGAGATCAGTTATATATGTATTTGTGTGGCGGGGGGGGGGATGTGAACATTCTGTAAAAGAACAGTATGGAATTATTTCGAGCCTAAAACATGGGTGAAAATAAATTAAGACAAGTCTATAAAATTGAGACATTTAAGAAGATAAATCTTCAGCAGCTGTAAAAAAATAGAATGAAAGAGAAAGAATGCCAGTAATGTCTCTCAATGCTCCTTCTGTGTGTTCAAACAAGTTATGGTTAGGAATGTAAAACTTGAATTTAAAGAAAGTGCATCTGGTGGAGATTAAAAAGGATAAAGGGAGGAAGAGCAGTTTGATGTACACTTCAAAATGCTGCTCATAATATAGTTTGTTCTAGTACTTGAAAAGAGGGTATCACTGTTCTTTTATGTCTAGTTTTTAATCCTATGCTTTTAAAGTATCTTTTATTTGCTCCTATTCGAGGTGAATTGCCTCACTTCAAACCTTAAATCTAGTTTGGGGATTTTGACTTTAGAGTGACTTCCTTTGAATAATCTTCTGAAGTCATATTTTATCCTCCATTTTACCAGTTCTCAGGTTTTACTGGATAAGTAGCGAATATGTGATCTTCTGCAGTGAGATTCACCTGCAGGCTCAAGAGTGCATGTTTCACATTGAAGCTGCCAATGTGTTGTGTCAGGGAGAGGAGAGAGGAATTTTCTCAAGTCTGCTGCATTATAAACATGAATATAGTCAAACTGAGTGAGGTAAGCACTTTACTGCTCTATTTCCCAAACCATGATTCTACCATTAGCTGCTGGAAAAATAAATTATTTGTAGTCAGTTTTGGAGTTTAGCTGGAATTTAGRAAATGAACTTCTGTATCTAATTACCTCATGTGCCTTGTCACAYACTCCTTAAGTACCCTAGAATTCTCCAGAAATCAATTAGGATGGTTAGTTGTTGGTAAACTACTTGGTCCTTTATTCATAAGATCATAGAAAGAGAGAAAAATTGTAACTTCTCTAGCACATCAGTGAATGAAAATCATAAAACTAAACTCAAGGGGCTAGAAACCATAAACAAAATATCACTACTCTTACAGGCTATATGAAATGCCCATAATGAAACCTGAAACTCCCTCAGACTTGAGTAGATAATAGCTACTTTACATTTTTCCCCCAAAAAACTACAAGGAAACAAGGAAATTGTCAGTTTTCTTCTTAGGGCTTTGTGTTCAATTATTGTGGAAGATCTTCACAGCAGTCCCAATCCTTTTGTTGCATATTTTAACATTGCTTTACTTGGTGTGTTAGTGACCAATGACTGGTGCCTGGAGTTCTGACATGGCTAATAAATTCTGAGAAGAGACTATGAAGTTTTAGAGGCCAGACCATCTGGGACTTGATGTGTCTCAGAGTGTTCATTTGTAAGTTCAAAATTCAAAGGACACACATATATGTTGGATATGATTCCTATTTACATTCATGCAGATGGGTTGTCTTTCAAGAAGACATAAATTGAATTGAGTTCAGCTGAAAAAAACTTTACACTGCCAAAATGGTATAAAAATGCTTCAGTGAAAAGGAAAATCAAACTCTGACAAATTGAAAAGAGAATTTCTCAATTTTGCTTTCTATTTTAGCTCTTTTAAAAATTTTAGCTAGCTATTGTTGCTCAAACTCCTTCAACTTACAGACCTGTATTGTTAACAATGTACAAATTTCTTCAACCAAAGAAAAAAAGAGTAGAAATTTCTGGGCTCATTCAGCTCAGTCAATGAGCTCTATCAGCCACTTTAGTTAACAGTCAAGTACAGGATAAATGATATGGAACTTGTGAACACCAGGAAATTTATTTATGCAAAAATGTTCAGATTTCATATATCTTAGAATTCTTGTGTCTGCTGAGAAAATAAAATGGCTGTTTAATGTTTAAGCCATTTTTTATTAATGATATTTTGCCCAAACTGAAACTTATCATTCCGGTTTTGTGGATAGACTTTGGTCTTTCATATTAGAGAGATCAACTGTATGTCTTGTTTAAATGGGTATTACTACTACTGCACACAATGGGCCACGCCAGATACAGCCCAGTGATTTTATAAATTTAAATGCATATGACATTAAGACAATGAGAGTTGACCTGTTGAACTGTGTAAAGCCTTCAGAAGTCTTAGGGTTCCACAACAGCACCACTAGTTCCCCTTTTTGTATCTTTCAAAGATGTGAAGTAATTGGACTTTTTGCTTTAATATGGAAAGCCTGGCTACATCTCAGCTGTACCCATCTGCAAGAATGTGCCACATTTATGAAAAGACAGTGTCCTACCATTAGAATACTCTTAGTCCTCACTGGTTCTTTAAGAAAATCCAAAGTTTGATTAAAAAAATGCAGATTCCTAGCTAAATAAATAATTTTAACTATGAGTCCAGAGGAAAATGTTTGAAAAGATTGCACTATCTTGCAGAGAAATTTTGATTTTGACCCAGCTTTATGTCCTTTTAACAAGCAATCTCTTTCCTTTTCTCTTCATCCACAGTGCTCAGAAATCTTTCTTTTTTTTTTTTTTTTTTTTTTTTTTTTTTTTTT
>NW_028186979.1:1619171-1691642 GCF_003343005.1 Rhea americana | reverse complement strand
CTGAAATGAAGGACATACTAACAAGAACACCCCTCTCACTGCGTGCTTCACACACAGCGGGCAGCGACTGATTAACAGGATGACTGGAGGGGAGGACTGCGCGGATGGGTGAAACTGTCCTGTGCTGCTGTCAAGATCTGGAGAGAGCAGCAGGAAAGCATCCATCTACATTTACATCTCTCTTTTCTGCCTCAAAATTTATTAAGTGCCTCTTTACCTCAGTTTAGCCCTATTCATTATTTCCACCATCTCCTGATTTCATGTCTCCTTCAAAAATCTGCACGTCTTCTAACCCCTTAATAGCATCTGACCCTCAACTGCTCCTCAACGTACAGAAGCTTTACAAGATATGTTTGGTGAGGTGTTAGTAAGCCTTCTTCTGTCCATCAGCCAACACCAAGCACTAACCAGGGGAAATGTGCAGAACYGCTATGTTGTGAAGGCTCTTCACTTGGACACCATAAAAATTACTCTGTGATTTTTCATTAGCCATCCTAGTATATAAATTCCTTAGGGGAAGGAAGGAGTAGGAGAGGAAATGGGATCAGCTCAGGAGACCCAGGAAAGATTCAACAGGACRTATGTAGGGGAATGCTCAGTCAGGATATAATTACAGTGAGGACACTTTCAGCTAAAGCGCAAATGTTTTCCTTTTTCAAGGCTGCAACTGAAGCAACTAAATCCTACCATCCATTATGAAGGAAAAAAATAATTCATTTTTATTCTTTTATATACTTTCCTCAGAGAGTGTTTAGCAAGTACAACTCATGTTTTCATTTAGCTGTCAAAATGAATCATGCTGCCCTTCTCCTGTCTCCTATCCCTCTCCTATCCCCTTTGCTCTGAACAGTAAGATCAAAGCTCAGCTCAACATTGTTGTTAACTAAGCAAAGTGCATAAGCACTATTCTACTGCCCTGTGACCATGGTGACCTCAGATCTAAAGTTCATGATTTGAAGATTGCACCACTTCTTTTTAGCTGAATCAGAAGCCATTAAAATGAAGTAATCAATTTTCCTAATAAATACARTAAGCTTGCTTGAGGTTGTCTAACACCTACTACTTGAGCGGAAATTCTGCTTGATGTCTTGTACATAACAAACTTCCCTTAAACTAGAAAAAAAAATGTTCTCGTTCCTTAAAGTTAATAATCTGAGTCACTTTCTGAAATTCCTAGTTCCACAGTATGACTGATATATTTACTAGAGCTTTTCACACAGGATATGTAGAACAGTGGTCACAGAACTTCTGCTGAAGAAACAAGTCTTCACAGAGAGGAGTTTATCTTAAAACCTTGAACCAGACAGGATTTCAAGCAAAATCATTAGAGGTGGCCTTTTATTTCCCTTTAGCAGGTTTACTATCCTGAGCTCTTTCAGTAGGAATATAGCAAAATTCCCTCAAAAACTGCAGTTTCCTAATCCTAACTTCTGTCATCCCATAGCAGCTCCAGAAAATGTTCTCAATATACAACATTTTGAGGTAAGTAAATATTGTTTCTACAAGTTAATGTAAATAAAACCCATGGTTCTGTAGAGATTTATATTCTCAAGCTCAGAAAAATGCATTTATTTAACATATATGATATCATACCATTGACTTTTCATTCACTATAAAAGAGGTAGAAGACATCATTAGAATACTATTTAAAAGGTCCTTTCACAAGTGTCAGGATTATTTTCAGATTAAATATCAAAATATTTTAGATCTTAGTTTCATCCTTGTTCTATATCACTTTGGCATATGATCCAAAATGAGCACAATCCAGCATGTTTTGAACAAAGTGCCATTCAGTTAGATTTTAAGTGTGAGGTGTAATTGGTGAGATTAAAAGARAATGGAAAAATTATACCCTTTCTAATGAGGCATTGTTTTTTTGTACAAATTACAAGGTCTACTATGGCAGCTGACATCAGCAGAAATGTCAAATCTCAGTATAGAACAGAACAAAACTCAGTACAGAATAGAACTTGTGTTTCTCGTTTAAATCTCTCATCAGCGACACATACCTTTTCAGTAATAAGATAACTTCTACAGCAAAAGTTAAATCTCTGCCTCTAGACTGTAGCATGTATAAATCTATTGGATTACTAAAATAAACAGAAAAGTTTTCATACCACCTAGTGCCAATGAGAACCTCATAAATTTAAGCTAGATAGCTGCTCTGAAACTTGTGCATGGAAATTTGCTTCTAGGTCTTTAGAAACACCTTTTGCCTTTTCTTATGCTATGAAATTATAGTAACTGGGTGTAACATTAAAAATGGATGAATCATCATTCACTCATTTGAAGGATATCCAGAAGGATATAACCTTGTGACAGAACAAGAGGCAATGGGTAGAAATTGAACCACAGGAAGTTCTGCCTGAATGTGAGGGGGAATTTCTTCCCTGTGAGAGTGACAGAGCACTGGAMCAGGTTGTCCAGAGAGGCTGTGGAGTCTCCTTCTCTGGAGATATTCAAGGCCTGCCTGGATGCAACCCTGTCTACCATGCCATAGGTGACCCTGCTGAGCAGGGAGGTTGGACTAGATGATCTCCAGAGGTCCCTTCCAACCCTACTGATTCTATGATTCTATAATTCTATGATTCTATTTTGGAGGCTGTTGTATGAAACTTTCAGAGTTCCTTTCTACAGGCATGCCACTGTCATAGGAAATACCAGTGTGGTTCACCTCTTTGATAAAATATCTACTGATACTTTATTAATATGTCAGAAGTGCAAATGAATAGGTTGATAGAAAAAAAGATAAATAAATTCTGTTTGTTTACATTCTGACCTTGCAGCCATGTTTCATCTGTGCATGTGTAAAAGAACGTTGAATGAACATTCCCCAGTTCCAGCCTCTAATACAACAGAATACTACCCATGAAAACATCTAGCCTGCTCAGATAATTAAAGAAATTAATTGACTTATCTTGAGAAGGGATCTGCCAAAGCCTTCCCTGTAGGTAAGAGAGTTTTCCCACAGCATAAAGAAGTTAAAATCATCCTGTACTCTGAAATCCCTTCAGAGTCTGAAGTGGTGGTGGAGAAGGTCTATTATTTTTCAGAAACTGTCCTCAGAGACCTTCTGATACCTAGTTAGTGCTGGCATGTCCTGGCCATGCTAAAAAGTCAATGAGGTGTTGTTACAACATAGAGAAAAGGGTGAAATTTAGAAAGGGATGTTCCTTCTCCCTATAATTTTTCATCTCCCTCGAGATCCCCTGAACTGACATTCATGCCTCTGTTAACCAGGACTGTCATTTGTGGTGACAGTACTAGTTACTAATCAATGAAAAATGAGTAATAAATATACCTGCGCAATAAATATGTGCAACTAATATAAAGGGTTACATGTGAGATAGAGCTGTTCCACAAAACAGTTGACTTTGCCAGAAACTCCTTTCAGTTATTCACTCAGGGATGACAAGTCTGTCATTCAGGGTTAACCCTGAGCCATATTAGATGTCCTTCCTCATCGATATACTGTCTTGGAACTGGTTTCAAAGCCATTTGCATTGTGATTCTTGCTCCTTGAGCAGAACTACTGAATACAACTGCAAAATGAAGATGCGATGGGAGAACACTAAATCCTTTGCTGGAAACAGSAGTGAGCAACACTTTTCAATGAGTAGGTCCCCACTTTGGGGTTGTTTACCACATGGTGATTGTCAGCTCCTTATAATCCCAGACCTGCCCTGGTTCCCTGACTCTTCTGACCACAGGCTGCCCAAAAACTGAGATTCCTTTAGTCAGAGGTGTCATCCCTTTGTCCTCCCTCAGAGCCCCAGTCTCTCTTCTGCCCTATAAGGTCTCTCCTCTCAACCTTTTCTTTCCTGTCAAAAATTTCCTTTAATGAATTCTTTTAGGCTCTTAACTAATTTTAAACTCTTCTAAAACCTTTCCCATGACAGATCTAGGCTCCAATTTATCGGCTTACTCTAAAACAACTGCTACCCTAGAGACTGGCACCTTTCCCAAACTCTGCTCCTCGACATCAAATCTGTTGCATCGTACCTTCCTACTTCAGTGACTTCACCCCTGAGTCCCATCAAGCAGTACCTACAGATCTTTCAGACCCTTCCTTAGCCCYTAAGATTAATCCTCCTTTATTCCCATAGCCCTCTGAGACCTGCTACCAGCTACCACTGAGTAATGCATATTGTCAAGACTATTTCCTTTGGCAGGATATTACTTTCTCAAGAACACCATTGGCAAAAGCAGAACTTTCCAAATTCTATACATAAAATGTTTAAAACCACCTCCCTCAATATCCTGTGGGCAGTAGAGGAAGAAATAAAGTAGCTAAATGACGATCTAATATAAACACAGCCCTTTTTAGGGATTAATCTTGTTTCTAATTATCAACAGCTGGGAGAAGAGTTGAGATGTAAAAGAACATAAAATCAGGAAAACGAAATTGGAAATTTTGGCATAGATAACTATGTTTACATCCTTCAGCGTGTGAATGGATGCTATGCATGACAAGGGAAGGTGGGCAGCACAGCAGGCTTATCCTCAGACCTCCTTGGAGTTCCTGTGTTGAAGCTGGACATCTGCTGAAGGCCGATTTGAGAGGCTTGCAGAAGCAAGGACGGGGAGGAGTGTGACTGTGAATCATCTTTAGAGGCTGTAATAAACACTCAAAGACTCAGATTCTCAGAAGTGTTTACACTAAGATTGAATGCAGACATGGTTACTGCAGATCAGCTGACATGCAGTAACTCATTCTCTCAGCACATTAGGCCCTTAATGAGCCTAAGCGCTCACTTTGGGCACTATTCTTAGGTAAGAACTATTGCCAGATCTTTTATTAAAAGAATTATTATTTCAGCATGGGATAACTCTGTTAGTTTTATTATATTTTGGATATAGTTAATATATTTGCTTTAAAGCTCGATGAAGGCAAGAAAGAATAATTGTGAATGTTTGAGCAGATTCACCAGTACTCTTCACCTACTTTGTAATATTCTAAAGCAGCTATTGACTAGCCATAGCAAAACAGATARCATCACAGATTCACCATTTCCCTGCACCACTGAAGTGGCATAAAACAGCCYGAACCCTACAGTAAATCCCATTCTTTTGTCATGCCAGTATTTTAGTTAAGCTGTATCATGCCTCAGTATTCAATATCTGTAGAACTGATAAATTTCAAAACTGAAGACATTCATATGACACTGATGTCTGAGGCACCTAGGTTTGAAATTCAGATCACAAATAATGGCCTCTAAGACTTTTCAGATATACTTATTTGTGTACAATACTGAGATACACTTGACCTTAACGAATTTCTAAATTGCAGAATTGTCTTGATAATACTTTATAAAAGTGAAAGACAAAAATAACAGCATTCTATATTCACAAGTACTATTCATACAGCTCTAATTTGTGTATAGCTGATATTGTGTTATTCAAGGTTTATAGGCTTTCAGAGACATCTTCAGCTAGAATTATTGTTGATCTTTACAGTACATTTCCTGATACCAAAATTGATGTGTACTCATATTTAATTTTAATGGCACTGAAGATGATACTTATGTTGCTGTAACAAGTATTGTCTTCAGGACTCACGGAGCTTAAGGTTGGATCAGAAATCCCATTTAAGTATTGGTAATACTACTAATACTGATCCTATTAAAACTGCGTATAAACTTCTTTACTCACTTAAAAGAAACAAATCTGGTCAATAATAGAGTTCAGTATGCCTCTAGACTGTTGTGTCCACAAGTACAGCAACATCGAGCTTGCTCATAGCAAAAGTAATACATTTGTCCTCAGTTTTTCCTGCTTTCTAGGAAAATATTGTACATTATTATTCCTCACAAAAAAAGAAGCTTTTAGGAAATGGGATTGCTTGGGCTGAAACTTCCCGTTCTAGATAACCACGGACATTTGCCAGCCACTTAGCTAAAACTGTCTCAGACCCTATCAAGCTTTCTGAAATGGGATTGATAACACTGTAGCACCTTCGAAATGGAAAAGTGTAGGTTCATATTAGATTTTATTACATTCACTATGTCTGCAGATGGGAGACAATAATTCTGTACTGTTCCTTCCACAACCTTCCCTAGATCATAGATTGCACATGCCTTCATGGACAATTATTTTCAATGCTTAAAGAGGAAGCGTATGCAGTAAAAACATGATACAACAACTCCTTTTTAAAGATCATCCATCCTAACATTTGTTTATGAAATATACTGCATAGACAGATATCCAGAGGAACTCAGTGACAGTATCTGTCTCACGCAGAGGTTTGGTATACCTCACCAGTTTCCACTAAGTGTCAAAATGTCAACATCTTGTTTGACTGTGAGACAGTGGTTTCAGGCTCCCCTCTCCATAGAGCTCAAACCTTAGTGGCACCCTGGACCTTTGCATCACAGGCAAGCAAGAATCAAATTTGCCACAGTGCAATGCAAGGACTCCCAGTCTATGGGATTTCTGCCGAGGCCTGCAACGTTGGCAGGCTGTCAGCCACATCCCACCTGGTGACTTCCTCGACTTTGGATCAGCGGTTCTACTTTATGGTATTCCAGCACTGGACAAATTGAATGAAGTTTTGCTGTTGCAGTTGTTTTCCTGCACCCACTTCGAGAAGAACGTGAACTAAGTTCATATGAGGACTGACTTTAGTGTGCTAAAAAGGCCAGCTTTTGTTTCTTCATCTTCTTGATCTTGTCCATTTTGTACCATTTCAGTGGTGCAAGAAAACTGGCTGAACTGAGCATGGTATCATTAATCCCACCAGCTGCCAGGACCAGAAAATGACACAAGATGACATACCATTATGCTGGCCACATGGATCAAGGAAAAGTTGGGAACATGCGTSGTTCAGATCTGTATTTGCTGAACTCCTGGATCTTTTGTGATTATGTAGCTGAGTGCAAAGAGAGACTGAAACACTACTTGCATGGGGTAAACGTAGTTCTGTTTTTTTTGTTTTTGTTTTTTTTGTTTGTTTGTTTGGGAGTTTTTGTTTTTTTTTTTTTTTTACTTGGACCAGTACAGTTGTCTTCTTAAGGTTAAAGGCTTCTGAATTATGCTCCCTTCTTAGCTGTTTCAAAAACAGAGTGAAGAGAACGGGACTTTGAAAAACATGGTGGCATTTCAGTAACAAAATAAAACCACAAGACTGGTTAGCATTTCTGTTCCTAACTGAGAAAATGTCAGCTGTATTCATATCTGAAACTCCAGGTAATCAGAAAAAATAAAGGTAGCTGTGGTGGCAGACTGAGGTTTCTGACCAGATTTTTTCTGAATGTTTTGCAATGCAGTTAAAAATTCCCTCTACTTGTTTTCCCACATTTAAYTATTATTAGCAACCAACGATAATATTGAAACACAAAAGACTGGATTTGAAGAGCCTCATTAGTTGTCAGCGGTGCCATATGGAATGTTTAGGAGAACTGATGTAAGGGAATYGTAAATGGATGTCACACGAGGGATACTGAGAAGACTGTCATCCTCTGTGCATTGGAAAGTATTTGAACATAATGTGYCAGCACCTTCTGTATCTTTTCAAAATAAGGATACTGAACTAAACTGAACAAACTGCTAGTCTAGGCATTTCTAATTAAATAGAAATATTCCACATGAGAAAGGGCATCTGAATCTGACTCACAGCAAGCTGTGCGAGTTATTTAGCAAAACTGCTTAGTACAGTTAGCAGTGCAAAACAGTTACATAACACCTTAAAATAATACGGCTGCGGTATCTAAGATCTTCAGCAAAGATGTTTGAGTACACTGAGGACGCAAATAATAAGGATTTAAATCCAAAAAGGCCAAGATGTCTGAAATAGAGTGGACAGGTGAAAATCCTAAACTGAAGTACAATCACTGAAATTTTTAGCTGTCTGAACTCCAAAACCTTTACCACTTTTTTTCTTTTACTTTCAGTTTCCCTGGAAGGAATGAACAGGTAGGCATCTGACATGCTCYTAAGCTAGCTGGTAATCAGAAACTTCATATTCCTCCCCTCACATCCTAGGAGGGGGTGACATATTAGGAAAAAACAGCACAAAAAGCCTGATGTGATAGCTAAGCAGACATGGAACTTAACTGGAAGTGGAAAGATAGTCATAAAATCCAATCTTCACTCCCAGGGCAAAGTATTTTTTAATGCTTTTCATATATATGCAATATTTATATGTATTTCTCTTAATTACCGTTTCCTATTTAAGTCCGCCGTGGCTCCAGGCACAGAAATCAGAATTCTCCCAGGCCTACGTGAGTACACACGGTTACAGCGATGTCTCAGCACACCGCTGTCACACCCTACCCTGCTTTCACCTGTCATAAATGCGGCGGTCAGAAAAATGACCCTGAATGAAAAGTAATCTTCCCAGAARCTCTCAGTCAGGTGCCAAGACACTCTAGAGGACTTAGGATCCTTCCATAGCCTTAACTGTTCTTAATGAGCAGTTATGGGTGGCTGCATGTTGACACTGCAGAAAGTAGTTTTATATGACTTTCAGAAGCACAAACATAATCCCACCATCCAGTCACTAGGAGCCCACAAAATTTCGGCAGGCACATGATTCAAACAGCAGTCTACAAACTAAAATTTGCACCCACAGGGTGCCTGGACCTTCCTCTAAACCTCATTGTTCAGAATTGAGATATTTTCTAAATACTATCACCAAGCTGAATAACTTAGAAATATTAGTTGCAGGATTGTTTTAGAGTGAAAAGTTGTGTAAGGCAGTATTTGTATAACCAAGTTTTTTCTAAGAAGGATACTTTTCATGCCTAAATAAATGCCAACCTGAAAATATTCTTATGTGTTAGGCAGGCAACAAGTTATTTCTAGGTGCTAATTTGTGATAAGCGATCATATTTAGGCACTGAAATTGCCTTGAAGTCGTTTGTTTTTCAAAAAAAACTATTTCTTTCATTTAACCTGCTGCAGGCACATAAAATAATCTGTCTTTAAGAAGACACATCTTTCTCAGTTTTCTATTTTACTGCACTTCCGTTCAAGTTGGATGAAATCTGAAGCAATCAGGGATAAAAGAGTTCCTGTGGGAGTAAACTGTATTTTCACCCTCTATCAAGCCTTTTTATTGTGCCAGAACAGTCTAGTATAATCAGAATCAGGTGTTCTTTTTGCCTACTGTTTTTTTTTCCTTGCTCTATCATATGATTCCATTTTGTTTTTATGAAATGCCYGGAGGTCTACTAGCTGGCAGGCCTGATTCTTCAGCGCTCTGTATTTTGCTGTTGATGCCTTCTGCTGCCATTCCAAATTCCTCACCTCTTAATTGTGCAGGCTAAGTTTACTTTCCTAGGGCCAAATCAAATGCAGACAGAAAAATGAAAGAAACATCTTAAAAAGAGGGATAAACTGGTGTCCGAAGGTACCCRTCTGTCCTTGTAATTTAGAGCAGAAATTCATTAAACTAGCATAGACTAGACACCTAAATTAAAGATGGCTGAAATTTGCTGAGTAGAGTCCCACCCTTGGAATTTCTTTACAGTTCTTTAGCAATTATAAAAGWAATTAAAGTGAACATAAATATATTACTTACTTTAAGGATCCTAAATATTGCCAGAATAGAGTAAAGGGATTTTAGTAAAAATAAATATCCTTAAGCCAAGCAATCTTAAAACTATCATAGGCTGTCACAGTAAAATCAGTCTAAATAGTGGGGATCCCTCAGAACTAATGTAATTCTTACTGCACCATCTTTTGATCCCTGGACTGCGGACTGAACTGTGGACTGAACTCTGAAATAAGATTCAGAACTCAAGTTATCTTGCATTTGAGCTGCTTCCATTTTCAAAAGAAAGGTCCAGGTTTTAAAATTAGGGAAAARGTCTGTTTCAGTTAAAGAACAACAATAATACAAGTACAAGCGTAGAAACTCTAAGACTAGATAAGAGACTAGGAATGGCCAGAGAAGGAGATGGGTTGTGACTCAGAGCCACTGGAGCATAGGAAACTATTTTGAAAGAAGACTTTTATTCATGTCATTAACTTAAACGTGCTAGAAGTACACAAAGGGTAAAAAAAAACTTTGTATGTAACATAAAGATTCATCTTAAAATACAGTGAAAAAATAGTTCCTTTGTGGCCCAGCACCAGACTGCAGAAGGAAAAAGTCAGTGAATTTTGCACTATGACCAATTGATTAATAAATCTCAGCCCTAGCAGGTAGCTCTAGAGCTATTGATCTGCTGCAAAGATTGTCCCAGAGCTTAGCCTTCTCTTCCCACTTATGACTAGGGAACTCCAGCACTTCCCCKGAATTCAACAACAAGCTGTGTGCAAATGGAAAGAAAACTGCATTTATTTTCTGCATTAGCTTTCTCCAGAGTCTGCTTGGGGAAACGCACAAGCCTGTGTGTGAAAACTGGCAGGGTAAACAGGCTAATCAGCTCCAACCATGCCTTTGCAATCAGACTCTCTTGAGAATTGCACACACTTTTTCCACACGGTTTCTTTTGAAAATAAGCACTCATATTACACAGACAATCTGCATTGMATTAGTGACAGCTCTGGGAGCACACCAGCCCACCCAATTTAGGCAAGTCTGCTTGTCAGCTTTGTTTTTTAACTCTGTTCAGTAACATATGTGCCCTTGCAGATCGCCTGGTGCTATTCTCCTATGTTCTTCAGGCAATTTGGAAAGGTATACCTGAAATATGGCAGGTTCAAGAAAGAAGTTGGTTAGCTCACTTGATTTTTATATCAGTACTCAGATCTTTGCCTCTTTCATTCTCAGGTAGCACAAACTGAAAACTAACAAGATACCATAGTACCTTGACAGTGTTCATTCCTAGAAGAAACTGCAAAATCTTTCTAGCCAAGTTCTCCACCCATTTGCCCAGGGCGAGAGATGCTGGGGACAAGCAACATCCTCTGGCAGCAGAATAAGTCCCTTTCAGGACACTAGGACATCAGGAATGGGCAGAGATGTTGTCTATATCAACAGACATTCATGATCTTGCCTCCTAATGTGTGGACACAGCCTTTGAATACCTCTGCCACAGCCCATGTGGCTGAAGAACAAGTATTTTAGGGTCATCACAGAAATGGGGAGATAATTAAGTTAGTTATACATCCCTTTAGCTTAAAATCCCTTTTCTCTTCTCTCCCATCCCTTCYTCTGCCCCAGGGGAGCACCATAGAAACGCCAGGTTTAATGTTTTTATCTTTAACCTAGGGGTCATAGAGTTTTACCTTCTTTGATAAAAGGTTTACRGTGACTCTGCTGCAAGCAAACCCTGCCCAGGAAGGCACGTAATCACAGGGGTTACTTCTTCTCTTCTGTGATGGAGACAAAAACTAGATCATTCCCTCTCTTTTTCACTAACCTGTATGTGTTTGATTCAGCTGTAGTGCCTTCATTCTGTATTCTTTTCAAACATCTCCTGATAAGATTTGGGTGAAACCACACAAGAGAACAGCCATGCCTCAGGAGGTTCCTGCAGTCTTGTCCCAAGGCCTATCTGTAGATAAAAGTGTGTTGCACGCTGGACCATGCAGTCCTGGTCTCTGACTGTTCCCATAAAGAGACATGCTGGGGAGTACATAGTCATGAAACCATGTGCACGTTTCCTCTGTAAGGAAATGCATGCTCATGTGTAGATAGACCTCGGTCTAGCGTCTTCCCAGCATGGAGCTGGGCTTCAAATAGGGTGAGTTCAGGTAATAGGGTTGAAGGCACACCACAGAACAGGCCTGCAGGCTCAGCCCAAAGGGTATATATATATCTTGCCTGCCAGTATAATCCCTAGTCATTTCCTTTTCCATTCCTAATTAATTCAGGAGCTTTTTCTGTCAACTGAGTCATGAAGATCCTTTTCAGGAGGGATCACCTGGGTTGTTTTGGGAGCCTGGACATTTAACTGAAGTGTCAGACCAAAGGGTGATTCAGTGAGGGTTGTTGCAAAGCCTAGCTACCTTTTAGGCTGCAACTGTTAGTGTTTAGCAATGTGATTTTTAATTTATTAATCACCACAAGTATACATAAAAGCAAACTGTATTAAGAACTATATAGCCCTATTCATCAGGGTTTGTTCATATATCATAATTATAATGATCTTCTGTTGCCATTAAATCCTTAAATAGAGGATTTTTTTCATCAAAGTTTGACTAGCTATATAATAATATTTGACTGGCTGTTGTTACTGCAGCTGGAGATCCATTACATTAAGCAGAGAGATACCTCTGCACTTCACTATGTTGTAAATCAACTTTTATATTTATTTCCAGCCTGCTCTGTTAATTTATGTGATATGTTCTGGATTAGAGGCATATGTTGAATAAAATGAGAGTAACACGTTWAGAAGATGTTTATATTCCATCATTACTCCAAAATATATGTATGTAAAGAAGACAAGTCAACCAATGAGTGGCAAAAAATGTCCCTTACTCTTCCTCCACTGAAGAACCACAGCCCACTCCAGACAGTATCAATGAAAAGCTCTACACAGCAACTTGCAGTGAGACTTGAAGAAGTACAGATATATCTTWGCTGCTTTTATGTGATTATCTTAGGAAACAAATCTGCAGCAAAATGACAGCATGGGCTAGTAATCTGAGAACATGCCTAGCAGGCATCCCATGAGTGCTTATACAGGGCACAACAGATGCCCCTGCCACCAATTCTTTGCTGTCAGTCACACTAGCAACACTGAAGCTGTAGAAGGATTCCTTACCACCACTACTTTCATTTGTTATGGGGATATGTTCCTTAGAAAGGGATACAGAAAAGAACAAAACTGTGTCACATCAAACAACTGCTTATCTGCTAAGGCTATATAGGAAAAGCATCCTTTAGCCAAGATGCCCTACATAGTAAAATGACTAGGCACAGTAGCTGGTGATAGGTACCTATTTGTGAGAGTGAGATAATGTATTACTTTCCCCAATGTAGGCAGACTGCTTATTAAATTTAACTTGCCGTCTGTGTCTTCTGGCAATGCCAGTGACAAAACAAATTGCCTGGGCTTGTGCCATATTGGAACAAGAAATGAGGTAAACAATGACATTAGAAAGTAATTCTCTTCAATGGCTTTTCTTTTTTCTAAGTCATTCTAATATACTCTTCCATACATGTAAATTATGTGTGATAGTCATAAAAAGGCTCTTGCTTTGAATTACCTCTATTATTTGCTGGTCCTTTCAGACTGTTGATATAACTGGAATATAGGCAAGCTGGCAAACCACAGTCACTTAAGGTGATTGATGGATATTGTAGGTAAAAGCCCCGGAGATTTTCAGCTTCTGGTGTAACCAGATTCAAAGAATAGTGGATAGCGGATATTCACACTACCAGAACAATATTAGCAAAGCAAAACATATTACCAGTTAATCTTAACAAAGCATAGGTTGGAATCCAAACAACTCAAAAGAAGGATCAACAGCTTGTAAGAAAGTCTCACTTTGCAATYGAAAAGCTTGGTCTAAAGTTCTTGGTCTCTGGAACAATCTGTTTGTTTAAACAAGATTCAAACATTAGTARGCTGCAGGATGCTGTAAGAGAGGCTCATGGGGCTGCACACACCAGTGCAGAGCTAACTGATGGACTAGGTCCAAAAATCAGGAATAAGCTCCTAAGTCCAAAATTAGATGCTAGATAAAGACCTGCCTACCTATAAACATCTGGCTTTTTTTACTGTAAGTAGATGAAGTTTCTATGATCAAGTGCCTGTAGACAAAAGATCTATGTTTTGAAGTGACTGAGTTTCTCAACAAAGAGCTCCTGTCTAAGCTTAGATGGGAAAATCAGTAGAGAATGTGGTTGATGAGGGCCTTGAAGGGCTCATTGTAGTAATCATTTTTGGAAACACCTCATAGCTAATCATGAGACCAAGTATTTTCATAAAGTACAGTAACAGCTGTTGTTTTCTTTTAAAACTCTGGGCCAGAAGGTGGGTGGAATGTAGTGGCCTAGCTGCTACACCATTTGCACACGCAGTGTATAACCTTGCTTTATTTCCCTCCTCAGACTGAGTCAAGTCTTCATCTACTATACCATCTCACTCTACTCGTGGATGAAACGAGACACAGCTCGCTCTCCCGTTCTGTGCCTTTCCCTGTTACAGCAGTTATGGCAAGACTGGGGAGAGTACAACTCCAACGATTTCACCAGCATAACTGTTTGAAGGGGACTATTACCATCAGGCAGAAATTAATAATGTCATAAGTGAGAATATGGGATGAAATTCTCTCTGACCTTCCCCTTCCCAAGCCATCAGTGTCAGAGGAGCATTAGGGTGGCCTTGGACTCACCAAAGTAGTGCTGCATCTGGCAATGCAGCCTAGAATTTGTAATCATCGGACTTATGACCCTTCTCTTTATGCATGAGCACAACACACTTTGCCATTTGTGCAGTCATCTACACTAGTCCAAAGGGGTGGATAATCAACAGGCTGGAAAACAAGGCTTGAAGTCTATTTTATATTCATTTTGCATGGGTACAAATGACTGGACAAGTGCCAAATGATAAGGCATCAAGTCTATATAGGTGTTAAATAAACAACAAATAGTCCCCACTTTATTTCCAAATATAATTAGTGGAAGAAACTTCAATATAGCAGATAGCCAGTAACATATGAAAATCTAAAGTATTTCTACGAAACATAAAGTTCATATATTTCCACAGTATGTGAGGTTCAATAATATTCAGTACTGCTATAATTTGTATTGAATACAAAACGTTGTAGATATCTAAAGTTTTTCCATCAAAGTTGGAATATAGTATTGGTAACTAAAATCAATAGTTAATTGAATTATAACACCACAATTAGATTACATGACAGCCATGTACTTACTTGTCAGTCAGCTGTAACTTGTGTTAATAAGACTCACTGAGCTCATTATCTTTTGTAGACTGTTAATTTCTGAAAAAAGACCTGTGAACAGAAAGGATGTTGTCTTGTTAAGCAAATGTCAGATTGTTATTGAACACTCCAGGAATAATGAAAAGAAATAATTTCCAGAGAGGATCTAAAATTATTTGGTTGACCTTTATGTTTTCTACTCCTTAATGCAGACAAGATCAGAAATGGAAAATCTCCTGATCCAGGTGTTATTAAAAGCCTGTGTAAGACTTTTAATAGGATGAAGTATAGAACTAGTCTAGGAAAATTCCTATGAAATATGGATTTTTGGATTTTTAATGAATCAAACCCACCTTGACAATAACCTTATCTCATCTTCTGGCCTCCAGATAATGCACATGAAGTGCCTTAAGACACAGGAATAAAAAAAAGGCTATCTGAGTCAYGCAGTCCAGATTGCTGTTATACAGATAACTGTACGATAGACATTTCCTCCTAAAAAAAAATGCAGATATAGTTATAAGATTTCTTCTGATTTCCATGACTGATTTCCTGATGAATTTTATATATTTTTTCCTCTTTCTCTCAGTTTTAAAATTGGTAGTTTTGCAAAAATTCTTGTACTTGATCTGCACATGCTTGACCTTTCAATTTTTTCATCATATCTCATCCTGTTTCTGTTACTCTAGCATATAAGATGGTCCAGCTGTATTTGTAGGTCCATCAGGTTGTATCAAGCACAAAAGGCAGGCCATCGTTTGGGTGCCTAACTACCCTCTTCTTATGGTCTCTCTTCCAGCCACTGGATACAGCATTCCCTCCAGCACTGAGAAGTCTCTGCCCTCTTTCAGTTTATAAGCATTCACTTCTTCTTCTATTAGTTACTAACTACAATATTAAAAAGTGTTGGTCCCAAAATCTTTCTTGTGTGGAACAGCTCTATATTCATCTGATAACTCCTCAGTACAATCACCGTAGACTACTCTAGAATTGTTTCTTTATCATCCATATGATTCTTATATTAAACTTCATCTCCACTTTAATCAGAATTGTTATCGGGAATTTCTACGTAAAATGTTTTTGTTATATCTAACAAGCTATATTACTATGCTTCCTTTTTCAAAAAAGTCAGAAATCTTAACAAAAATGATACTAAGTCAATGGTAGTGGGCAGTTTCAGAACAGCTTCAGGGCCTTGACACAAATGAAATACTAACAGTCAAGAAGAAAGAGCAGGCAATTTCTAATTCAAACCTGTCATTATGCTGAATGCCTCCCAAAACTGGACAAATAAATCTGACCACACTAGCTTTGTGCCGCAAAGACCTTCTTATGTTAAACTACAAATCAAAGTCAGTCTGAAACAGAAGAATGAAATGTGGAATCTGTATTCTCTCTTTTCTTTGCTTCCTCAAGGCTAAGGAACATAGGTAGGAGAAACTGGGAGGTGTTTGCCAGTCATTTGGATAAGTATCCTGATGCTAGTATCAGCTAGCACTTTCTACATGCAATATTTAAAAAAGGAAAATAACAAAGTTGTGCATAAGAGATAAATTATAGATATGTAACTATGAAGTAATAAAGCAGTAACCACTGATAATATATGTTCTTCTAATGATATAAAAACAATTATCAAAATACCATAAATATCAAGTAAACTTTTTTGACAACCAGTTTTCAGGATCTGTAGTCTTTATTGCTTAACCAGTCTTGATCAGCAAATTAAGTCTCACTGAGAGATTTCATCCCACAGTGACACCTACATGCTGAAGTGTCTCTGGAGTCATGAGAGCTTCCTGCTTTTCCCTCAATAACCCTGAATCATAGAATCTCCTCCACCTAACTACCTCCCAGCACCTCTGCCTTCCCCTCACTGGGCTATAAAAAGGCATCACATGATGGAAAAGTGGAACAAGGATAACTTTGCTTTGGGTATCTCCCTCACTCTGCTGCTGTAGTAAAGAAGCTGAGCTCATAGCACAGCTCCAGCTGTGGAGAACAACTTGGATATCTGGTTACAACACCAGCAGTAGTGTTGGTTTCACCAGAACTCATGATAGCAGTAGGTTGTCTTTACACTAATCATCACTAATACGTAAGCAATTCTTATGACTCCGAGTTAAAAGCCTTAAAGCAGTCACTCCCAGCTCTAGGATCCTCAGGATTTCTGCCTTAAAATCATGTAAAGCCTGTAGYTGTGTTTTCACCTAAGAGTATTCAATGGCTGTTATTATGTCTCTAAAGTAGGTGAGGATTCAGCCAAAGGCACAGTGACCATCTGAAAGAAAACAACTTTTTGCTGTTGATGGTGGGATTTTTATTATTATTTTAAATATTCTTTTTTTCTTTATGGTTGTTCTTGTACTCTGGTGAGCTTGTTCTGATAGAGGTAAAATAAAGGACTTTTTTTCTGAAAATAGCTGCCCCTCTCTTTACTTCAAGGAGCCTCAGTTCCCATTATGTCTGTATCTCAGACTTCACTGAGAAATTCTGAGTGCYTTAAGGGATGGGAGCTAATCCTGCATATTTTCTGTAAAAATAAAGTCTTGTGTTTGTGTACACACTGAATCTCACATTAGTTTTTCCTGTAGGAACAGGAGGAGGATTGGCCAGGTAACACTAGGTATAAATAGGTTACATCATTGAGTCAGCAGAGCTCCCTCCAGACTGGAGTTCACGCAGCCGCTTCAGCCTCAGTTAAGTTAGCCCTCCATGCTTCTCACCACAGTAAAAACTTTGGACAGTGAAATAATAAATTAATTAAGTTACTGTGTAGATCTATTATTATTGTGCCTTTTGTTCTTTGTTCTCCATAATCTATGGAAAATAAGAAGTGTGAGTAATCCTCTTCTTTGGAAAGGGTGAGGTAAAGCATTAAAAGATTATCTTAGTGAGACCTAGTGGTACTAAGTTTGCTTACCTTCCTTCTATTATTTTCCATTAACATATGTTTTGTTACTTTTAAGATTGATGCCTCAACTGTAAGTTGGTAGAACATTATCCACTGGTCTTTTCTATTCAAGAATAACCTGCTGTGCTTAAGTACAGTCTTCTGATGCTTGCCAACATCTATGATATGCATTACTGCAAAGCAATACAGTCTATTACCGTACTTTCACTTAATTCCCAAGTTTGCCTCAGGACGTGCAGTTCCACATACTGTTTTTTTTGTCGTTTAATGGATTATCACTCTGAGTTCCCTATGCCTTCCTGTACCAGATCTTTTTTTCAAGAACTTCTGACTGAAGAAAGTGCACAGTGACAAAGCTGCTCGCAGTAAATCAGTAAATGTCTGAATTCTCTTACTTGGCAACTTCTAATTTCTAATTGAATTTAGGACTGGTAAATTTTGCACCTTCCAACGTGCTTTCCTAAAGTATTGTGTTTGCTATCCCAAACATAATCTTATCAAAGCCTCTATAAATTACTGGAATTGCAGAGTGTGTTCTTCAACTTGCAATTATTCATAGACTGCTCTATATTTTCAATTAATTTGTGTACCTCTTGATAAGAAATATCTCTCTCAGATGCTTCATAGAGTACAGTACCCTTCAAACTATAATACAGTTTCAGAGTTGCCCCCTTATGACTAGATAACTGAAGATGATAAGAATAAGTGCTTCAGAACAAGACATTATTAAAAATAGAGCTGAATGCCTTTCTTGTACCTTTTGGTACAAATCAAAATATTGTTGAAATCCTTTTTTCAATTTCACATTCACAGAGACTATCAACTGTGGAAAAGATTTTAATTGCTCCATTCCTCCAGTCAGAGTACAGTCTTGGTTCCTTTACCTTCAACCCTATGGTGTTGAGAAACCACTGAGCCACGGAAAGGGTGAGCTCTCACTGATCCACCTCACGTGTACCGTGACCTTCTGCATGCAAGAGCAGCTGGCTCCAAACAGCTTGGACCACCGCACCTGTAAGGACAGTCCCCCTGAAGTGAGAGCAGGAGTGGCAGACCAGCATCTCCTGAGAGCATCACTAGAAAGGGGACAGTGAGAAGTCTCCTTACCACAGTAGCCCAGTTCTCCCTTGTCAAATTCCTGATCTGCAGATGCAGTCTCCTCTGCAGTCACTTACACACCTACTTACAGATTGAAGTTGTGTTCTTTCCACAGATTCCTTTCCCAGATCTGCTCCATTGAATCTGTTTGTGATGTCTACTAATGTCAGACAACGTCCTCTCCTGTGCTGCTGCCATGGTCATGTCTGTGGGACACTGACTTACAGTATTTTAGACCTCTACCTGAAGCACTCACACCAGGAGTGTAACTACTCCAGGATGCCCCTATAGCCAATGGAAAAGCCACTCCTGTTTCAGGGATCTGAGTTGCCCTTTGCACTTCCTCTTTCCGTGTACAGAAGAGAGAGCCCATAAAGACAGGGATCATAATTTAGAAACCTCTTCAGGAGGGAGGTATCTGGGTCTGAGAGAAAAATCTAGAGCCTAGGGACATAATGTTCCCAGTGTCTCTGRATCTGGGAATACGTACATTTTATCCTGCCAGAAATATCCAACAGGAGCAGAATTTTAGAGACATAAACTACAAAGAGCTACCGTGTTTCGGCAGAACATGTGCATATCTGGTCATGCCTGRGAAGATTTTCAAAAGAAAAACAAAAGGTGCATCTATAGTACAGCTTTTATATTTCTACCCCAAAATTCAGAGATGCTGCTGYATTGACATATATTCCTTCATTTTCTTTATCAGAAATGACTAAATCATTTCAACTTATATTTCATCATAAATTCACCTACTTTCACCCATTCTAAAGTATTAATATTGTTAATACTTGGCAAAGTTAAAAAGTGATTGAAAACATACAATGATCTTAATGAAAGACAATAATTTCAGTAATGTTCTTCATTTACCCAGTGTAAATAACTTTAGACTCTCAATCTATAGATACAAAAAACTACTTACAGCAAAATAAAAATCAAAACTTTTCCAATAAATGAACAATTTAAAATTTCCTTTAGAACTCCTTAGTCTAATCTGCACACATCTGTTCTTCTAAGCCCACTTGAATAGTACAGTCTGTATTATACTAAATTAATTAAATATTTCAATTTCAGTACTGTGAATTGGAACAATGTAAATTCAAAGAGTTTTCACTATTGAAGAGAACACTTCCTATTTGATTTAGCTTCCTATTTTTAATTGACACAATGAATATCCTTGCATTTTATAACAAYTTCTTGTTATAAATGCCTTTTAGACACCATTCTTCATAGTGGTGTAGTGGAAACATAATATTATTATTGCAGTAATAACTCAACTTTGCTTTATTTTTCTTTACAAATTCTCAGGTGATTTGGGGGTATTTAGTCKGGTCACTGTAACAATCTCTCCCAAGTCAGGTCAGCAAGTTGCTTGGCAACCACGCTCAGGATTGACAAAGGCAGGCTACCTTCCCATTTTTTTCACCTCCCCTTTAAAATCAATATGACAAGCTTGATATTGGTGATGTGAGATTAGCTGAGAAAATGCATGAAACTGCTGGAGAAGTGCATTGCTCAAGATATTCAATTTAGAAGGCGAGGTCTGGGCACATCACTCTCTCACAGCTGTGTCATTATGGTTTCCCCTACCAGTAGCATTTGTTAAAGTATTATTTACAAAGACACTGTTTCATTTAGTACATGTGCTTCATCTCAGCACCGGCTTATCTTTTTTCTTCTTTCCTTTTTTTCTTTTTTCTTTTTGAAGGAGTTCCTTTGCTGAGCAAGAAGAGATCAGCCTTGTGTTTCATGACAGCATCATTGTATATTTTGCACTGAACAGTTGAATTCGGGGTTGTTCAGAGGAGAAATTGATTACAGAGTGAGCTGTTTCCAATGCAGTACTGTTTATCTTCAAGAATATACAGACCCTTCTTTCCTCAACACATCAAAATGCAAGAGACAGTGTTCGTCACTAATCCAAATCCCTCTTTCAGCCATAGAGCCCTCCGCTTTTTTCAGTCGCTTTCTTGGTCACTGGAACAAGTTCAGTGCTTGCATTTAGTGCTCATGTCTTCACCCTCCCTTTTAAGCTTGCTTAGTCTCTCTGCAATTTTTAGAGCAAACTTACAAGATACCACTATACAACAGCAAATATATGTGTGTGTGTGTGTGTGTGTGTGTGTGTGTACTGCCAATTTGAAACGATCTGTGCCTGCATTTGAAATCAATATTGCTATTCGAGCATGCCAGCGTGCACCATTTTAGGCACCAGAGTCAGAAATAAATCACGGCCTAAGCCAAAGCCCTCGCCGAGCTCCTGGCCGCCTCGGTGTCAGCCACGCAGCTCGTCCCCAATCAAAGAGCCGCTGCGGCCCTGACAAGTAAGGGTGGCCGCAGCTGCCTTCCTGTATAATGAGACGTGACCTTGAATAGCTTTACCCCCAAACCAAGGTGGAGCTATTCTAAATTGCTTTTGTTTCAGGAAAACAGTAGGCAGTAAGGTCAGCTCCATGCACGAGCGTAAGAAAACCGAAGGGTGCAGGAACGCACGTCGGGGTGCTGCCCGGGGTTCTTCGAAAGGGTTATTCTCCATCCCGCTCTCTCAAGTTTAATATTTTAGTGGCAGGGGAACAGACACGATCACTGAATTTCACATCTGTAATCTCACGCGCCTGCAATTATGCGAGAGACTGCAGCTGTCAGGATTTATTATCAGGATTGTGCAGGTTAGTATAGAAAGCAGAATGGAGGATAATACGATCATGATTTTCACAAAACTGATTTACAATGTCTAGGTATTTGCAGAACTGCCCGGTGATAGGCATGCAGGCTGCTTATGTATGAACTATTGACTACTTCCCACTCAGTTGTATGATTGGTTACCTTAGTCATTAGACATTTTTTCTGCTGTCTGGTTTGACAAATGAGTCTTGTAAGATGGGAGAGGGACAAAAGAGAAGCCATGAATAGTGGAGTCCTCATTTTTAATGCGCCATTACCCAAGTCTGCAGGTAAAGATGAGTATAGACTTGCTCCTAATATTTTGTGTGAACAAAAAACTTTTGTGAAAGCTTTTGGCAGTTTCCAAGGAGGTATAAATATAGTCCATATGAAAAGCTATTTAGATTTCTAGTCAGTTCACAAATGTTTTTTTAAAGGTTTTGAGTAGCTAAGCTGAATCCAAAGCTTATATATATAATTTTTTTTTGGTGGAAAAGTATATTTGTTTATGTTCAAATAGTAGTTATGCTTATATCTGGCTGTCAAAAACCTTTTCATTTCACTTACTTTCTGAGAGATGTACAGTGTGCTTTTCAAAATTGAGACAGAATATAGCAACCTGTGCAGAAAAAGCTGCCTGGTTCTTCCTTCTGGCTTCTGGAATACCCAAGAGAAAATATTTGCTCTCCCAGTGTCTCCCTTCTCCAAGCGCTGTCTGATTCAGCTGAAATTCTTCTGAGAGTACTGGGTGGAGTAAAGAAGTAAACAGATAAAGAAGTAATGAAGTTGAGCAAAGAGCTCTGGCTGGGGCTAAGTTAACACAGTTGCCTATACTGTGTAATGAAATGAGGATAGTGTCAGCATTATGTTTGGATATTTCTGCCACAAAAATATTTGTTTTTAYAGACAAAAAACACATCAGAGTTGCATTAGTTGAGCACTGCATTTTTTTTTTTAATTCACATAAGCAAAAATGAACCATGTTGGACACCAATTTAGATGCAAACTTGTTTTGTAAATGTGTGCAAATATGAAAACATTTTAGTGATCAGTTTGTTTAGCCTTGTGAGCTTAACTGATTTAACTAGAATTACTCCCCCATGTGAAAAGCATAATGACAGAATATAGAATAATAGTTAATTTTGAAGATCAGAAATTTGTTYCCAGATCTCTAGTTGCTAGAAATCCACAGGGAAATATATCTTGAAAGAAGAAAGGAAAACAAAATGACTTGAACATTTTGAACATTGGATATTTTTTTTCTAAATGTATCTACTGACAGACAAACTCACATTGCAGGATTTGTTAGTCTTTGTTTCATATGACAAAATGAAACTAAAAGAGTCACTCCTTTTTCTAGAAATTATGTACCAAAACAGCAAACACATAAAATTAAAATTAAAAAGGGGAGAACTCTTGCCAAACTGAATACAATCTCATGTAGCTGAATRTGTAATGTTTGGTGATTAAGATTGAAGCCCTTTCTTGCAGATTGTGGTGAAAAAGTGTATGAGCTGTAATCATAGCTTTTCCTTTGATCTTTAATCTAAGTGAAAGATTTCTTGAGGGTCTCACAATAACCACTGAAAGTGAGGACATTCAGGTTCTAGTAAGTGAAGACAGACAGTTTATGGCTTACGCCTGAAATACGAGGGAAAAAATGACGACCTATGCTAATACCAAAATTACATTCACAGATTCACTTAGTTTCCTAAGTAGCAAGTGTAGTACACAGTAAACTTACATCTATAGACAGCATGTTACTCTTTAAACATAATATTCAAGTCTCACATGGCAGACAGAACTTTTATCAGCTTTCGGTTTAATTCTTCCTTGTGTTATTAATTCAAAATGCAGATATATCAGTGGCATATCATGGTAAATTAATAGGTATAGATAAAATCTTCTATAAATATTCATTACACCTCATTATTGCAAAYTAATGAGTAAGATTTTAAAATTAAGGGTAGTCACATTTGGAGATATGTATCACTTTTYGTACATATGAGACATAAGAAATAAATTATACTGCAAAGCAAATCTCTAGTTCACTCCAAGGGTGGCCCTGAGAGTCTGACAGTATATTCTAAGTGGGATAAGCAGATTGACTAGAAAGCAAAGACAGGATTGCTGCTTGCTTTAGGTATGATAAACAGTTGTCCAGAACATTCGTTTTTAACATTTCTTGCATTACTATGTCTTATGCTCAAATAATTCTGCTCTAGTGTTATGGCTACATCCCTACCACTTGGCAGAAGTGGCCCTGAGGTCATATTCAAGGTTATATCTGCTACTTGCTCACAATAGATCAGCCCAGTTAAGACTCTCAGTAGGGTAACCACAAGTCCCAGGTTTCTGCGAGCACACCCAGGACACACTTACACGCTTATCTGTCCTGTACATGGGACACAGTAACTTGCGTCTCATCTAGCAGCCTCCGTCTACATTCTCTGCATTTGCAATGATGTCAAGTGACTTTTACTTCTGATACTGACATTATGGAAGAAGGGATCTGAAGATGCATAGAATTCAAAATGAGTTTTGGTAGCCTGTTTTTGGTAGACAAAATGAAGTGCTGTGGTATCTTTGTGGGACTAAATGCTCAGACTTCCAGAGTGCTGCAACACAAATGAGCTCCAGAGGTCTCTGCAAAGTAAATTATTTCTTGATTCTGTGAAAGTTGGGCTTTGTAATCCAATGGTGCGGGCAGCCCTCCAAAAGTGGACTGTCTTAATTTACAGTCCTTACTGGAGAAACATCTTAGCTATTTTGCATTTAAAGACATGGAACACAATATAGAATTTTGGATGAGGGAAGGAGGGACTTTAAATTTATGTAGAAATGCTGTAATCACTAGGCCATTTTGAAAAAGGAGAATGGTACCRTTGCCTCCTACTCCAAACATTTTTCTGGAAAGAAATCATAATGCAAAATACTAACATAATGCAGAATGCACACCTCAGGAGCAGGAGCACCATGCTGCCTAATTGCAGAACCACAGCAGGACACTAGGTCTAGGAAAGACAAACAAGCCAGTATTTCAGAATATTAGTCAACAATGTGAATTCCACTCCTGAAGCAAAGTGCCTCAGTTTTAGGAATCTCAGCAATTACTGTCATAATGTTCTGTGTCCCTTTGGAGGCCTTGGAGCAGTGGGCCATCAATTGAATACAACAGGAAATGAGTTCTTGTTGTATTGGGTACTGTACAGTGCTAGGTGCAGGTGTAAAACTAGAGTTAGATGTAAAATTTACCTTGAGGCTCCATGAACCTCATGGAACCTGGAGAAAAAACATTATATTAAAGCCAGGAGGATGTGAAATCAGAAATGAGGTTAGGAAAAGGTATATTAGACTATTTTCATTGACAGAACCTGCATCAGTTCTTAAAAGGAAATTTAAAAATGAGAATTTTCATTCCAATGGAAATATGAAAGAGTCTAAATAGTCACATTCCTTCTAGTAAGTCTATAAAGGAAAAAAAAAACTCCAAACCCTTGCAGTCCTATCTTAGAAAATATCATAGCACTTCATTAGAATTATTATTGCAGTCTTTTCATTGTAATATTAGTCTTTAAAAGTTCCTTAAGGCTGGGATGTGTGCAAYTAAATCTAGGCATCTTAAACTTGATTTCTAGTCTGCTTAAATCATTGTTTAAAAATAAAAGAAAAATTGTCTTCCAAAAATGTATAAAAATGTTCCAATATTACAAAGACTCATGTGCGATATTAATTTAGCATAGATCTTTTAATATGAATTAGAGGGAAAAAAACAACAGTGTTTTCTCAGATTTTTCATTTTTTTCAGATAATTCACAGTGTTCTGCGATGAATGAGTGAAGGACGTGGTTATAAATCACACCTCTGAAAATGCCTCTTTCTGCCCACRTGTTACAGAGAGACCCTCAACAACATCCTAGAAAGGTGGCTAATGAATCCCACCACTGGGAGACCTAACAAGCATTTCTTACATGTGAATTCGTCTCTTTTATTTTCATCTTCTGGATTCCTGGTTCCTCAATCACAGAAGAATTAGATGAAAAGCTGGTCTCCTCCCTTTAAWACTTGCTATGGGCTTGCTCTTGCCTATTTTTTGCCTTCCTCCTTGCTGGCTCCTCTCACTGAGCTGACAGTGGCTTTTCTCAGTCTCCTCATTCCATGTTGCTGCCATGGGTCAGACATCTCCCTTGTCTGCAACTTCTGCCATCTGAGAGGAAAAAAACCCTTTTCCGTCTCACAAACCCTCCACATACTTTATTTTCAAAGCTCAGACAGGAAGATTTCTCTTGGTGGCTTGCTTACCTTATTTCTCCTTCTGTCTGCTTTTCAGTTTTGAGTTGATATTATTATTTAATCCTAAAGCATTCTTGTAATTAATGTCTAAAAATAKAAATAAAATTCTCTTAACCTCAAGTGTGTAAAATAAAGTTCCAGTGTTTCAAAGACTCATACAAATGACAAAATTAATATAGGGTAAATACTTTCACTGATGTATCTGAGACTTAGGTAAATAAAATTTGACATATATTCTAGGAATGGGGCTTACCTTTGCCATGAAGAAAGATGAGGGCTTTAAAAAYGAGCATCATTTGCAAGTGTCCATTTAAACCATGGAAACCAAATTCTGTGACCTTTGTCAATAGGATTTTTGCCTGACTAATGAAAGAAGAAAAGACTGAAATATTTTGCTGAGATTAATAACAGCACAAGAGGTATATTCATACCATCCTCTGTTGTCAGTGGATACACAGTCAAACCTTTGTTAGAGAGTACCCATCCTCCCTCCATATGGGAGATACAAATCAAGTCTTTCTCAAGAGAAAAAAGCGTCCTTTGCTCCTTAAAAAGAAAATTAAAATGTACTTTGGAATGTTCTTTTTATTATTATTTTTATAGATACTGCTAGCCACAAAAGAAATATAACTTAAGACACAGAACAGTTTTAGTGTGTAAACTTCTGGTGCCATATAATATGTCTTAATAGTATAGGTTTAATACTAACTGTGCCCCAGTAATTTAATAATTCTGTGGGAAGACTGCTAGGTTATAGAGGATATTTGTCTTGTGATTTCTTTGTGGCAAATCAGAAATTACAGCAGTGCTCAAAGGAATAGAAATCTTAGATACTCCTGACCTTCACTGAAACCCCTTTCGTCACTTGTCAGTTCTTTAAGGGGCAATTTAATTGTAGCTCTTTGGCGGTGACAAGGTAAGTGCTGGCATTTTGGCACTGTCATTCATTAACCTCATGCAATGTCAGCAGCAGTGCCTCAGACATGTCACCATTCCCCCAGCGATGGCAAGCTGACTTTTAGGACATATGTTATTCCAGAGATGCCTACTAGACAAGTCTGCATGCCTTACATTTTTATGTATCAGGCATCATTTGTGAATTTTTTATGCAGTTAAATAGTTCCAAGAGTAAAAACAATGCATCTATATACCAGAAGAAGAAAATCTGCTGTGTGCCATGAGCAGAAAACTACCTGTATTATTTATGCTGCTCAGAAATGAAAAAAAAAAAAAATGAAAAGCCTGGAATTTAGACTGAGAGTGAACAACAATATATTGTCATAATACACGAAGGCTTAATAAAATTTTTTCACATACACATTTTTGAAACATAATTCAATAAGTAAAATGCCAGAATACAAAGCACACAATATGCATTATGGTTATCATTATTTATTCTGCATCCTTATCTGCATATTCCTACTTCTGCATCCTTATAAGAAATCAGACTATTAAGAATGAATAGGTTGAGGGGAAGAATGGATGCTAGGAACTGTTTGCTGATAACAACAATAATTGCCAATGTCTAGAAAAATTGCATATATTTGATTGCACGTTTTCTCTACTCTTTCTTCATTAAGGCCTCAGAGCGACTGGGGATTCTGTGCAYTACTGCAATATAAATGTTAATARCAACAATAATAATAATAAATGAACTTGAAATCACTTTGCAAAATGCACTGCAAGAGGACTAAAGATCGCTGAAAAGTAGTTATAGAAATATTATACTTGTCTCAAGACATAAACACTCGAATCTAGATTTTAAATAACAGAGATACCTTTTTGTTTGTTTGTTTCTATCTATTTTTTTAACTCCTTTAAAATCTAGATCCAGGTTGTGTCTGGATCTCAAATCTTTCCCAGATTTCCCAGGTATATGAAAGCTTGGAAGCTATTCTGACTAGTCCAGAGCTCAAACTAGCATCCAGATATTCCCAGTGCCAGAAATTGCAGAAATGAGAATAAGCAGTTTTGGAGTTCATTAATTCATTTAAAATAGCCTAACAATGTTCTTTTCTTGAACCAAAATGAAAACATTTACTTGCGTTGCTGAAACAGCCTCTCAAAACAGCACATAGGAAGGAGCAAAGTAGTAATCAAAAATTGACAGGATTAAGTTTAACAGAGATGCATGAGGAGAAAGTTGAAAGACATTCTACCAAATACATCATGCAAAACCTATAAATATACAAATATTTTGACCATTTTCTCTCTTTCTCTCTCTCTCTTTTTTTTTTTTTTTGCCTTGAGAGTTGTCATTTGATATTGCTTAAGAGACACTATCCATGAATACGCAAATGAGAATAGAAAGTACAAAGATACAGTAAAAGGTAAGACAGAGGTAGAGAAACAAAGTGAACTTAAAGAAAGGTTTGTCAAAAGAGACTGAGGTGAGTTTCTTCAGAGGATGAAGGACATTATAACAAGAATACTAAGCTTTTCCTGTCAGTAGAGACTACATAACAAAAGCAAGTGTGCTTCAAATGTACATATCTCACAGCTTAAAATAAACATATAGGTCTGGTATTGAGGTGAAATTGCAGGGAAAACCAATTACTCATATAATTACTATTGCATAGTTAAGAAATTAAATTTCTATCTTAGAAATTTTTGTAACTTCTACATTTAGGAATATGAATTTTTTTTGGATGTCTAGCTATAATATAGCAACATTTTCCTAGGATAAGATTTAAATATTTTATTTTGTTAAATTACAAGTAATTTGTTTGTTTTTAAACCTAGCAAAGATTCAAAATCTATCATTGTTAAAAAGCTAAAACAATATCCTTTTATATCCAAAATATTTTCCTTTCATTTTTAAGAAATATTGATCATATCACTATTTTTTGAAAAATATTTAGTCAAAGCAGCAGCTTCCAGAAAAAAAGGTTTGAATTGGTTATTTCTGTCGGTTCTGCTACTGACTTTAATAGAAACCATGTAGGTGAAAGCAAGGGCATTTCTGAGAATGTGAGAGACTAGTGTGTGAGCAGGGTAGCTGAAACTCTAGACAGGTGCTAGTTAAATGAATTGCAGCAATTGCTGAGGGCCAAAAACAGACACTTCAGTGCACCATTATATAGTATACCTATAAAGAAACAATAATCATTTCTGAATGTTTTATTAGACACAAAGGTATGCATTATATAAAAATATAATTCAACAAGAAAAATGCTATTCGTGCTAAAGAAATGTTAAATGTTTAGAATGCATTAATGACATCTGTAGTGAAGACTTTCCCAGTCAAACAAGTGGTGATAGATGTAAAGAGAGAAAAAAAAAGAAAAAAACTTAATCAGAGAGTTAGCATCCTATTCAGTGAAATCAGTTCCATACTGATTTCCAAACCAGCTCCTGGTTTATACCAGGCAGTTTAAGATTCCTCTGTTTCAAGGAATATCATTGCACTAAGGAGCTACAGCTTAGACCCACACTTTTTGCCAGGAGGGCCCATTGCACATTTGCCAATCATACTAATTGATCCAAGAGTATTTGTTACAGCAGTTTAAGAGAATTTGGATTCTGTCTCTCTGTTTTATTCCCCCCAAGGGCTAGTAATACTGATGAGTGATCTCCCTTCCTAGTACACAGAGATGTGGAGACACAACACTAATTGCTGCCCTGACAGTTTCCAATTTGATGACCAAAAACCAAACCTAAGGAAAAATGGGTGGAAATATTATGATGAATTTCTGAGGGCTTTTTTTGTCAGTTTATCCAATTCCTTTCCAGAGCTAAATTACTTCTCAAATATTAACCACAACATTACAAAATTTTAACATTTTCTGCTGCTAAATTAGATGCATTTCTTTCACKGCACAAATAACAAAATACAAATTTTCAGTGGAAGGAGCAAGTTGTAAATATCCTCATAAGGGACTGATAGGTAAAGCTGATCCTGCTCTGCCTTGCTTGTTTTCCTTCTAAATAGAAAGTCACATCCTGCTCTACCTTAAATTTATATTGGTCCCCACTTCACTGCTAGCTCATGTAGGGGGCTTCTCAGATKATTAATCCTGAAGTAATAAAGGGTTGGATGGAGTCCTTCCCTCCCATGAATGGGAAAGATGTACTACTGGTTCTGGAAAACCAAGTACATGATGTGAAGGCAGAAATGATTCGCTATCTTGACTTAATATGAACTTAATCAGAAAGGTGAGACCACTTAAATGACATGGTTCTCTGCCTGAGAAAGTCAGCAGGGAAGGAAAGCAACAACAACAACAAAAAATYCCTGGCTTATTAGCTCCTCCCATACCAAATTCTGGTCTACTTTAACCATAATTTTATCGGAATTAAGTCCAAGGAAATTTAATCACTTAGTGAAGGTCAAACAAGGGATTTCTCTCCAGACCTAGACAGATACTTGTTTGTTTCTGTTTATGCCTGAATATAAGAGTCTGTAGCCATTGGAGTTGCCACAGGGTATCTGTGTGGGAAGGTATGTGGTTGCATGTATGACATACTTGAGAGTATCTCAAATGTTACTCGATGCTATGCATAGGTAAGTAATCCACATCCTTAAACTTAGCTGTTTATAACATAGGTTTCTGTATGGCCTCTATCTAGAAGCATCGCCTAAAAGCCAAGACATATGCAGTCAATACAACCAATGGAGACTGAAGAGAAATTCAGATCACACGAATGTGTTGGGTCATCTGAAATGCTCTCTAGGCTTCACTGACTGTACTGATAAGATCTTTACGGATACTCAGAGATGTTTGAACAGATTCTAAACTATTCTTAGACATCTTAAAAATATTCTCTCCAGATGTTATCCCTGCAAAAGGTTTATCTTTTCATCCTATAACATCAGGCCTCATTTTTCATCCACAGAGCAATATACCAATTGTTTAAGGTTACTGTAAATATATCAAAGGCAAAACAAGAGACAGAGTCTTTCTTTTACAAAGGAGTAACAAAATACATGAATTTTGGTTTTAATTATGAAATTACTTCATCTTGGAATAAGACAGTTGCTGTCACTGCTATATCAAAGGTTTGTCAGACTAGGATAATATATAGCTTACTAAGCACTCATTTTGACGGGAGTACCTTGGACTGCGCTAGGAGAACCAGTATTTCCAAATTTTTGCTGAAAAGAGAAAGCTGAGAGCGGAGAATTGCCAAAGGCTGAACAAAAGAATGATAGTGCATATAATTTTGAAAGACTCAAAGAGCAGGTGAGCAAGTTTTAAGTGGGAGACAGGAAGCTCCATGTATGTTTTCATAGCAAAATAATCTTTTGTAAATGCAAGACCAGCCAAAATCATAGAAAAGTAATCTCCATCAAAGAGAGGGAGTGAAAGAGTATGATTCAGTGGAAAGAAAAACATATATCGAAAAGAGGAGTCAGGGAGTCTTGAAAGGATGCTGTCTTTGGCTAAAATTCCCATGAGAAATGGAAGAAACTCTGATAAAGAAATGTATGTAAGTGTGTGTTCGTTACTTTTCATAGGTCTGTGCATTTTMCATGCTACAGAGTTACAAAAGACTCTTGAAGCATATGCCTTTTTCCACATGCATTTTAGTCCAGGTAGGAATTAAACAGTAAAATGGAGTATCTAGAGCTAACTCTATACTGCTAGATACATGGAACAAAGGCTGGTTCTCTGGCCCTGAAGCCAGTTGACATGACCCAGGTTATTTCCATGCAAATAAACTCTCCTCATTCCCAAAACACAGCAGCCCTCACAGCAAACCTGGGGCAGCCCCCGACTTGCTCCAGCCTCAGGCAGCACCTGGTGGAGCCGGCCCCGTGTCTATGAAGTGACTGCAGATTTTGCTGACAAGATGAGCTTTTGGGTGTTGGCAGATGAAACAACGGGGACTTTGGCAGGTGGCCCCCATGCGCAGGACCCAGGCGTCCACCCCCACGAGCACCAGGGCTCAGCCTGGGCTCCAGCTGTGCAACGGCAGCCTGACAGCATTCATGTTCAGCGGATTTGCGAGTGCACATCAATTTACTCTCTTCATTTCCCCTTTTCCCTTCCACTTCCCTCCCTCATGTCTTTTCGATGTTTTATCTGCCATTAAAAAAAGCTTTAAAATAATATTTGGCACTTATAGTTTTTTCTTTTTACTAGTTCACACTCAAACCCGGCCAAGTTCATACTTTATACAAACAGTCATGCAGACACTTTCAGGAACCCCTAATGCACTATCCCATATTTTAGTACCATTCATTCTTTTTCACAGTTATAAAAATCTTCCCTTAATGTATAAAGGTATTGCACAGGATAAATAAATTCAGTTTTAATGTCAGGGATTGTTTGACTCCAGATTTTCAAAACATATAGTGAACTTCAACTCTGAAACCACATTTCAGAACATTTCCAGGCAAAGGGTGTTTTGCACTAGCCCATATGCTTACATGATATAAATCAACATACTTTCATAAATTTAATGAAACTGTATTCTGCTCCTGTTTGCCTTCAGTGAGATTATCAATGCAAATTATCCAGGTCACAGATTGCCACGTCACCCCAGACCTCAAAGTGTTACTACTTAAAGCACAATACAACATGAACAAAGCTATACTGTTCTGAGCACCATAAAGTCTTCCGATCCAAGGAACAAGAAGAGACGAAAACTACTTTACCCAAGCTAATTTTGCACAGATCTTTGTGTTAATAGAACAAGGAGAGCAGGCAAAAGCATTGCAATATCATTGCTGACCACGCTGGTTAAACTCAGGCACAACCAGGGGTATAAGAATCAACAGCAGCATGTACTGCATCAACACACTAAGCCYCTTCCCTAGCAGTACTGACTTAATGTTTTAGAAATATCCAGGCCAACATCTTTTCTGGTGCTGAAGTAGACATAGCTCTACGCATGATGAGGCAGAAATCTTAGGTCCAATTCAAAACTGAAATTAGTGGCTGCACCTGTGCTATTAAATTATATAGTGTCAGYGAAGAAACATGCTCAAGAAAACTCTATCATCTACTCTGTGACTTTGTCAGACCTGTTCCCTAGAGCAGTATGGATTGGACTAAGTGACACTTTGCCAGTCAGTATTCAGGCATGCTCCTGAACCACCTCAAAAAGGCAATTTAGATATGTCCACCTTGTTCTAGAGAACTACATAGTGTGAATGTACCAAGACAATATCAATCAGCTTTTGGGYAAGAGAACAGAACTCAGCATTGTTTAGTTTAGTAGTGTATATGTAGACAATAAATATAGATGTACTCAGTGTAATTCTAGTCCAGCATGCTAGCAGAGTTCCTGTGGTGCCTCCCTAACCAACCCAATAGTCCTTGTTTCTGAAAGCAAAGGAGAGGTGCGCGGGGCAGTTCTGAACAAATGCTGTGCACAATTATAAACATCAGTACAAGGTAGAAGGAAAAAACACTAGAAGTAAATTAATTTTTCTAAAATCACTCAGTAATAGAATCCAGGWGTTCAGAAAATTTAGTTTCCATTATAGCTAGAGAACACCATGGTTATTTACTAGTCCTACAATAACTGGTGTTTCAGCTATCCTAGTGTCTTTGACAACTTTAACCCCATCAGCAAATAAAGAATCAGAAGCTGAGATAAACTTAAAAACTTGATAGAATTTCAAACACTATAATGAAAAAATTCGCAAAAGCCAAAGGAAACTTTTTTCTCTTTTTTTTAATCTATCATTCTGTAATGATGTTTTGACTCAAACCCAATTCTTCTTGGTGTCTTTTATTAATTACTGTTGAACTAATGCCAGAGTTGTAGGTCAATTGGCAGCAAGACACAGGGAAAATATTCTTTCCTTGTAAGATGAAATCAGWCATTTCACATTTGTTTTCTTTCATACCTAAGAAAACCTGAGTTGCATCACAGTGACCCATCTTAATGCAAATACTAAAAAGATAGGAAAAGAGAGAAGATGACTTCTACCAAGATGTATTAAAGACAACCAAGGTCATACCTTTCAGTCATTTGAAGTCTTTCTATCAGCTCCTGTTTGCCACAATTACAAATACTTGTTAAAAGAGTTACAGTGAAATCTCAGTTGGATTAAATGATGAAATTCCAAAGGTCTTTAAAAGTATCAATGTTTCTTGCTTGCTGCTTTTTTGCTAAAACCTTGCAAACTATTTTTTGCTATCCAAGACTATCTTTTTCAGGCAACATCTGAGATGTATGTGGAACAGCAGTTAGTACTGAGTTTGGTATTTCTCTCTGTAAATAGGCAGCTAGGTCTCAAGAAAGCATGACAAAAGACAGTAAGAGTTCCAGAGATTCTCAGTAAAAGAGCATTACTTTATAGAGAGAAGGAAAAAAAGTATATACATACTTTGAAGCTTCACACCAATATTAGATAAAAACTGCTTTTGATTAAATAAATAAATAACATCTGCTGAAATCATATAACAGACATGACAGACTGCAAGCTGAAGCACTTTCATATATTTGATGATGTGCATCAAGCATACGTAAGCAAGACTCAGTAGTTCTGAAAATAAGGGTCAAATTCAGCTATGGAAGCTAGGATCACAACTAGAAGCAGGAGTTAGCAGCAGAAGTCTGAGAGCTGTTACTATGTTAAGCTTGGGCTACATTTTAAAGATTGGCTTGTGTTTTGCATGGTAACCAGTGTTGCTCCCATTCCCCTGGCTTTCCTCTCACTTTATGATCTTTTGTCCTATTCTTTAATTCCAGAGTATTTTATTATTATTTTTTTTTTTACTCATAGGCAGCATGTGATTTAATATACCTGGGTGCAACTCAGCCTCTTGTCCTTTGGTTTCTTCCTCCCCAAGAGGGGGAACAACTGAGAGGTAATTAACTGAAAGGTAAAGCTTCACAAATGCCCTCCCTTTCTACCCTCCATCAAATATTGCCCATAATTTCTCTGCATTTTGTTACATTAAAAAAAAAAAAAAAAGCAATCCTACCTTTTCCCTTGCATCATATCTCCCTGGTTCTCACAATCTCTTGCATGCCTGTGAAAAAAGAGGTCTCTATTTTTCTCTTTGTTCCCAGTTCTGGTATTAGAACATAAAGATGAGATGTACTGGCAGATTCATCTGGATCTATCAAGTTACAGTTCCTAGTACAACTTTTCTGTTGTCTGCAGGACACTGACATATGCTATAATTATTGTTCCATCACTGCCCTCAAGAGTGAACATCTGCTCCTACCCTATCATCACAATTTTAATCTTGTAGCTCCTGTTTCCTTGAAGAGCAATCCAAATGAGACAGACTCTGTCTTTTAACTTTCCTCCAGTTTTTGAACAGCTTCCAGGCTTTCACCAGAGCAAAGTGAATACCTCAAGCTCCCACCAGTATTCATTTAAATGAAAAGCTGAATTCTCTTTAGCTGTGCTTGTGCCTGTGAGCAGATGGAAAGAGGTGGGAATCCAACTTGTGCTCACAGGCATAAATACAGTAACAATAAGTTGAATTTGCTATTCTAGAGGGGGGTCACAGTGCAAACTCTGCTGCTCAAAGAGGTGACAMAGCCACTCTACACACTGTACTGAGCATCAGGGCTACAGGATTTGCATCAGTACCGTGCGCCCTCCATCCAGCTCACATGCACAGGGCTCTCAAAGCCTTTCACAGCTGTCCTGGAGAGCCTCTGTTTGCCYCTTCCAACCTGATTCACTGCTACAGTTCACACATTTTGTTTACATTTTTGCACATACCCTCTGGTCAGGAAAAATGTTACCCTTTGAAAGCACCAAAGGCAGGAACAAAAATAAAATATTTGCACAAGTCACAGTTCACTGGTAAAGAAAATCTGCAGGTACATGAAGTATTTTTGCGTTGTCAATAAAATTCTGTGGTGGCAATGCAAAACCAGCCACATAAACTCTTCTTGACATTGTTCAGAAGCCCTTCCTATACTCACCCCCATCTGAAGGACACATATGATATCGCACCTATCATACAAACACTGCATTTCTTTAATAGAATAAATTATAAGTTATAGCAATTTAAAACAGTGCTGAGTCAGAACCAAAATGCTGCCTATTAAAACAGTATCCCTATAAAGCCCTTAAATTTCACAGGAGTTTTTTATTTTTTTGAATAAACCATAACTTGGATGAAAACACCCTGGCATATTGTGATACTTGAAATCCAGATCTGAGTCCCCTTTTCTGAGCAATGATATGAGTCTACATACTTTAAAGCTAGACAGACCAATGTTATCAAATGGCATCATCTGTATACAGGCTGCTACTGTTCACCAGCCCAGCCTTCACTGCTTCGAAATACTCCTTTGCAATGCAGTCTGCTTTATCCTCCTGCAAGATCTGAGCCTCCTATGTAAGTTTCTGCATTATAACATTAAATTATTTTTCCCCAATGACCCTTATCTAATACATAATGAATGGAGCACCCCCCCACACACAAACAGTTTCAATAACATATATCAATCTTTCTGCTTGTTTGAGGGTGACAGGTGTCTRTACTTGGCAGGTCTTTTCAATGTTACATCCCATTTCACCGTCCTGTCTGGAAATGCTATTTGTCTCTTGCTTTACAGTAAATATTACATGATACATTCAACAACGAGAGAAATAATTCCTTTTATTGTTTTATAATCAAAAATATTTTTTTACTAAATCAAAGGTGCTTTCAGTTGAAAAGCATGAGAAACAACTCTGATGATGTCTCCATTTCTGCAGCATTTGGATCTAAATTACATGCATTTACAARAGTGTCATTACCACCTCAGTTTAAAATGACTTGAAAAATGTCTTCTAAAGAAAAAAGAAAATTTTAACCTGCTATTCTATGGAAAGCAGACTGATGTGATTACACGTCTTGATCGCCTCTATTAGTTTGTCTGCTCCTTCAAACCTCTTGGGTAATATCAACGAAATTTGATAGAAAACTAAAGGACTTAAAGGTATTAACCCCCTACACAGTTCCTAATGGTAGGGCCTATATGGAGGAAGGATATCCAGATCAGTATGCCCACTGAGGTAAAAGCCATAAGGTCAAAGACCAGAGCAGTCACTAAGGAAATAGCTCCATGGAAAGAGCCTGAAGTTCTGCTGCTTTTGCAACTCTTTGTTTTTAGGAAGACTCTGAAAGAGTAAAAGAGTGAATTTTTTGGACTTTGATCCAGTAGATCTCTTATGCTCTTAATACATGCAGGTTTGTACACAGGAAGCACTGAGAAATTAGGAGGAAGGCTGAGTGGCACAAGACTGCCTTGGTGGGCAGTCTATGATGAGGGCTGTCTGCCTCAGACTTCCTCTTCTCTCTGTCAGAGAAAATTACACCATCAAAGGCTGCCTTTGCGGAAGTAATATCAGCAATTCCCTATTGGGCCCCATCAATGCTGGTTGTAAAAATACATCAAAACACGTCTGAAATGTGACTCCTCATGTAATTCCTTTGTTATCTGCAAATGATTTTTAACTGGTAAAGTAGAAGTACCTGTCAGCCGAAGGATTTTGATATCCAGATCTGGTCACAGTGAATTAGCGTAACTATAATACGTGTGTAGTATAGAGCTTTACTTTAGGTCACATCAAAGCAGGCGGAAACGTGACATGATATGACCTGATGTGACATGGTACCATCCTGATTTCCTAATAAGAATCTGCATATTTTAAAAGAAGCGTATGGAAAATATGTTTTCTAAATGTAAAGAATAGTCATGGAATGGTCAGAGGATAGTTTGGTGACTAAAAATCAAATTGATTTTAAATAAGGGAGCAGATTCTGAGCTGAAATACAAAGGAATTAATTTCACACAAATCCTGTGTGATCTCCAGATTTGCTGTTTCAGCTATCTCCTTGCTACAGTGGTCTTCAAACTAATGCAGTATTTGCTTTCCTTTTTTTTTTTTTTTTTAATAAGAAAGAAATAATCATTCCCAGCATCCACAGCTTTCTAGACTAGCCTAGCCTAGGATAAAAGAATTTAAAAGTAAAAAGGGAAGTTGCTGGACTCCTCTTGCTTCCCCAAGAATACAAGTCAAGATTATTCAGATCATGGTCAGGTATTTTCAGAGGAAAAAACTTGTCCTTATGATCCTAAAGCAAACAGTTCTCAAATGTCAGCATATGACAAAATTTTGCCCTCAGTAACATTGCAATTTGAAAATGCTACTTAAATCTTGACTTTTATGTAGTAATACTAGCTGTATTCAGGTTTAATTTGAATGTTAGTTTCCTCAGAGGAACAGAAATAATGTTAGTAATTCAGGAAAATTGTTARAAAGATTAAGGACAGCACATACTTTCGTATAGTCAAAGTTTTCATTTTGAACAGGGAGGAAAAAGTAAAAGAAATTAAATAAAGCAATATTCAGTGCACTTTGGAAAGGCTTTGGTTATGGACTGATTAAAGCATTATATTTTTATGGGCTAGGTTCTTGATGTATTTACACTTAGCTAGTTGGTCATTTTCCTCATTGTTTAAAGTTTTTATAAATACCAGAACCATCCTTCTATCAAAACGTTTTTAATAACGTTGGTAAGAAAGGTAGGACTTTTAAAAGGTACTCCATCAAAAGCAGAACTTAATGCAATTACCCCACTGAGTGAGGAATCCATGACCAGCAGCACCATCGTTCAGACTGTGACGTGCCTGTGCACACATGCCAGGAGCATGGTAGGGCCACAGAAGCTCACCGCTCCCTGGGACACTGTCAAGGGTGCCGTGAATTAGCAGCTGTCAGGGTATTGCCCCGTCCACGATTTTGATGCCAAACTCTCCTTGCTAGCTATGATTGCTTCTCTGAAATTGCAGGAAATGGATGGACCATGATGATTCTCTGTGTAATGTTGCAAAGTCAGCAAAAAGGAGACAAAAAAAAAACAACAAAAAAGACACTCATAAAGTATTTTCCAGCRTGCCGAGGAAAATATTCCTTTCTTCTTTCTTGATTTAAAATATGTGAATCAGTTTAAACTGACACATCTAAGGGATTAGTAAATGCATAAATATTCATTAATTTTCAACCAAGAGCAAGGGATTATTTAAATAATAAAAAGAAAATCGGTTCAGGCACAGAATCTTGTTTTTAGAGATTACTTGTTAAGACATTATTAAAGAGAGGAAGAACTGGGCATAGTAATTTGTTAATGACAGTTCTTAGAGAAAAAAGTTAAATAATTGGAGTTAGTGATATTATAAATTTAAAAAGAATGAGCAGAAAACAAAGCAGATCTGGCAATTTACTTGCCATCATCATTTTCTCACAGTTCACAGAGGCTAAATAGTTTATACAAGAAAATAAAATTATCCACAATATGCTGGAGCCATTACATGTTGAACAATCTGGAGATCATTTTTTATATAAACAAGCGGGATCAGTCTTTGAGGCTACCTAAATTATAAACTGCCTAAGATTTGCGTGTTAAAGTTACTTTTGTGATCTGTGAGCTTTCATGCTGAGTCATTAAAATGATTCTTTTATAGTCTGGATGTTTGTTATGGCTATCTTAAAAAAAAAAGAGAGAAGTTTTGTTGTAAAAAAAAAAAAGTATATACATCTCAGAAGATTATGTGTTGGAGATGAACATCTAAATTCTTCCAGCTAAGGCCATTTGGACCACCTACATTGTCACTTGTCCATGAAAACATTGAGGAATGTATTCACAGCTCTAATAGAACATTAGACTCAAAAGTCTACCGGATTTTCAACTCACTTCCATGACACTGTTAGGATCTTGGGACAAATTTTCCATTGAAGTTGATGTCATGATATGCTACCCTTTACCCAACTAAAGACCAGAGCTTCAGTTTCCTTAGGAAGTCCAAAAGATGGAATTAAGAAAAACATGACAGATAAATACTTAACAATAAATAAATAGGGTAGTTAGTGGTCTAATATTAACAGGAGAATAATTCTAAGGCTTGAATTCTGAGTTGTATGCACATGCACACATACATGCACACATAAACACATATTTCAACATAGATGCAAAGCTTTAAGGAAGCCTTTCTGGATCTTGTGCTAGTACTTCAAACATTTTGATGATAGGACTATGACACAGTACATAATATGTAAAACTGTTACCTGACAAGCGGTTTAAAAAGTTTTTTTTCCTTTTTTTTTTTTTTTTTTACAGCTATAGTATCATTCATTTAATTGCTCCAGGACTCAAACTGACTAGACCAAACAAGTAATATATAAACAAGTGTTCCCTTACCTTAAAACCCACCATAAAATGTTTGTTCTGTAAGCTGAAGTCTCTCACAATCCAGAGATCACCATGCATACCAATAAGGTGTAAGAGTAGCAAATGTAAACTGCAAAAATTCTCAGGCTCATAAAAAGTGCTAAAACATTCTCACAGGTCACTGAATTGTCCTCACTTCAATTGAAATCCAAAACCTACCACCTGCTTCCTCTTCTCCCTGTCATTTTCTCTGTGTGCTGTGATAGGCCCTGTTCTTTTATCTCCAAGAGCATTTCCCTTTTCTATGTTCTTCCTACACTTCAGAGGAGTAACTCCCTTCCCTCCCACATTCCCTTTTTATAATACCAAGGCCTGGTTTACAATAAATAAGGGTAAGGAGCAGAATTAACCCTATACTTGCTATAAAGCCTGAGATAATTTGTACCTTTCATCTGACTGAGCAAGGATGTCCTCTTGGCTTGAGCAAAAAACAAACTGGGAGTGTGGAACATGTTTATGTACCTGCCTTTATTTTTTCAGATTGTTCATCAAAGGAAGGTATGCTTGGAAAGTCATCCTTGCAAACCAAGGAGCTTCTGGGTTGTAAAAGTCATGACAGACTGAAATAGACCTGCAAATAATGAGAGCTGATTGCCTTTATGGTCCACAGTACCTTTCATCCAGGAAAAGTAATGGTACTTTTCCTGGATGAAAGGTACTGTGGACCATAAAGGCAATCAGCTCTCATACATTGTGAGCAATGTATGACATCCGTCAGTGAAAGGCAGCTGTTTTGAGGAGAAAATGCAGCCATTGTATTTTTTAAGTGTTTCTGGCCCAGCTGATAGACTAATTAGGAACTTTGGAAGTTCAGGCTTTTTTGGAGAGGAGAGGGAAGGAAGATCACATAGGTATATGGTAATTCTTACACTTTACAAAATATGGTACAAGGTTTTACTGCTCTATCCCAGAAGTCAGCCTGATTTCACTTGTATCTCTACTGACCAGAATGAATACAAAATGGTAAAGAACTCTTTTTTCCCCTCCTTTTCTTCAAGCATACCCAAAGATTAAAGTTCACCACACCTTCACTGCCACGCTGGAGACCTGGTGAGCTCCAACTCAAAGGTTAAGTCTCATTCCTGCGGCAAATAGGTTCACTAGTTGGTGAGCTCTAGCTATATTGCAATGGCATGTATGTACAAGATACAGATTTATGTGTAATTAATGCCATCCCTCAGCATTAGAGGTCAGGGTTTTAGAAAAAGTGGAGGAAGCTGGAGACAGGGGACTGTGGTTCCATATTTGAATGAACATTAGCAAGTTCAATACATACTAGGAAAATTAGAAAACAAAAATATTTATATAGAGAGTAGAGGTTATAGTTAGGAGATAGCTATATGCTCCCATTTTGTCAACGCTTTCAGCTAGATAGACACCTAAAATGTATCAGAAATTCCAAGAAAATTTTGCCTTCTCACTTTAAAAAGAAGCTGATGTGTTGTGCAGGGAGATGTCCACTAGGATCCAGACAGGAAAATAAGCATCCGAACTATAACTTCAAAGAGACATCACAGAACAATAAAATAAAAAGACGGAGACATTCAAAAAGTTATGCGAGAAACAATGTTGGAGAAAATCCTTCCCTGTGCTAAAAATCTGATGTAGATGCTGTGCTACACTGGATGACACAAAGAAAAATATGTATTTGTCTTTGAATCCACAATTTACTAAGAATACCTTCCTTCAAAAAATACTAATATTTTGGCAATGCAAAAACTCATTCAAAAAATAAACATTTTAAAGTTAATAGTAACTGCTAATAGATCGAATAATAGTTATTTTTCAATATGGTATAGTCATATGACAATAATCTCACAGTTTTAGTAATAGGAAAATAAATAATGCTGTAGTATCAGTTGCTGAAAGATCCTTTTAATGATAACCAATATAGGTCCATATGAGTTACAAGAAATAGTGATGACAATCAACAAGCCAATCCTGCTAATTACTAGTGGAACCTTAGTCAACTGTCTTGCTATGATTTCCATGTTTTATCATATACTGCTTTACAGTTTGTTCCTTCTGTCACCAAACATAATACATGCTGAACAGATGTGACTTTGAAGAACTCTGCCAAATTTGTATTGTCCTTATGTTGCATAAATTATTTTTTCCTGTAATGGAGACAGCCCAAGCTCTTAACTTGATATCATTAAACTTTTGACTTTGGGAAATTCTGGACTACTTCTGACTCTGTTGTCTATGTATTGCCACTGGTTATGGGGGAGGAGAAGATTTTCTCTCTCCCCTTGGAAGCTACATTTCAATTAAAAAAACAATGATAATCCATTCTTCTCTCTTAAGGACTCATAAACTGCAATTGAAAGGAAAACATGATATACCCTTTCCCTCCAATTTATCTGCTTTTGGACTTCAAAATCTGCCTAAGTGCCTTGTGTGCGGAACAGCAAGCAGTTTCATTCTTCCCACTTTTGACTCCACACTGACCAGCTACCAAGCAATGGAAAGAAAGCTTCAGAGGATTTATCTACGCTACTCTTTGTTAAGAAAGTTTTTCCAGTCAAGTTACTCTCCCAGCTAAAACTTTTTTTCACCATGGATGTGATTGCAGTAACTAAGACATTTTTTCCAAACTTATTTAATGCCATTCCTGGAAGTAATATAGCTTTATCAACTACAATACTTCTTCTTCCAGTCACAACATCCCATACTATAAAGGTTTACAGAGTGGATTCTCAAATAGCATAAATCTTCATGGATTTCTGTCTGACCTTAGATCTAATAGATCCTGCTGTGTGCCCATTGCAACCTCATCCTCTCCTATGGAACTAACATGTCAAGTATGTGTAGTATCCATTTGCTTGAAACGGAGTATGATTTATGACTACAATGTAGAGATAACAGATTCAGGATAATGTATTCCATGCAGTGGAGGGTGTGTATTTATAAGGTCAAACCCAGTCATTCTCTTCATCTAAATAATCCTTAAGTGGTTGCTTTAGACTCTGAGAACAGCAGAACATGGAGTAAAAGCCCCTGAATTAGCTCCAATGCAGTGTTCACGGTGAGTTCATGGTCCTAATGAAAGCTGAGTTGTGGTGTGCATCACGCACTTTTTCCCCTTATATTCTGCTTGGAGGAATTGGATGAACTTTCTTCAGGACTGTAAACTCTTTATGGCTCATAGTGTAAGTTATTGCGTATTTGCATAGGCGTTAGTGCAACAAAAATCCACTTTGGACAGTCTGATCTTGAGAATTAGATCTATATTTTACTACCTGGCCTAATTTTAGATTGATCCAGCTGCACATCACGCTTATTTAGGACAAAAGGGAAAGCAACCTTTTATAGCCTCATTTACTTTTGGGTACTGGCTCCTTATAGACAGGATATTCCCAGGTGGGATAGGTTTCTTATGGGACCATATGCCATTTTAGGGCAGCCTTGAGGCTGTTCTAATGCACACTAGGCCTTGATTAGTCATAGCTGGGGGAATCTGGAAGCCGTAGAAGCCTTTGTATTAACCAGTCCTGAGCAAAGGAACTAACTAAAGGACATTACAGTCCTTTGGTTTCCATAGTGCAGACAACAAAGCTCTTGGGCTTGTGCCCAGTATTTTATATGGGAAAACTGGGTAAACTGTTTCTTACAGACAAAACCTCTCAGAATAATTCATCTGTTACTGCACTTCTAAATTATTCATTTTTTGATTAATTAAAATATGCTAATTAAGGAATTGCTGTTAAAAAGGTATAAATATCTTTCATTGCCTAAAGTAATTAGAATAAGTAATTACTTAAACATTATGATTTGAAATTAAATACTTTCTTTGATAGCAAACTGAATAAGGAGAAAATGCCTAATATGCCTGATAAAATTTAAACTGCTTAGCCTAATGGCAGTTCTTTTTATATTGTTTACATAAAATATACATATGCTTCACAAGATCTTAGGATTGATATTAGTATTTTTGATCATCTTTTGCTTTGTTTGTTCATCTTTCGGCTTGATCTTGGAAAGAATGGAGCACACTGGCCATAATCCAAGCAAGCAGTTAGACACATGCCTGACTTCCAGCTTTACAGACATACATTCACTCACTTCCATGGGTATAGTCACAATTTGTTTTCACACTTTTCTGGAAAATGGCCATATGGTATAGGAGGTTCTCTGTGACTTAAAACAATGAATTTTTCTCTTTCCTCTCAGGAATCAGCAAAAAAGTTCAGTTTTTTTCAGAGCTTTTTCCTGCAGACAGAAGCAAACCTGGCATTGTACATGTGTGTCCTTCACAGATCCAGACGAAGAGTTCAATCTTATCCTCAGCAAGGTGTGGCAGCTGCTCTGGTGCTCTGGTAAAAGTCTCTGTTTCTTTTTCTCTCCTTCATCTACATCCTAAGAAAGCTAATGCTGCTATATAAACACAGACTCCCACACTTTCATCTTTTCTTCTGCTTTAAATGCTTTTATCCTCTCTGGCATTCCCTATCACTGATAACATCGTTCACGCTGGCTATGTCTTTCAAGCTCATAGACTTTGTCTAAGTACTCCCACTGTGGTGAGGAGAGAAATTTCCTGCCATCAGGTTTGTCTGGTGAGCAGATGAGAGACTTCCCATGAAAATCAAGACAAGCAGAAATAGAGTCAAAATGGGAGARCACTGAGCAGTGGATATGGATCATTTCTAGATCGGGTAGAAAAAAATTATTTCAGCAGTAAACAAAACCAAGAAAGGTCCTCTCATTAGCTTCAATTTTAAGTAACAGCTCCTTTACTAATAGTTCTGTATTTTTCATAAAGCTAGTTTAAGTGATCTGTCAAACTCAAATTCATAAAATTTTTCAAGCTGAGCGAGTAGAGTCTGTAGGAGTAAAAAACTTTTAAAAAGACAAAAGGAGTACCAGTTCATCCTCTGTATAGTCACCTACTTGTATTTTAGAATATAATTACCACATAGAAATGTATAGTATCAGCCGGAAGAAGTGTGGGTCATAAAAGTCAGCAACAGTTTGAGTGAGCTGAAGAACATCAGAAAACAGCAAGGTTTCTGTAGGAGTTTTCAGCTATGACCCATGGCTCTGTTACTGTGCAAAAGGAAGACTAGGGAGGAGGAAGCAGAAAGGCTTTCCTTGACTCTCAGCAGATGGCTTGTGAAACACAATCCTGTAGGGAGTGGAGAGGCCCCTGAAGAAGATCTTGGTAAAGAAAAAGTCGTGATTGATGACTTACTTTGGAAGAAGAAATCCTGGAGGAAACAGCACTTAAATTCAGTGGATAGGGCGAGCTCTGCAGTTAGATACTCTAATATATCACCTTATGCTCTTGCACTCCATATTTTGGCATTTCACAGATTTTAGGCACTGTTAGAACTAATGCTAGAGGTCTGGAAGAGTTTACTAACTCTGTGTTTCTAAGATAGTCAGAAGATTTGGACATGAACTCCTAATTTATGCACCAGTAAAGAAGAAAAAAAAATTGCTTCCAGAGGGACATCCCACAACCCTTACATTAATATCTTAATCATTATCTGCCTGGGTACTCTGACTTATATTCAGGATGCAACTCCCTTCCTTCATTTATTTGAGAAGGAACCCTAGTTCTTAACTCAGATGCTGAAAGTAAGAGGAGTGAATATGTTCAAAATGATACAATGAGCACTGGCAGTCTGCTAAGATCAAATCCAGATCTGGCAGGACTGTAAAACCTATGACATCTCTGAGATAATGTTGAAGATGCAAATGTCATAACCAAATGGCACAAAGTCCATCAGTGTCTCTGGCTGGGGGTGCATAGACATTAGTGTTTTAGAACAGAAGTGGGCGTCCTGCTTGTTGTCATGCCCTGTTCTTTGGTCTGCAGCATGGAGCAGGCTCAGAGCACACACCCTAGAAAACTCATTCCAGGACCATGCCTGAGCCTGATGCCTCCAGCCACTGATGCACATTCAGTCCACAGGAGCAAAACACAGTTGGACTGAAATAAAGCCCAAAGTAAATATAGTGTGAATGTTAGGTCCTCATCATCTGTTCTCCCAGATCCACCCTACTACTCAGCACTAGTAGCTATTATAAACACAATCTGAGCATTTAAGACCTAATCAGCTCAGTAAGTGAGTAAATGAAATTATATATTCAGGTCTGRCTGTTAGAGACATTATAGCAGAATTTTCATGCTCCATCACTGGCTTTGGACATTCAGTCACATCTCAGTGACCTACTGCAAACTATCCATGACTTGGCTGCTTGCCCTCTATTAGAAAGACCCATCATCACTTCTCACATAATTATTCTCTTAAGATTATTTCCACAGCGCTTGGTGTGAACAACATTCATAAGTTTGCACCTGTTGATTTGTGGCAACAGAGTCTGATTTTCTCAAGTAGTTCAAGCAATGAAGTTCTGCCAGCACGAGGATGTCAGAACAAGTGAAAAACCTGAATAGACACATTTGTCAATCACGTTAGGTGTCCAAGATGAAATGACTGAATAAATGAAAGCCTTTTTTCTAGTAAACAGCTGCCCTCATTACTAAAGATCCTGTTAAAATTAAAGTCACACTGTCAACTTCATGTTCAGTTAAGAAAAAATAAAATTAACATTGCACTTTAATTTAAGAAAATTGAAAATATTTTACATGAACTAAATGCTTAAAAAATAATCTTTTGCTTGACCTGAACTGAATATGAGAATCTGATGTTAGTTTTATTAAAAAAAAAAAAAGAATTTCTAAATAAAAGAGATGATGTTTTCAAATACAAAATCAAAATGATCTAATTTTATCATCTTTTTTATTATTTCTTTTCAGCTCACATGAAAACAGCTAAGAGAAGAAGGCTTTTTGAAACATCTTGACATTGCCAAAACCATAGTGAAAAAAAGTGCTAGCTCAGAATGTCCCCTAGCTTATATCGCATCTCTGATTTAAAATCGCATATGCATTTAAGCAAACAGCACAGTTTCTGTGAATACACTTAAAAAAAAAGGGGGGGGAGAGAGGATCTGTGAGCTGAAAGATTACATTTGAAGGTAAAATGTTAATATTCTCCAGCAATGTAATTATTTCTCATTTCCATGAAGAATCAAATGAGAATGAGGTTCAGGAGGGTAGAACAGCAGAGACAGATCTAACCAAGTGTAATTCCAGAAGGGTAACTTTAAAGCCAGTAACAGCAATGCCAGTGTAGCTAATGAGGTATCACATCTAAATGCTGGGTGACACTTCCTCTCCATGCTGGCTTGCTATGAACCATACAGAAGTCTGACCTTGCTCTGGAGAAATGAGGGAGAGAGAAAGGAAGAAAGAGGGAGAGAGGGAGGCAGGAAAAAAGGAGAAAAGGAAGAAAGGAAGGAGGGAAGGAGAAAAAGAGGAAAGAAAGAGAGAAAAAAGCTTATTAAATGTAACAACTAACACAGAAAATTCCTATCAGTCTGTTCGTACTGGAAACATTAATGAGGGCTAGATTTTAAGCAGGAGGAAATCAGTAGTCTACTGATGTTACAGCAGTGTTGTTATATGCCTAGTGCTGTATTTCGGATTGGTGTAAATAGCAACTGTACAATGATAAAAGGTAAAATCTGTGTACCTAGCTAGCCTGTAATCCTAAATGTATATGCTGCCTCCTTTGTGTGCACTCTCTGCAGCATTTTCACACATAGACGCTCACACACTTATTTATATTTCAGAAATGGATTACATGTTACACTGCACCAGGCAAGATTATCTTCTGCCTACAGAAAGTATCAAAACTGTGGTGATTAAGGGCTGGATTTCACAAAACTCAGCCAGAAGTTGGTACCTGCCCAGATCACCCTGGTCACATCGTGCCGTGAGGCCAGTGCTCCTGCAATGCTAATGACAGACGGGACCTGCTAGCTCCCCTCATTTATCCAGCAAATCTTCTTTCATGTTCGTTTCTTACTCTGAAAAATTTCTCCTGATCTTTCAGGGTCACCTTTAAATTTCAGCTTCTGTTTGTGGGAAGATTGGAAGCTCATTTAAATGAAGTGCAATTGCTTATGGTGCTGCTCAGAAATATCTCACTGTGGTACCCACTTCTGCCTGCTTTCTGTGTGTGCGGTTCCCTTTCATCTTAACATTCATATTGAAAATCTGTTGAAGAGGAAGCCCTTTTTTTCATGTGCTCCTTCTTTAACATTTTCACTGATTTTCTAAAATAACTTTTTTTTTTTTTTTTTTTTCCAGTGCAGCTGCTGTTATAGCATGGTAGCCATGAAAACCTCTGTGGGATTAATGGCTTTGACTAAGAAGCAGAGAAAACATCAGAATTTTCCTTTATTTTCCTTTGAATTTGGAGTCTGCTGAAGCCTGAAGCTCAGGGCTTCAAACTGAAAAAGAAAGGTGTGCGTGTGGTATCAAAACAATTGGATTTCTCTGAGGTACAGAACAATTTTCCAAGATTCCAAGAAATTGTGTAGTCATTGAATTACGTAGAAATTAAATTATTAAGCTCCAAGACCATAATTTTTTGTTTCTAAATGAAATGCAGATAGCGTTTACCATAAACAAAGCAGATTTTTAAAAAATACTTTTTAAAACTCAGTTTTTTAGTTTTTATCTCCCATTTAAGTTCCAATTAAGTGCTTATAGTATGTCATCATTAAAAYCATAGAATATTTTCRATTTGAAGGGCCCCCTGGAAMWCTCTAGTTCAACCTCCTGCTCAAAACAGGGCCAGTTTCAAAGGTAGATCAAGGCTGCTCAGGATGTTGTCTAGTCACATTTTGAAAATCTTAAAGAATAGCATTTGYACAGCCTCTCTGAACATCCTGTTCCTTTTTCCCGTATAGCCAGGTGGAATTTCACTCATTTCAATATGTGACCAAAGATTATGGCTTTTTGTTGTATGCTTCAGAGAGGAGTCTGGCTCTGCCTAGCTAAAAAGTATTACTGARGGTATTTACTCCTCCAGCACTGGGGAACCCAGAACATTCATCAAAGTACCAAAGAAATGGCAGGAAGAAACTTCAAATAGAGACGCACCCAGAAACTAGAGCTTTGTAGCCATCACTCATTCCATAAAGGATGGCTACTCTCTGGGTCAAAATCTGTGGAAAGGCTTTGAAAATTTTCTACTGGAGTAATTTTCTGAAAAAAACATCTGAGTAGACATGTAACCATTTTAAATAGAAAAGACTGTGGCCAGAGACATGAACATCATCCTTTTTTACATACGTTATAGGACTGTGAGTTTCATTTTTCTATTAAAAATATACAGTCAGTTAGTCTATCATAATTAGTGTAGATAGAAAATTGGTCTAATTTCTAGAAATCTAAACTGCTAATTTTCCTCTTTAAATAGAGAGAGAGAGAGAGAGAGAGAGAGAAAAGGTGCTATATCCATTAGGCCTTAGCTGCTTTTGACTGCAAAAGCAAAATCATGTTTGAGTCAAACAAAATTCTGACGAAGCTACAAATATAAAACTTCCTCGTCAGGAGTACCAAGGAAGTTACGTTTTCAGACAAATGTYTTGGCTGCCTGCCTCCTCCAGTGTTTTGAATTGCTTTTCCTTTTAGCTCTTGTTCACATCTATAGCTGAGTATTTTAAAATAAATACTGACATAATCATCTTCTTCCCTGGTGTCTTCAGCTCTCTTTCTCAGGACATTTTTCTTACTCTTTGTGCATTTCGAGTCTAGTTCAGGAAATCACTGAGTAACTGATTCATTCAGTAAGATGGAAATGTGCTGAATATTTGGCACGTGCGCGAGCACTTTCCTGGATTGAAAGCTAAGGCACGCAATGGACTTCCCGTTAAACTGTCCTGTTCTCTTAAATGTGATGTGTTGCACAGCACTCAGCACGTGGCGCCCCTTTCACCGGAGAGCAGGAGGGGGAGCAGACCAAGCCCTGCCTCCGTGCCTGGACATTAGTGCRTCCTGCAAGCCTGGATGAACGTGGGTGTCAGCAAGGAGAGGTGTGCTTCTTTCTTGGAGCATTGGATAACGGACGAGCAGGGAACGATTTGTGTCCTGCGCAGGATGTGTCTGTGCTGCACCTTTCACCAAAGTGTGGAAATGCCTTAGCTGTCACTAAACCGGATTCATGACAAGCCACATGAGCACAAGCTGCACACAGGCTCATTTGCCTTTTTTCTTGCCTCTTTTTTTTTTTTTTTAAGGTTTAGAATGTGTTGAAAGTCAGTCTATATTTAGGAATYTGATTTAGATTTCAGTGGGTCACATAAGAGCATTAAGAATATTTAAAATCATGATGTTTCAAGTAAGGCTAGAGTTGTGATATTTTTCCTTTCTCTTTTATCTATTATTGCTAGCGTTCTTTTGAAGGCAACCCACTGTTCGACTACATGATGTGAAATCATTCCTTTTTCCAAAGAGATGCTATAACCGAAGAAGTATTTTATTTCAAGTATCAATGTTCAAATCCATCTTTTTTGTTGTTGTTGTTTTAAAATGAATTTAAAGCCCTAGTGGTGATCTGGAGCCGGAACAAGTCCCATGAGCAGTTACCACAGCCCTTGATCTCTGGCCGGACTGTGATATCAGGTTTCTGAAGCAACTAAGGCTATGAACATACTAATAAACAKCAAAGTTTGTGCAAGGACACAAGTGCGTCCACACTGTTAGTACAGTTTTGGCAGACATTTGGATGTAAACCAATGTAAAACTGTCCCAAACAATCCCGAGTATGATTTGAGGAAAATATACTCTAAGGATTGCTCCCAAGTAACGGGTTAGAAGTTAACAAGGTTTGAGAGTATTGAGAGTTCAGAAGGTTTAGCTGTATGAATGTGAGCTGTGCCACATCAGTCGGCCTCAGGGAGAAAAAATAGTCCCTGGTCCATATTATTTGTTAGTATAGATATAGCTTTTTTTAAAAAAAGATCAAACTTAGCAATAGTCTATTTATTTGTATTATAGTTCAAAAAAAAATCTCTTTTCTGGACACTGCATTGCTATCTTTCACTCCAAAGTTCATTAGGATAAATACCACTTAAATAATCATTATCAAAACCAGGATTACAAAGAGAAAAATAAACAAACAAATATTGGATTTACTCATAAATTGCCTCTGTGATATGCTAATGGTAATAAAAATCACTAACACCATGAGGAAACATGTACAGATTTGCTGATTTTTTTAAAAAAACCCTTTAATTAAAATGTGATCCAAATGTAGTGAATTAAAAAAAGTTATATGGTTAAAGTATGTTCACAGTAATTAAGAAACTTTCCAACTTGTAYCTACATGTTCAATTTTTATACTGCATAAACAAGTAAATTGAATAAAATTAATTCTTCTTTGAAAAAACACATAAAACAGGAAGACAGGACAGTTTTAACATGAGCTTCRTGTTCCCTCAGCCTGTTGTGCTTTACCTCGGGAGCAGGTCTCAAGCATGACTCCTTTATCCTTAACCATTTGATCCAGAGAGGGCAAATTTACCTCTGTAGCAGATTATTTCCTCTGCTGTTCATCCCAGTATAAAATTATTTCTTCTTTTCTTGACATTTCTACTGGACAGMGTAGGATGGAGGGGTGTGCATAAAGACTATGCTTATCTAGACAGCTGCACCAGTAAATAAAGAGGGSCCAAACCCTGGTGCGAAGTCACAGTGTGATATTCTCTTTTCATCCACCACCCAGAGAAGGGTGGCCTTGTCCAGGGTGCCTCCTGGGAGTACTGTCCTCTGGTTGCACTGCCCTTAAATCAGGTCTTCCCATGATCTAGGAAAATGCCAAATGGCAYGAGTCAAAAACATGATAGTGCACATGTTAATTATTAAGCAATATGTACAATTGCAGGCTTTAGTCATGTCCACGCTTTCCCTGGCCCTGTTTAGTTTATTAATATGGATATAGTCCTTGGCTCAATATCAGGCCTCATCCTTGACCCTTAATCTGGGGAGCGGCTGTCTTTTTCTGATGTTTTGCATGTGTGTGCAGTCCGACTTCAAATGTTCAGCTTTGGGGCCTGATTATGATCTACTTATGGAAGAGTGGCAACTTCATCTGCAGGCAAAGGTRTCACCTGCAAGGGAATTACTCATTCAACCAGGAAGAACTCACCATTGGTGTTACAGGTTGCCAACCTGGAGACTGAAATGATAAATTAGTAAAAATGAGCAGGAGGCAGTGAATAGTGGATATACGAAATGACRAAGATCATAACACTATAAATTATGTCAGATAAAGAGATTGCTTGTTAGCACAGTTTAGGATAATATACAAGGAAGTCTCTTCTGAAAAAAAAGACACCATTTAGTCCTAGCGTGATTTATATGGTTAATGCTGTCATTCTGTCCTTTGAGCAATTTATATTAGGTTTCCAAAACTCTTAGGATTATCAGTTTTTAAAATGATGCTTCTTGTAAGTRTTGTGCAAAGGATTACTAAGGAGGGATTTGAATACATTTAAAATTTAGTTTCTGAGCTGGCTAAAATAAGTCTTCTAAATCACTATTTGAAAGATGAAAATATACAAATTTTCATGAACAAAACTGTTATTTGTTTTCATTACTTAACATTTATTTTTATCCAGAAAAGACAAGATGCTTGTGCAAGGACTTCTTTCTAATGTACTGATAAATGTTGTAATGAAACATTTCAGATTTGGTAGTAACACTTTAGTGAGAAGAATGACAATTCATGGGATAACAAAAGAATTTGTATGCCTTCAATCTCTTTGATCTTCAACTGCAACGCGGGGAAGAAAGCTGTATAAACAGGAGACCAGTTTGGACAATGATCGGACTAGAGAATTATCACTCTAACGCCTAGGGTGGAAGGTGCTTCAAGAAAGCTGCTCTTCATCTGTGTAAGGATTAGTCATAACAGGCCATAGATTTCAATTATATCCTTAAACACAGAATAAAGATTCAARAAGAATATGACATCCTGACAGGAAAAATATTAGTTTCTTTATCCTTTAAAATAGGTTTTAAAGCAAGAATATACCTCACTTTGAGGTGGATAGGCAGTCTTGAGTTTTTATAGAGGTAGAAACTACGGTCCTGTGCAGGGGTAAATCAACATGGAACCGCTCCCAGCTCTGTCTGTGTATTGAACTCAGCAGGACTTGGAAGCAGGAACCAGAAATTTGTACCTTGCATGGAGACAGGGATACTGCTTATCCTTGTGGAAAATGCCACAGTTCAGCCTGCAGAAACCTCAGAGCCTGGGGTTGCTGCTTCTCTCCAGCTCTTCCCTCCACAGGGAATGACTTCCTTCTCTTCATGTTGCATCTGTGAGTTTTTCTGCACAAGGGAGTTCATGGGCAGGGCACACACCTTGGAAGAAGACATAGCAGAAAGGTTGGAAACCTCTGCGTTATGATGATGTAGAAAATAAAGTTGCTCATCTGGCGTACTTTATGAACTGTCTTACTCAGTCCTAACATAACTAGTTTTGAGAGTCTCTGCTGAGGTCAATGAGATTCAGGTCCCTTAGTGTCCTRTCGAGGACTCTAGCCCAGAAAGGATTGTCGCAAGAGGTGAGGATATATACCTGCCTACTGAAGGGCAAAAAACAAAGATACTGTTCGAGAACTGCTRAACAGGAATTCTTATATTTGGACCTGTGAATCTGTGTTAATGAAACAAATATCAGTGGCCTGATTTTCAGTGATATGTATTTTATGCCCTTCTGAGGGAAGCCTACTGCTCTCTGAAAACAGACACTTAATCCCCCCTAGCATTCCATAAGCTTCAAAAAGGGCTACAGATATAACAAYATGCTCTATATACAATACTTTATTTTTCTTACAAAGAGTTTTTTCATTGGGCACCTGAGTTTCTGGTGTCATATAAATATAATTCCTTTAGATGCTACCAGTACAACCAGTGGTAACTAGCAGCAGACACATGGCRGTGAAGGAATAGCTACTGACATGGTTTAACCAGCCCAGGAGAATCATCCTGGGGTTTTTAATATTGTCTCTAAACAGAGAAAAGAGTTTATTTTAGCTACTGTGGTTGTAACACATTTCTGTGCTTCATAGGCATTTACATTATTAAACCAATACACTGTGGTATGCAAACACTATAAACATTAACACACAAAAGATTAATTTTGTGCTATATGACGGCAAACTTCATCAAAAAAGAATGGCAGTCTCGTTTTCATAAAACCATTCTGCATATGTCATTTTCAGTATAATGTATGATTTAACTCATTATGAACATAGATTTTCCTTCTCCCTGTCAAAAATCAGTAAAGGTATTAATCCCTATGCATTAGTAATGTATCACTATCATTCAGTCTGAATTTTCAAAATGTGGGTGCAAATTCATCATGCACTGTAATACCCCTGATATACACACACACACACACACATGCACACATATATATACACACACATATGTGCAGCCCTACGTCACACCAAAAAAAATGCACATGTATGTGTCCATTTATGTGAATGGGGTTTTTTTTGTGCATAAGCATATCACAAGTCTCCAATCCATGCAACAGCACTGAATAGAGGAATTAATTCAGTCAACTCATTTGAATGTTATAATTTTTCTCCCACATAGGGACTTTGCAATTCGCTTTGGTTAAACATCAAATGATTATTTTCAGAAAATAGTGATCAAAATTATTATCTCTTGAGATGCAAGTCACAGGCTTTGAACATTGGGAATAATTATATGAATTTAGATTCTTTTGGATAGTTCAAAAGGCCAAATTTAAATTATGATGATTTTCATAAAGAATATCTTGATTTTTTTTTATGGTAAACTTTTAATAACAGTATCCCTTATGGCCCTTCTGACATCAGTTAGACAAGTAATGTTTAAAAAAGGGAGTACAAAAGGAAAAAAAAAAAAAAGAGGGAAGTTCATTATTTCTTGAAGACTTGTCTTTGACAAACTCCATACCTTTTGACAGTTTTGGAGCTGGCAGGTTAGTCTGGTCAGATAGGTCACTGCTGATATCCCAGTTTATACAGTGTCAGTTCAGGTTAGTTTTCATTGCTCTTCATGGCGGTTTTGTTACAGGAGATGGAGTGTCTTTTGCGCTGCATTGTTTGACAGGKCAAAGAAACATGTTCCTGCAGGGCAGAAATTCTCAAAGCAAARTCTTCCAAGTACATTACTTCTCTCATTGGAAGTGAGAAAAAATCCTACACACCTATTTTAGTTCAAAAAAGGGAAAGTAAAGGAAGAACAAAGAAAGAAGGAAAAAAGGACAGAATTATTAAATATGTTTGAAAATTAAACTGTTGCCTGAGACGTGATCAGCTTTTTTTCGTAATGTCAGTACCACAATTTTCATAGAATTCATATTCATTAACATGAGATTACTATTCAGTTCAGCTGTATAACTCTGATCCTGGGTAGCATTGTACTCCACAGGTCACCCATCTGAAATCAGTGAAACTCCACGCAGAGTAAATTATAACTCACTATCAGCAGAGCTATTTCAGCCTTCCTTTATTCATGGGAAAAATCTCAAACTGAAAAATGCTGCATGCGTCCATGTCCTATCATCACTCAGACACAGACACATTGAAGGACAGGCGTATTTGTGACTTTGTTTTCCTTTGGGAACACAGAATTACTGTAACAMTCCTCAGGGATGGAGCTCATGAAGAAGAGTTCACTGTAAATTTCTTCTGCATCTTCAAGAGGGCTCCTAAACCCTTAAAACATTTTTTTTTTCTATGAGAAAGGTTAAATGAATTTAGTCAGTGGGTTTGGCCATGAGTTTTCCCAGGAAAGATCAGGTACTGGTAGTAAAATGAGATAAGAATACTGATTTATTGTCTCCACGTCCTTTAATAAAATAACTCAAGAACAGCTATATTGATTCTGACCAAGGGTCCCATCTAGTCTGGTATCCTGTCTTAAACAGTAAGTAGCATTACCRAGACAGTAGGAACGAATACAAACACAGAAAACATATGTGATAATTTACCTCCTCTGCAACACTCTCCCAACATCTGTTTTCATCTCAGGGGATTTCTTTAGTCTGTGTAAGCTGCTGGCACCCACAACGCTGTCTGGCAACGAGTCCCACAGGTCTGCTACCCAACGCAGGAAGAACCACTTCCTTGCTGTGTTTCAGGCCTGGCTCCCATTAGCTTCGTATGACAGTACGTCAAGTAACTCAATGTTACATAGGCTGAGCCTGTTATCCATCAATCACCACACACATCAGAGTTAAGTTACTTTAGAGACTGAAAAGGAAAACAGAATTCAAGTTGTGTCTAGGTTTTTTGTGGGGAAGGGGAAGGAGGAGGTCATACTTAACTAGCATAGTTTAAAAACCCTCTGTCGCTGTGTCGGTAGTAAAATCTTAGAGTAGTACAATAAAACAGCATTTCTTCCCTGATCCAGTGATCCAGCAAAGGAAATCTTGCAACTTCCACGAGATTTACTGCACTTTGCTCTCAAAAAAATGTCCCATTACTTGCTGAAGACAAGATACTGAATGGGATGGAGCCCCGACTCAGATTTATTTTAAAGTCCAGAAGAGACTACTCGATTATCTCATGTTGACCTACCAGAAACAAGACATAGGATGTTTTCCCTGCTTTGAGGAAAATGACTTGTTTTATTAAAGCAGCTTTCTGATCCTATGCTGGACCAATCCTCTATGGCAATCCCAGTGCCTCTGGGGTGATCTTTACGTCTCTAAAGGAGTGTTCGCATGACAGGACTGTGTTTTAAGATGTCATCCCAAGAACTCTCAAATAATAACCTCGTAATTACTGTAACTGATCACATCACCAAATGGGAGCCTGTTGCATTTGCAAATCAGAAGTCTGTTGTTACTACATTGCTGTAACTGTTCAAGCAACTTTCGCAAAAAGATTTGTTTACATTACATTTATGGAACATTAATTAAATATTTGGCCATTTCTTGGATTGAATCTCTGACTGTATCTTTTACCAGGGATTAGTGCATCCTGGAAAATGAAGAGGCTTTTCTGAAAGACATTTTCATAATTTTCAATGAGGGGATACTTTTTTCCATAACAAGGGAAGCTGTATGGATCACACACTTTATATTGGGTTTTTAGGGTCAATTTACATGGCAGAGCATGGTTCTAGGCAGTCGTGTTAGCCCTAAGTATATGGCAGCACTATGTCAGTTCTGAATGTGATCCCAGGAATACACAGCAGAATAAGATGACGCATGCTAGACTTATATTCAAAATTATCTGCAATGTGTCTAGAAACAATGGTTAATTATTCCCTAAACATGCCATGGAAGAAGCCTCTATTAGCCTTCCCATTTTAGATAACAGTTAGCTGGTCACATAAAGAGCAATGGTATCTTCAGTACAAGTGTTCCTGAAATAATCACTTAAAGACACCAAAGTCCTTATCAGTAATACATACATTTTCTACTCTAGATAAATGAAATTAACCAGTTTTAAAATAGATATGAGCCACATCAGAAGGGAAGATAGAATGTAATCAGAAATGCATGAATGCTAACTAGAACTGCCTATTTTATTAAATACTTGACAGACAAAGGAAGACAATTAAAAAATAAAATAAAATGACCTAAATTAGAGGGAATTACCAAGGCCTATACAATTTAATAAAATGGAAGAAAAAGAAAAATATTAATAATAAATATAAATCAGAAAACTGGATTTGTAGAAAATGGGCAAAGGATTCAAAATAACTCCTAGAAAACATCTATTAGCAACACAGATAATAGCAAGAGAATGGAGGGCGTTTTTTTAGAAACAAAATAATCCCAACAATGATATTGGTTCATCATTAATAACAGTGAGAATTTTGGAAAAGCAGAAGTGTTCAATAAATAAATMTCTTGTCTCCTTGGGAAGAGCCTAATGATGTTTGAATGGTGATTTTTATTTTAACCATGAGTAAGGAAACATGTAACAGTAGTTAAAAAAATGTTTAGGATCAGCAAGACTGCATAACTTGCACAAAAGAACTTCTTTTTAAAGAAGTATTACAATGTGGAGATATCTGGACCATTACTGTTCATTGTCAGTGTATCTTTGGACACTATGAAAATTTCAAAAGACATGAAGCTTGTTAAAATATTTAACTGGCATAACCTAAGTAATTATAGGGTTGACATAAGCAGGCAAATTAATGCAATGCATAATATGGGATTAGATTAATAAAGAATTTAAGATATAGAATGAAATTAATGCCAATCAACAAGAGATTATAAAAGCAACTCTTGTCAAAGTACTTTGCAGTTTTTGTCTGAAAGATTTTAAGTTTAGCTAATAAATGCAACTGTATTAATGCTTCTGCCAGTATCTGACTTAGTAACACAGGACATTTTGATTAAATTGGAGGAATATAAAATGGACATGATACCCCAAAAAAGGGTTAAAAATACTTTTTGTTACATTTCAAGACTTAACACATACTAGCTATTCAGTAGCTGTTTTCCTAGTTATATATTCACACTTTAGATAAATTTTTAAGGGATCTGAACTAAGGGACAAAATCACCATCAATAAAGATGACACAGCACAAATAATAAACCAATACCATTGTTGAATTCATCTGTTTCTAGAAAAATAGAGGACAAAGAATAGATATTTTTTATTAACTAGGAGTAAGGTATCCAAAAAATACATTCAGAATCCAAGAATATAAAAGATAATACTGGCAAGAACTGGCTCTGATTTTATCTGACTGTGAAGTGCAGGAGTTTCTCAGGTGCAGGTGCCACCTCCTGCCTCATCCTGGCTCACCACTAGCGTGCCAGCTGCATATGCACCAACCACTTCCCATGTCCCCGTCTCCATGTAGGTGAAATCTAAGCACATGATCTAGTTATCCAAGGATCAGGACCCGTGGTGTCTCCTGGTGTTCTCTTGCAGGTAAGCTTAGACGAGGCCTTCAAAAAGGAATTGCTGATGCTACCACTGCAATTGCAATGTTAGAGTCAAAAAGGTGCTCCCTGTGTATATAATTACAGAAGGTGAAGTATCAGCAGGGAGGTCAGATTGCATCTGTATTTGGCAGCAGTGCAGCAGCTATTCAAATGCTAACTCCTTTCTTAAGAGCACTTTTCAAGGATGTTATAGATTGGAAAGGTCTCACAGGAAAGCTTTAAGGACATACAAAAATTGGCAGCATGTCTCACTGTAAAAGGCAAAAGATCATCAGTCTGACTTGAAAGAAAGCATTACTTGATCACATTCTATACACTTTATTAAATTTCTGTCACTCATATGGAACAGAAGTTTAAAAGGAAGCCTCCTGAATCTATAAAACYAACTTATAATGAGATTAATAGGCAAAGGGTGAAGCTAGACATGTTTGGTTCATTTTTGGAAGACAATCTTTTGTTGGAAGGGAAATTAATTCACGGATTCTTTATTATTGAGAATGTCATGTTAGATGATCACAGTGGCCAAACAAATTAATATTTGTGCATGACATAGMTTTAAAACAGTTTTTAAACAAATATTTGTAGAAGAGTGCCACAGTAATACCCCTCCCTTTCCTTCCTAAACCCACACATGCCAGGTCATGTGTTGAAGAAATGGCCATTTATCTGCATGTCCTCATGCATAGATCCTCATCTATGACAGGCTGCACACAGCCTTACACTAGTAAGCTTGCTTAAATTTAACAAATAGCTTAACCAGAGTTTGAAAGGAAAGACATACTCCATCCTCAATTGTATCTGTTCATCTTTATTAATTTTAATATGGCAGCAAGTATAAATGAGATTTCACCCCACAGTGATCACACATGAATGTTACCTCCTGGTATCTAACTAGCTAGACATAATTTTGCAGATATCATAATAACTTATCAGCACACCTATCTAAGTAACTTGTATATGTAGATAAACCGGATATCATTCATGTTGTCAGATAAGAATAAATCCTTATAATGCCATTTTCTGAAAATATACAAAGATGCAGAAAAATTTTGCCTACTTCACTGATAGTACTATTTTCTTACGTCTATCTAATCCAAGCTAAATTCAGTTATATTTTCCTTTAAAATCATTTAGAATATGGGCATCTTTAAATCAATGTATTATATGACTWATTTATATTCCCCAACTCTGCTGCATTAGCAAAAACAAATATGATAAATTTTGATGAGAAAATGACAGACAAATGGGTCATTTGCACAGTATTTTCCAGACAGAGGTTTGGATTGTTTTTTTTTTTTTTTTTGTTAACTGATCAATGTTAGAGAAGAAGAAACAGATCATGGATAGAATAATCACACAGTGAAATAATCAAACAGCTTTGAGAAGGAAGCAAAACAAAAGGCTTTTTCAAAACTCTGGAAGAAAACATCGGCTTAAGTGTTCTTCTGAAAAAACAAATTTAGCATTTTCAACATAGTCACGGTAGGATGATATTGACTTCATGAGCAAGATACACAAGCTTGAACACAGTGGAGGGCTAGGGGAACACAGAAGGTGAAAAGTCACCTTGACAGTAAAAATTAAACAAACCTTATATTCTATCTACAGGACCATAGATTTCCAGCTATACATCCACCTTCAACAGCGACTGTGGTTTATAACTCCAGGTTTTAGACACCTAGAAAAAAGTTACATTCATATTATATCCATATTAAATAGCAATAAAACTATAGCTGTGAGATACCATTTTTGAGTATATGTATATATGTAAGTCTTTACAGAGTATCCAAAGAAATATGCATGTCTATAAACCATACCACATACAGTAGAAGAGAGCTAAATTCTACCCTTAGCTAAAGAGTAGCAGAAATCCTTATTTTGGGCACTGCCTCCCCTGTCCCACAATGCTCATACATGAAAAGACATATCTTACTTTCTTGATAAGCTGCTACTTAAGTCCTGAGTTACCTATATAGCAATTTACTCAAAATGAAAGTGGAAAAGTACTTAATAGTACTAGTCCAAATGGTTTCATCCTTAGGTAAAACATTCTCTGCATCTCAGTTACCCCCCACCCCCAACATCGTGGGTCAAGCAACCTTGCTAAAGCACGTAGACATTCAATGCAAAAGAACACAGACAAATTATTTACGCTATTGGCAGGCAGGTTTTTGGATACTGTAGTGATTCTATCTGAGCAATGCTTACGGATATATGAACTGCATTAACTTTTAACAAATGGCAGATAAATGTAAGATATTGTGCATAACTGTGCAGTGACATCTTTGTGATCTGAATGTTGCTGCTGATGAAAAAATTTCTAAGTAGGAACAAAGTAAGCTGAACTGTACTGCTGAGTCGTTAAATAAATATGTATTCTTGTAATCTATGAATTGTTTTTTCAAATGAAGACTTACAATGGTGCTTATTTATTTATTTTAAAGTAAGTCTTTGAGACAGGAATATCCTGCGGGAAGTTAAGGAGGAGGAACAGGAAAGAATATGGAGGTCCTCCAAAGCTAAAACAATCTTTTGAGCAAAGCTATTTTTATGAGTGAATTTTCTCTTTTCAGCTCTTTGACAACTTCCACGTTTTTTGCTATCAGCAGTGGGAAAAGAGATTTTTTTGCAACTCAATTAGAGCATATTTTCCTAAGAGAGCTGAACATGAGAGAAAAAAACAGTCTAAACAGGCTGCCACTGCTGTTGTTGGATATAAAATACATAATCATAACAATAATATTTAAAATATCTAATTACAAGTGGAAGAGATGATTGCCTATTTCTTTATGTTTATATAAGCATTTGGAAGTAAAGCAAGAATGACTGATAGGGGAAATGTATTTTTATTTGTTTGTTTAAATGTGGACATTTTTTCCCATAATACCTATCTCCTCTGACTTATCATGAAAGCTGTAAGTACAGAAATTATTCARCTTTTCAAAGTTTTCCATATGTTTTCCCACACATGTTGGGAAAAGATCACAATACTTTAAGTTCAATATTTTATTTTAAAGTTGAAATATTTTCAGGGAACTTGTCAATGCAGCCTGATTTATTCAGAGTCCAGGCAAAGCCAGGTCCTAATCCCATTACTCAAAAATATCACAGCTACSCACACCAGGGAGAAAATCTTGCTGCTCAGCCCATGTGCTAGAACTGCCCTGTGTCCACACTGTCTTTATCTTTTCATTTACTCTACAGTGGATCTTGGGAACCAAGTAAAATGCAAGCTTGTGGCAAACAAGAAAAGAGTGGCCTAGAGTGAAAAGCAAACTGAAATGACAGCAGAGCCAACAGTAATGAAYTGCATGACCAAGGTACATGTAAGAATTGTATTTCACCAGCAGAAATTCAGTCCCCTCCCTGCTGGCATGGGGAAAGTGTACAATAGCRTAAACCATTTTTGGAACAAAGAGGAAAAAAGGTACATCACATGCAGATGCACCTACAGAGTGTGAGGAAAGGCAAGCATTTTAAAAGTAATCCAGAGTCAATAAGCTCAAGGAACTGTCAYTGATGTTGTGATAGAAGTGCCATAAAACCCACTGAGAGCAGAATACCACTTTTATTTCTCTACTTAGAATACAGTTTTATAGCATGGGTTAARTCTATAACGCTTTCTAATAAGTAAATAGCCAAGCTAGTTTAAGTACATAAAGCGATCTTACCCTGCAGCATGGAACTGTGTGCAAAAGACCTGGGAGAGCAGGGAAAAGAAATAGACTTCAAAAATCACATTTTATTCTCAYATTTCCTGTGAACATTGAGCAATCATTAAATATAATCAACCACACCATATCATATCTTCAAGCTGCACAACAAAAWCACATGTCTACACAGCAATCATAGTCCCTTGAGCCTGGAAATACATATTAGAGTGCGTATGTCTTCCAGTGTTAGTCTGCCTTTTATTTTGCYCATTGAATTTTAAACTTGAATCTAGATATTTGCTCTTCATATTATCATCAGACATACGTTCTCAATCTTTTTTTATTTCAAAAATATGCTAACTTCTCTTATAGAAAATACTATGAGGTTTGAATTAACCTCAAGTTATGTGACCTGAGGTTCCTTTCAGCAGTGCAGAATCCCTGCACAACCACCAAAGCAAGTCATTTAAAAGTGTGCCAACCTAAACAGCGACAGGGAAGAAGAAGAAATGACAGCTGACTTTGCAATTAATGGGCCGTTTGGATTCACTATTGGCAGTCCCAGAAACAGAGGTGCATTAATTATGAAAACACTTTTACAAAATGGGGAATGGGGGAAATAAAAGCAGCTAATTGTCAGCATTATTTAAAAAATAAAAAGCATGTAACTACATATATGCTCATCCCTGTTAAAACCTCATTTTGCAGATGTTGGGCTTCTTYTTCTACTTTCTTCATTTCTCCATTTACACAAGGATAAAGTAAATATGGCAAAATGAAACCAGTAGCATTTTATACTYTCTTCATGTTGATATAAATGCCTTTGCGGTTGGAACTTGCATCTCTGTTGTTCAACAGAACAACATGCTCAAGAACGACCTCATTTAGCAAAGGAAGAAAGGCTGAGAGCATGCCAGATACAAGTGGAAAGGAAAARTCAAAAGCAGAATATGACACAGACAAGCCTTTCTGACTGTACAGAGCACCTCCAGAGAGCTGTAGGAATGTCCTGCAATCAGTTTCTCCCAAAGATCTGCCTACATCAGATAAAGCAGTGTTTTGTGTTATGGCTACAGTTCTTCTGACTAATACTCTAATGTGCTTTATAGAGGGCAATTTCGCTTTTCTTTTGTCTAAAGATCTTTTCCTGTATTTTATTATCCTTTTCACATTAGGGGAATTAGCCTTGTAGCTTTGTCATTTATTATATTTTGCACAGCAATGATCAATAATCTCTTTAATGCATAATTTGAAAAATGTGTTAAAAAAAAAAAAAAAGAAAAAGCCGCTGGCTTTTGGTCACAGCTCAGCAACATCTGATCAGGCCAGATAGAAGTCTGTGAATGGCTGTCAGATTGCAGATATCTGAGGTTTCCAAGCAAAACTGTGATCAGCATGCAGCTCCATTAATCTATCCCTTTCCATTCTTTTCATACGTCATATAATAATGCTAATGAACCAGGCAGTGCATATTTGTAGCCTGCACAATAGACATAAACAATTTATCATTTTCTGTTTAATTAAAGAACAACAATAAAAAAGAAAATTATCCATAACGGTCCACAGTCTACTGAAGGATTCAAGATTAACATATAGCTAAATGACGGCGAGGCCCACAGTGACCTCCACAGATGAGCACCAGAAGACTAACGCAGACCTGGTGCAAGGCAGTAAAAATTCTCTGAATGACGCTAGTGCGAATTTGAGTTGTGACACAGATATGAAATAAATAAAACTTATAGTTTGAGGACAGAGAGAGGCAAAGAGGAAAAGGAAATAGCTGAAGGAAAAGAAGCATTTTTAGAGCACTGCTTCCTCGATACGCCCATAGAAGCGCTCACACGTGTACACGCCAACTGCGTTCTGTGAAACAAAAAAAAAACAATGAAAAAAAATCCCACCGTATAATTAGCAACCAGCTTAATTGCAGGCACTAACCTGCTCTTTCTGGCAACATCCTGCAGTCATGTTTTTAATTGGGCTTGACTGCGTCTCGCGMGCGCCGGCGGGAGCGAGGTGCAGCGGGGCGCACCCCGCGCGGCGCTCGCCGGGAGGAGCTGGCTCCTGCGCCTGCCACGGGTCCTCTCRAACAGCCGGGGCAGCGCAGTCTGCCTTTGGCTCTTTGCTCAGAGACGTAACGTTTTATTTTTTCCTCAGGAGATGCCACAGTAGGCGCATCGAAGGTTTAAACTGCATTTCTTCCCAGACCTACCGGCAAAGGCGTACTTAATTCGTACCTCGTGCAAGCAACGCTGTACGTGAACATGTAGYGCAACAGCCAGGCTTAAATGGAAAGAAATCTAACTTCTCCTTGAACTCTACTTACCTTTTAAAAAGCTTACTTTCTGTCAACCTRAAAATGTAAAGGAAGTGCTGGAAATAACTAGGGGAGAGAGCATTACTTCTCTAGATACCCCAAACTTGCAGCCTGCACTTAGCACAGGAAATCTATGTTGTGTGGCTTCAGAAAGTGAGCAAGTGAACTCAGGGCAATCAACTTCGCAGCTGCCTGGCTGCTGCTTTCCTTAGTTTTGTGCATTCTGTGAATATTCCTTCCTAATCCTGCAAAGGGGTAGTTTTAACCTGTAAGGAGAAGCCTGATACAGAAGAGTCCTGAGAGTGCCAAAATTTCTTCATGCCTCAGTTTCCTTATCTGTAAAATGGGATTGATACAACAGTAGCTCTAGAATAATTAGGTATTCCCTCATGCCTTGGTATTTGCTTAGCGAAGTGCAGTGACATATAAATTTAGAACATTTATAAATGTTCTCTRCTGAACAAAAAACAGTGTAAAGGAGTTGAGTTTATCAGTCTCCATACATTACTCTCAAGTTTACTTTTCTTTTACTTCCCCTCTACCCCAGGGGTGTGTGTGTGGGGGGATCTTTCCCAGTTTCAGGACTGCATTCCTTGGCAATTCCCTATCCAAATTKATATTCTGACAGACTCAACGGTATCCAAGTTATTTTCTGAAACTTGAGAGAAAACTTGCAGCTTGACTTGATTTATGAAGATGAGAGAAAAATCCCCATGGTGGGTTACAGTGTCAGTCTGTTGCCTCAGTTATGGATCCTCCCTGAACACTCTGTGCTTGTTTTATACAAAACTCTTGTTTAGGACATGTGTCTTGTTCTGTATCTCACACTGGACATCTCAAAGGCAAATTCTTCAGTGAATGTCTGCAGTTAAGTCAACTGGTGAGGCTACCACAGGTATGCCTTCTGCTCAATTCTGTGTGGTGCAGAAAAAGCCAGTTTTCAAGCGTACCAATCATATCAAACAGCACTAGTCCACTACAAAAATAGCTCATTTCCTCTGTTTTAAATATGATTTTACTTTTTCATTAGGTTTAAATTGACATCTCATTAATTTAAGTAGGTTTGTTGCAAATCATTTAGAAGTGTTTATGATTCTACTCTTCATTTTTATATAAGCATTCAATAATTTGTACATGGGAACCACCTGCAACTTAGTTGTCTAGCTTAAGTTCATCATCTAGTTCATCATCTGTAGTCAGTGAAGAGAGAGAGCCACATGCAATTATGACTCTTTCTGCCTGTTTGAGATGCCCATATTAGAATGCAAAAATTACCCTGTGAAGAGGTTTCCTCTATCCATCAACCATGCAGAATGTAAACTCCAGACTTGGACTATATGCCTTACTTGAAGCAAGTGAAGTTAGTCTGTGATACATGTCCATAATGTGATCAGCTTCCAAAGTAAAGATCATCCATGTGCTGTTCTTCTGTTCGTGTGCTGGTATCCCTGGTATATAACTGATCATCTGAGGTTACACCAAAGGACACAGATCATTCTGCAGTCTCTGTATGTTTGGGTTTTCTTCCTGTGAAAACAAAGGCATGAGAGAGCAGAGCCAGAGCGGGAGAACAGTAGGATCTTGTGCAACGTTTAATGTAACTGAATCCAAGGCATGTATTCAGATCCAGAGCTGGAAAGACAGATTGGGCACACTGTATATGGGAACAGAATTAGTAGCAGGCAATGACAGTTAAAGAGAAAGCTAAATAACAGAAGATGAACAAGAAACTTCTAGCTATAAGTACTCACCCATAATCAGAGCTGCATAATCCTGGGAATCTGTGACCATTTCACATCCCAAACTAGTATAACCCAAATATTCAGAAGAACCAAATAACATGACTCATTTTGGCGAGACAGAATGAACTTCCCTTCTTTTATCTTACCCAGTCAGTRTTACTAGCCTGTCTAGAAAAGGCAGTAYGAGCACATGGTTTTACAACTATACTGTATCTAGTCATAAAGTTAGTAAAGACTTTACAGTCATTAGCAGAAAATATTACTCATATTTAGAGGAACTCTTTGATCATTTTCCATCTCCCTTCATCATCCTTACATCTTCATTAATAGCATGGTGACATCATCTGTAAACATGGAGAAAGAGCTCTATAATAATTGCAAGACAGTCAATGACTAGAAAACACGATTTCTGTCAGAGGAGAAGATTTGGACACCTGTAAAGGCAGCTAGATCTGTCTAAGCTCAATAAATAAAGGCAAACTTATACCTTTTTCTTCATCCCATTCTATTACTAGAGCTTGCCACCCCTGCAAAGGAGCTAAGAAACTGGGTGTGAAGCAGCACGTCAGTAAATGTCTATCAGCTGGATGGATGAAGATGGCTTTATGTTAAGGACATCTGCCTGAGGGAAGTTTTCTTAACCTTGACTGAGGCAGAGTTTAGAGGCCTTTGTGACCATGCCCTTCCCACCCCAGGGTGATKCTCCAGAAAAGCCTTAAATTGCCACAGTTCATCTACCAAAGCTCATGTACTAGATTCTGTAGGTGCACTTGGTTTTTGTCACACCGCTAGGGTGCATGAGATTGGCAATGATCATCCATCACCTCACYATGACAAACAAAAGTATTAATTTTAAAAAGGAAAATGATTGATGGAATAATAATTTTAAAAACACAATAAAACTAGAGATATCTTTACTAAAAAGGCTCCAAATTAAAAATTATGATGACTTTTAAGAGGAAATGTATCCTAAAACTCCCCATGTTGAAGGCTTATACTGATAAATCCCAATTCAACTTGTACTCGATTTACAGAAATTTGGGTAAAATACCTTGCTTCAGAACGAGTAAAACTGTTAGAGGGCTTCCACCAGCACAAAACTCTTTGGAAACGGGATGTTCTTACTGCACGCAGATTTTGCTTTCCACACCTTTACATGAGCAARGGATTGCTAGTGGGAGCAGGGAGAGGAAACAAGTTTCTGTTCTCAGGGTTCTCACACTCTGGCAGTTTTTTCCACAGAAAAGTGCAACAGCAATACAAAATAATATGACCCTGGCATTATCAGGTTGGCCAAATACCTTGCCACTAAAAAGACACAATAAAATGCCAGTAAGAATGTCTCTACACATTAGATCTTTAACTCCATCCTCCAGTAGAAACTTCTGTAATTAGCATAGTATTCTCGTATAACTAAAGAAGCAATTTTATTATATTCGGAAAAGAAATATTCTTTCAGATTTTCTTCTGTTCTGTGGATTATTGTCTTTAATTCTTATAAACAGAAGAAATGTAAAGCTATGTGCTATAGATGTATATATAAATAAAGGTTTTAGAAAAGCTTAATTACAGCAAAGCAGTAAAACATGCAAAGAAATTGGTATTCAAATATGGTATAGTCAATACGGTGCTTCCAGTTCTTTTCCTTTCCTAGTTTCTAAACTCCAGGAACATTTGCAAGCTGAAGCAATATCTTTCTCCAGCATGCTGGTGCTCATATTATATAAACAATACTTGGCTGCTTTCTTCCATAGGAGCATCTGCTCAGCTGACAGTCCCTAGCGTACCAGCTTTGTTTTGTCCAAGGCACCAGTGATGAGTAATGGATCTGGCTAATCCTGATAATGTATGACGTAATTGTCAAAGGGGTTTAATTATCAGAATATTACATGTGGGATTATTTTGTAGCAAAGTTTTTTAGTTCACTCACAAGCAGTTCTGAATTTGCAAGAACTACAATAACTTAAAGCTACCCAATCAGCCATCATATTAACACATCTCCCCTACCATGTTTAGAAATACAGAGTGCAGAAATTCAGCTCATTACTTGCAAAAATGAATGACCYGTATCATACCATAAAACCATCATCAGAGCACTTTGGAGTCTAACATAAATCCAGATCTCTTACCAGTTAAAATAAAAATATTCATAAGATTTCTAAACCACTCGGCAATCAAGTATGTAGTTAAAGTTTTACTGTAAGTGAAAGTGATGATTAGTCAGTGTTAGCCCTGTACCATTGCTCTTAGGGTCTGCACCTCAAACTCTATTTTTTTTTGTCGTGGAAGAGCCTCAGACTGAGAAAGTGAGGTTGCTGTCTGCATGCCCGGCAATAGCACAGGAAGGGTGCTATACCTCTGCAAGCTGTTGAGGGATGCAGTGACGGCAGTTTGCCATCCATGAGAGAAAAGCAAAGGCAACATCAGCTTCTCAATGAATGCTCTCATACACAAACCATAAGGGTGTTAGGTAGAAGGAGTATTTAGTAAGGGAAGCTGACAGTGCTGAGCACTGGGGTCTGAGGGGTGACTGGGACCACAAATTTCCAGATTAAAAACTAGGTAAAGCATGCTTCTACATACACTTTTTGCTCTCCTGTTCCCCAGCCACGTTAAAAAGCAGCAATCTTCAAAGTGAATGTTGGATACTCCCTCAGTTCTTGCTGCCAAGGTGCAGCTTTGTGCCAGCTGTGACAGAGCAGCTATGAGTCAGCCCTCAGCAACCTCCTCCGCGTCCACGGGGAGGAGCGCAGGGTGCAGCCGGATGCCTGCAACTAAGCAGCCAGGGAGGCTGACCTGGGCATCCTCTCCCTAGGTACTAGTCCCAGCTCTGCTGCTGACTCTTCCCATCACATCAAATGAGCATCTATAGCTCATATTTTAAAAGAAAAATAGAAGCTCTTCTGGGAGTATTTTGGCAGTTAAAGGAACCCAGCAATCCCAGTTATCATTGGTGCCCTCAGATTGTAAATGATTTTCAAGGAAGGTGCACCTATAAAGCGTGCATAATAGCAGGGCCTCCATGCTGAAAACATCCATCCCTTTTGACAAAGTTTACATCCAGGCACACTAAGAAGCTCAGATCTCGTGTTCATGTTTAGGCCGCTTCTGAWGCCAAGTTGCATTTCTGTAACATGGGAGCCTTTTTTAACAGAGTTGATCCCATGCCCACATGCTGTTTTTCTGCTTGATAAGGGATCATCATCAATAGGTAGAACTACTGATGAAAMAACAACAGTGTTTATTGTTTTTCTGCGTCTCTTCTGCCTGTTAGATCATCTGACTCTCTAACTCTTTCTGACTTTTAGACTCTCACTTCCAGGTATCTCAATGTGCCATGCTTGCAACAAGCTTACATAAAGATGAGGCTTACACCTTGTAAAGACAGAAGACAAGGATGCAATGCTATTTCATCTTATTTTATTTTGTTGTTTAAGAGCCCATCAGGATAGATACTGTGCATAAAATGTTCATATCACTAAAATTTTTGAAAACGCTCCCTGACTTAAGCAGAGTTAGTACTCTATTTTATATATTATATACAATTGTGAAACTTATAGCCTAATGATCCCTGAATTCTTCCTTGGATATTTATGTACTTTTCAAATATAAATATTTACAATATAACCTCCACAGATACTTCATTTACTTCTCCTGAATATTATTGCATTGGTGAGGAACATTCACAGTTTCACTTATAGCAGTGATCCACTTTTATTATTTATTTATTTATTTATTTATGTTATTTGGACGTCCAGTGGGTTTTCATCCCTCTAACTGGTCACATTCATTGATAAAGTAAGGGGGAAAAGACTTCATAATCAGTAAATTGTAAGATGAAGTTTGTTATATAGCATATTTTATTTGTAGGACCTGAGAAGATAAGTAACCAAGGAATTTTTATTAACAAGAAAATAAAATAAATACAGGTAATTATTGAAAGTTTCCTGTTTTATATAGCAGCAAACAAAGCTGAATTTCTTCTAAATGTGATAGCAACGGTCTTAGGTAACTGCCGCACTYGGTTAGGAACAAATGCTATCTGATTACCTACTGTCTTGGCTGAAGTTCAGTGCAGTGGTCTGGTTCTCTCACTTTTGTGAAGCAATGGTTTTAAACTCTCATAAGCTGTTTTTTCCTCAGTGGAGGAATGGAGTTCTTTGATCATAACATTATATGGCATCATTTTTCCTGCCAGTCCCCTGAATATGCATAGAAATCAGTTTGATCTCCTGGCAGAGACTTATAGATCAATTCATTGCATCACATAGCCATAACCTAAGACTGTAGTTTATGGGGACTTTTTTAACAGTATATTTTCACCATATTTAATACTACTAACATGATTTTCAGTTGCCTCAGGGATTGACAGTCTAATTTAATAGTACCTACTGAGTCAAAAGTGTTGCTTTCACCACATATTAAGAGCTGGTTCTAGCATCTGATTCTTTTCTGGCACTCCAAGTCCAATTCTCTTTCCTGGCTGCTATTTCTCTGTGCAAACTCATAATCCTGAATCTTTCAGAGTTTTCTTTATGTCTTACTGTGCTTAGAATTTTTTCTACAGAAGATTTACAAGAATACTTGAGACGTCTGATTTAKACCCAGGTTCCTCCTCAGCCCTAAAATAATCAATGAAGTACAAATAAATATTTTCAAATGGCAGCCAAGAAAATGAAATGTCTTTAGCATTCCATTTTATTAGACTTATTTTAAAAWTCAGATTTTCCTAAAATATTTTAAAAGGAGTGCTGGCACCGAAGTAAGATGAATTAAGACTTTTATGGATTACATGGACATCCGACACATCAGGTATTTTCTCAGTGATGAATATGAGTTTCTTCAGCATTTGTTAACAACCTAGTACCTCAAGCTTAAAAATTATAAAAAAATTAAGGAATCAAAATCAGAGGACTGTCAGGGATGTAATTCATACATACAGTGTAAGCTTTCCCTACCATCTCTATGTTGACAATTCACAATTTGCCTTCACACTCTGTGTTGCTGTGTGAAGACCAAAATCAGAGTTCTATTTTTTTCCTAAAAATTCTCAGCTTTTTCAGTCACTGACAACAATAACACTATCCTAAGGCCTATCATGTGGACACAGGACTGGAAGTAATCTACAGGGCTGAGCACAGACCCCTGCTGTCACATTACATAGTGTCCTCATAAACTAATCAAGTTCAGTTATAAAAACAGTTAGGTTTTTCCTTCTCCTCTCATGACCAGAACTGAAATGGCCCAATACATCACTGTTGGAATAGTTAGGGACTTTCTTCACACTTTCAAGTAGATTTTAGTCATTCTTAATTCATACCCACTGTTCTTGTTGCAGAAGTACCCATTAGCTTCAGTAATTTCCTGTTTAGCTGGTGCTTAGCTTACTACAACAGAGCCCAAGAGCATATCTGGCTGTTATCTATAAATAAACAGGAGCTGGGGTGGAGGCAGAAAACCTCTTAATGAATTAAACATGTTGTGTCCATATCAACGATAAACTTCTCCTTGTCTATGTGAACTTAACCTATGAAGTCTTCCTCACCTAGTTATTACATTGTCAATCATTGTCAATCTAGCACCTTTATTTTATCTTCCATGCTGTGAGTTATGCTTGGGAGGATACTCCTATAACATCTGCTAATCAATGGCGTTGCTCTCCTCAAATTCCTCCACTTTTGCTGTGACACTTACAAACATGTAGCAGTGATGACGTTTGGGTTACAGCTGCAACTCCCTGCCTATTCAGCTGATCGGTATGGCCACACTGTTTCCTAGTATTTCACAGATCTATCGATCCTTTTTATTCTTATTKAATTGGAAACTTACTGAGAGATGAGCTTTCTGTTAGATGTAAAGCATATGAGGTTTTGGGACATGTGCATTTCTCGTAGACAGAGGGACACTGTAATATAAAAAAAATAGAAGCAATATAGCAATTTTTATCTGACATTTATATCTCTTTAAAAATAGACAAACTACATCTTCACTCAGATCCACTAATTTTTTGACATATCTTGCCTAGTAAAAATTACTTGTGTTGAAGAGTTTTTTTTTTTTTTTTTTTTTTTTTTTTTTTT
>NW_028186979.1:1578528-1618736 GCF_003343005.1 Rhea americana | reverse complement strand
TAACATCCTTGTAGACAAGCTCAGGAAGTGAGGGCTAGATGAATGGACATCTTGCCCCTGAGGTGGAGTGAGACCTGGCTGAAAGGCAGAACTCAGAGGGTTGTCATCAGCAGTGCAGAGTCTAGGTGGAGGCCTGTGGCTAGTAGAGTTCCCCAGGGCTCAGTACTGGGTCCAATCTTGTTCCACTTCTTCATCAAAGACCTGGATGAAGGGACAGAGTGCCTCCTCAGCAAGTTTACTGATGCTACCGAGCTGGGAGGAGCGGCTGACACCCCAGAGGGCTGTGCTGCCATTCAGAGCGACTTGGGCAGGCTGGAGAGATGGGCAGAGAGGAACCTCATGAGGTTCCACAAGGGCAAGTGCAGAGTCCTGCTCCTAGGGAGGAATAACCTCTGCACCAGTACAGGCTCRGGGCTGACCTGCTGGAGAGCAGCTCTGCAGAGAAGGACCTGGGAGGATCTGGTGGACAACAAGTTAACCATGATCCAGCAGTGCACCCTTGTACCCAAGGAGGCCAATGGTATCCTGGGGTGCATTAGGAAGAGTTTTGCCAAGGGAGGTCAAGGGAGGTGATTCTGCCCCTCTCCTCAGCCCTGGGGAGGCCTCCTCTGGAGTACTGCATCCACTTCTGGGATCCCCACTACAAGAGAGACATGGAGCTACTGGAGAGAGTCCAACGCAGGGCTACAGAGATGATCAGAGGACAGGAGCATCTGCCTAGGTGGAGCGGCTGCGAGAGCTGGGCCCGTTTAGCCCGGAGAAGAGGAGACTGAGGGGGGATCTAATCAATGTCTACAAATACCAATAAGGGAGGGGTGTCAAGAGGATGGGGCCGGACTCTTTTCCGTGGYGCCCAGCAACAGGACAAGGGGTAACAGGCACAAACTGAAGCATAGGCAATTCCACCTGAATATAAGGAAGAACTTCTTTGCTGTGAGAGTGACAGAGCACTGGCACAGGTTGCCCGGAGAGGTTGTGGAGTCTCCTCCTCTGGAGATATTCAAAACCTGCCTGGATGCAGCCCTGTCTAACATGCTCTAAGAGACCCTGCTTGAGCATGGGTATGGGACTAAATCATAGAATCACATATTCATAGAATCACAGAATCAGTAAGGTTGGAAGGGACCTCTGGAGATCATCTAGGCCAACCTCCCTGCTCAGCAGGGTCACCTAGAGCATGGTAGACAGGGTTACATCCAGGCAGGCCTTGAAGATCTCCAGAGAAGGAGACTCCATAACCTCTCTGGGCAACCTGTGCCAGTGCTCTGTCACTCTCACAGGGAAGAAATTCCCCCTCACGGTCAGGTGGAACTTCCTGTGCTTCAGTTTCTGCCCGTTTTCTCTTGTCCTGTCACGCGGGACAACTGAAAAGAGTTTGTCCCAGTCCCCTTGACACCCTCCCTTCAGGTACTTGTACATATTGATCAGATCCCCCCTCAGTCTTCTCTTCCCCAGGATGAAGAGGCCCARMTCTMRCAGCCATTCCTCAGAGGGCAGGTGCTCCAGCYCTCTGATSATCTYTGTAGCCCTATGCTGGACTCTCTSCAGTAGCKCCATGTCTCTCTTGTAGTGGGGATCCCAGAAGTGGATGCAGTACTCCAGAGGAGGCCTCCTCAGGGCTGAGGAGAGGGGCAGGATCACCTCCCTTGACCTGCTGGCAGCACTCTTCCTAATGCACCCCAGGAGACCATTGGTCTTCTTGGCCACAAAGGCACATTGCTGGCTCATGGACAACTTGTCACTCACCAGCACTGCAGAGCTGCTCTCCAGCAGGTCAGCCCCCAGCTTGCACTGGTGCCTAGGGTTATTTTTCCCTAGGTGCAGGACCCTGCACTTGCCCTTGTTGAACCTCAGGAGGTTCCCCTCTGCCCAACTCTCCAGCCTGTCCAGGTCTCTCTGAATGGCAGCACAGCCCTCAGGTGTGTCAGCCACTGCTCCCAGCTTGGTATCATCAGCAAACTTGCTGAGGAGGCACTCTGTCCTCYCAAAATGGTGTTCTGTGGTCCTTTCCAACCTCAACCATTCTGTGATTCTGTGTGATTAAAAAAAAAAAAATCTCTTTATTTTATCAGTGTCTTCTGGTCTGGTAATAGTGGATCAACTCAATTTCTCTCCTATACCTATGTAGTGGGAAAAGGCTACTTGGAGTTACCATTCTAATGCTCCACAGGATTGTTAAATATTACTTCTATATCTGAATTAATAACACAATGAAGGTGAGTGAAGATAGTCATAGGCCAAAAAATTTTGATGTGCTCAGGATATAAACGTTACTCTGAGTTTACATAGAATTTTTCCAGAGTAGTATCTCTGCTTAGAGGGATAATGATCCCTCTGCCCTAAGGAGCTTATTACACAGAGTGGAAAACTAGACTTAAACCTTATTTCAAGCTTTAGGCCTGTCAAATGAAGATTTAAAGCATGGTAGTTAATCTCAGAGCTGTTCAATTTAGCAGCCAGTAAAACAAGGATGGTGATGTTAATCCACCTTTTAGAACATTTTGAGAAGTAAAATATTTTCAATCAGCTGCTCATAAAGCCAAATTCTCACTTACACAAGATTAATTTCTCCCATTGGAGTTTTGCCCATAGAAAGAATGAGACTCTTTTCCACGTCTTCATCCTGAGAGATAATGAGTGCCCTCAGATCTCAATTAACTTGGTAGGACATATTCTTTGAAACATGTTTAGTAGTTTAAGTAGGCTCTTCTCCTGCCATGTCTCCTCTGAAGTGTATGTTTGAGATTCTGTTCTTCATTATCTCTACAAAACTTTTTCTCTACAAAATTGAATTAGAAAATGAAAAATCACTTGTCTGGCAAATAGAACTATATAAGAAAGAGCCAAGATTAAATAGATAATCAAATCCCATAAAAAGTCCCAGTCAAATACCCTTTTCCTCTGCCCCCAATTCCCTTTGTTCTCATCCTAGCAGTAGATGAAGGCAAGAGAGAAATAACTTGAAAGGTTTTTCTCTTCCTAAGCTTTTACAACAAGCTTTTTAAAAAAAACTTTGCAACTTTCAACTGACAGCAGAATTCTCTTTATTTACTATACACAATGAAATATAAACAGATTATCATATAAAATCCTGGTGGATTCCTATATCAGCTTCTGCCCTTGAACAACAAACTTCCTTAAGAGCATAGAAAAGGCTGATGTTCTAATATTTCTTTTATTTTGAATTAGGAAAAATCCTTACATTCCAAAAATTCTCATTTTCCAGGAATAAAATTTGATAGAATGAATCATTATAGGTGAMTGTAAAAGCTCTGTCTTAATACGAAGCTGGAACTTTGTATTATCAGTATGCTATATCAACAATTCAAAATACAACCTACTGAAATGAATAGTCATTAGAAAAAGTATCAAAATGAAAAATGAAAATGTATCTTTAAAAATTTTGAATTGACTGTTTGAAGATTGTTAGAACTTTGTTTCCTGTTCAGATACAAGCACACATACATGTAGATATTGAAACATATGTTTTGAGATGCAACCAATGAAATCTTACCTCGAAGTAATTTTACAACCTGCTTTTCTCAAAATCTTATACCATATTCTCTYATGTTGCTCAGGTCTGCAAAATGTATAAATACATTTCTATTCTTCAATGTATTAAGCATCTCCTTGGTATCAAGTGTCTAACTTTGTGGTTTAATCAGTTCTTACAAGAAATATTAAGTCTGCTCAATACAGATAGACTACTTCTGTTTGTCCTTCTGCAACACTAGTTAGAACACACTAGCAATGTTTTTGATAAGAGTCATTGATTCCAAGACATGTAGGCAGATAGCTTCATTGCAAACTGTGAGAGCTGGGCCTCTTCAGCCTGGGGAAGAGAAGACTGAGGGGGGATCTTCTCAATGTGTACAAGTACCTGAAGGGAGGGTGTCAAGGGGACAGGGACAAACTCTTTTCAGTTGTCCCGCATGACAGGACAAGAGGCAATGGGCAGAAACTGAAGCACAGGAAGTTCCACCTGACCGTGAGGGGGAATTTCTTCCCTGTGAGAGTGACAGAGCACTGGCACAGGTTGCCCAGAGAGGTTATGGAGTCTCCTTCTCTGGAGATCTTCAAGGTCCGCCTGGATGCAACCCTGTCTACCATGCTCTAGGTGACCCTGCTGAGCAGGGAGGTTGGCCTAGATGATCTCCAGAGGTCCCTTCCAACCTTACTGATTCTATGATTCTATGAATATCATAGATGTACTCATTGTGCCCTGTAATCACGCTTGAAGAGAGAAAAACATCATTATCTTTACTATTAATTCGTTAATTGAAGCTCATTAGTTAATCCAATTTCAAACTAAAATAGAAATAGCCATTAAAATTAATTTCTTCCATAATATAACTAGATTTGAACACTAGTATCACTAAGAAAACCRCAAATCTATTCCACTGTTGTCAGCAAATACAGGAATATACATCTTATTTTGAAAAGCTGATGGAACCTCCAAAGCTTCCATATCCCAAACACTTTCAAACAAGATAAAGGTTATATCTTTTGGACCGTTTTTTAGGAATTTAAATTAATTCTGGCTTCATTGATCAGAACAGTTTATAACAGTGCTTGCTGCAATTCTGCTTCCAGGTATGGGATGGAGTTTGYTCACCCAGGCACACAACCAAGCAGCAGAGCTACGCCCAGTCTCCTGGTGCGCAGGAGAATGCGCAGGCGTGCTTTTGTGCTGCTAAAGCTAGTTAAAAGCCAAACTTCTGCTCAGGAGACTGTTCAACTGTAACTGAGCCTTACATTGAAGCCTTTGCTAGTTTGTGGGCACAAAAACACTAGCTGTTTCACCGAGCGTAATGCTAAGATACCTCTGTGACAGAGCCGGCTGCAGCAGGGGACCCTTGGAGAGAGATTCCTGGTGAGACGTTATTTCAGTGGTACTTAAATTCTGAATTCCTGCAGTGAATGGAGCAACCGTTTAGCTAAGAAATCAAAACAAAATACCTTTTACCTTCTTTGGGATTTTTATCTCTGTTCATTGAGAGAAACAGTGACAATGCGTCTCAAACAGTTTAATTATGGAAGTGAATTGGCAGCTGTGAAGTTGTGATGGATTTTATTAATGTTTGGTAGTATTTAATTGCAGTATAAATTTACTTATATTCCTCTTTTTCAATTAATTATTGCTGCAAATTGTAAATCTATCAGTTATTGATCTTGGATGCTGTTTTAAAAGTAATTGGAACTTCACACAGACCAGCTGCAAGAAGTAAACTTAATAAGTATACCAGCACTATAAGACAGAGTAAGGGTAAGTTTCTGAATTACACTGCTTTTTCATGGTTAAGTTTTAACAAAGCTGTCTCGRAAAACATTAAAGCTTTAGCAGATTAGACACTAAGGAACAATGTACCTTCAGTTTAATTTTAACTCTGTTAGTCTAGTAGTATTCCTTACTGTTATGTGTTGCCTCTTCCTATCATAAACATTTTGGATTTATTATAAGAATGATAGAGTTTAATGGATGTAATTTTAGCAATATGRGTATATGATAATAAATAATGAATAAAAAGGTCTGAAAGAATAAAAGTTCCCTTGAGTAAAAATCATGTATCAAAAGTAAGTAAAGAAATTCAGTAACAAGCTGCACAGTTAAAATATAATTAGCTCCAAAACATTGCCATTCCACCCCAAAATTATGGAGATGATTGTGTCTAAATAACCCATCACTCTCAAAGAATCCCCTCCTGACCAATGATTTCAAAGAAAATGAGTAACTTTCTACTTAATTGTATCATAGTTTTAAATCACTAAGGCCAGAAGCTTTGTGGGCTTTGAATTGGATTCAGTATTTATACAGATAATGAGAACATTTATGATTCCAATAGACAGAGTCAAATGATTTTTTGATGAGATATAAACCTGAGAGCTTCAAAGCAAAATTCAGTCCAAAAGTAGATGGGACTAGAAAATCTCACAGTAGCAGAAAATGGGAATATTTTACAATTAAATAGAAGAGATCCTCCCCAATACTATTTGAGCTCACACCAGTACCTAGCATCAGYATAGTTACAAATTCTATTTATTGTAATTTTAGAAGCATTTTATACATATGCACATCTAGATAGTCATTTACAGTGTCTCCCTCAGAAAGTACAAATTTCACCATATGCATTACAATAATTTCAAAATAAGTAAAAAGTTGTAAACAAAAGGAAGTTCCTCCAAAGAAACAGATTAGTAATATAGACTAAAGTAAGAATCTATTTCTTTTCATATGGTTGGTCTGTGCAGGACTAATGAAGATTACAAAAGAAAAGCTATTCTGTATCAGTCACCATAATCTCATCATCTTATATCTTTCTTAGCTAATATTCAGTTATTAAAAGAAAAACAAAACTAGTTCTTCATACCATTGATCCATGCTTTTAGGGAAACAAAGTATTTTGCTGTTTTCCTAGTGGATTTTCTGTGTTTGTTTAGTTATTAGCACAAGAAAAATAGAGCGAGAAAATGGCTATCTAATTCCAACTAGTCTTATCGTATGAAAGACAAGTGTTTGTTCTGAGGGCGTGCCTGATACTTGAGGCCCAGCCAGCCTGCACAAAGCACCGCCAAGACTATACGAGACTTTGCAGGTATGTCTCACTTAAATCTCACTTTTATTTCTGAAAATGCTGTTATGATATGCTCTTTGATCTCAGATCCACAGGATGTTCTCTCAGCCATTACCTAGAATTACTATTTAGGAAGAAGGTAGTGGAATTGAATTACCTAAAGTCACACATTTGTACTAATAATAGCTTCCTCAGTAACATACGTAAATTTATATAATAGATTTTCTTTTCTTGTATATGCAAGTGTATGCCCACTGCGTAAGAATCTCTTTACTCACCACAGTAATGTGCATTTCTATGATGTGAAGCAAATCATCATTTTGGACTGAGTCCTTTCTTTTGGCTTTTCCTCTCTAATATTTCTAATTGCAGTTGGATAGATTTATATATGAAGAGTTTTATTTCTTCACTCTGCCAATTTTTTACCCAAGAGATACACAGTTTCTTTTTTTTCTTTTTTTTTCTTTTTTTTTCTTTTTTTTTTTTTTTTTTTTTTNGGAAGGTTGTTATAGGTATAAATCTGAAGGATCCTGAATTAGTAGAATATCTGAATATCTGCGTCTCTGGCTCCTATTGGCCTATAAGGTTGCAAAAAAACATCCTGTAGAACTATTTCTTTATCTTTAATTATTTTATAGGTTTATTTATTGCAAGTGTTATCACTTTCAATTCAATTTCAATCACTATCATTAATTACAGTGATTACAATGACAGAAGTTTCAGCATTTACATAATTGACATTAGATAGACTAGATTTTGGAGGAGTATAACATTGGCATGTTACACTGGCTGAGATTAACAAGGCTAAGGCAATTCAAAAAAGTTAAATAATTGAAAAGTGAGATATCTTTACAAATATTTATAGAGTCTATTCTGAAGCACAAAGAAAGCTATGAAGACTTTTGAAATTCTGCCTTGCATCAGGCCCAATCAGTAAAAAATGAAATGTTTGAAATAAAACGTAAGATGACACATACTGTGAAGATGATAGGCCTTGAAAGCAAAAACAAGTATCTTAAGTTTAATCTGAGCTCTTCTCAATTTAAATCATGCACATGAGTTTTACATTAGCTAGTGTGTCCAAACAATTTGTTTCCAGGTCTTTCTAGTAAAGAACATTGCAGTCCTTTTTTATTACTCCTTCTTAAATTTTCATCTTAGATAAAACTAACCCACTAGAGATAGGTACAATTTTTAATTGAAATAATTTTCTTCAGGGAATGTTATCTTAAAATATTTTCTAAAGAGGAACTTAAATCATTTTCGCTTTTTTCATTCATAAAACAGCAACAAATCCTGTTTCAGCTTTTGAAACAGAAATTTCCATTTAGCACTTGAAATACTACTTTCAATGTCACTTTATATATTCAAAATGAAATAATAATGTTGTTAATTCTCCAAATTTTTGAAATGGCATTTAAACAAAAAAATCATTTTAGATTTATTTAGAGAACAGAAATATTAACATTTTTTCCTGACTTGGTGTAGCCACATGCCTCTTGGTTACAAGTCTATTTTATCTCTGTATGTATCCTGGTGTAATATGCATTGAAGTATACAGCATCCACATAGCTGTATAGTGTGTAAYGAGCACTCCTCACACAGAGGAGTGAATAAGTATTCTAAATATACAATTTATGAAGGCTTATATATATATATCTGTATTTTGAATGACTTATTCCTTATGTGTTAGAACCACTGATAGCTCTCCTTTGAACTAAACAGTGCAATTTCTATTGACCAACATGTAACTTTTCTGCATGTAAAATACACCACTAAAATGTATCACTTCTGTACACTATTTTAAAACTATTTTAAAATGCTGAACAATCAGTGCACCCCATATTTGCATTTTTATCATTTAGATTCTTCCAAATGCTTGTAATTTATTCTCATTTTGCAGTTTCTGCCTTTTTTTGACCAACGTTAAATGTGTCAGATCCTTGTCTTTTCAATCTCATTTCCAACATATCAAAGACAGTAGAACATCAAAACATCAGTGTTTTTACTAAGTTAAAATATGAGTTTGATCTTAAATATGCATTATGAGATTATACACGATTTTAGTTCATAGATCTTTAACTAGTTTCTTCACAGTAGAAAAAAAACATTTATTTTACCGTTTTTTCCTCTAATTTATCAGAAGAGTTAAATTTATTGATTTCATATTATTACACTGCCAAACACACAGGTACCAGTAGTTAGACAGTTCATGAATTCATGTTAGCTGTATAGCAAAATAACAATGATAAAGTGTCATCTAAATCCTTAGTTATTATAATAAAAAACAGTAACAGTAAGAACAGCCTCTGGACTCTGCTATATTAAAGGATCAGTTAGGATTTGTCTGCAAGTCTGGATATAAATTTAGCATTTCAGCTACTCTACTATTACCTTTTCTTTCTCTGCCTCCTGCAATCGCCCTTAATGTATTCTGAAGGTGTGCCTACAAGGACAGACACAGATGAAGATGTTCTTCTATCCATAATCTGAACTGTCCACAAACAAGCCAATTCCTGTTCCAAATGTTAAACAGAGGTGTTAGTGCAGGGTTATGGCTAAGGCAAAAAGTTATCTTAGTAAATGTATGCCCTTCATCTCAGTAACACAGTTATATGGTTTCTAGACTAGAGCTAACTCCCTCTGGCCACTTGGTGCATCTTTTCATCCTCAACTTCTAAACTGGTGAGATATGATGGATTTTCTGGGCGTTATTTTAGCTTTCCTTGAAAGCAAAAGATACCTTATCCTTTGTGCAGGCACAGACACCAGCTCAGGATAGCAAGTTTCCAGTAAATTCACACCTGAGTTTCCTGTGAACTAATTTCCCATACAGACAAGTCCTGACAGGCTGTCAATGTATCAGGAATTTTTAGAAGATGTTCTCAACTTCCCTCATTGCAGAAATTAAAATAATAATGGCTCATTATTTCACAGACTTATTATACTGTGAAGACACTCATTAAAGGTTTTAAGACTATAATGGTGGTGTCATGTTACAGTTAAATCCACTCAAATGTCCTATGAATAATCAGATTTGCATGTTCACTGTTTTGCATGGAATATAAAGCACATAAGGAGGGGAGTAATCCAGAAATACAGCCAGTCCTCTTCTTCCTGGAGATTTCTCCCATCCTCAGAAGTTTGTCTAACATTTCTTGCTTACACACTGTGAATATTAAGGCAAAACATTTTTTTTTTTGCTCAATTTACGCTATACGTTGTATGAAATGTCCCTGGCACTTGGCAATGGCATGAGCTTATCAGGCATGACCTCTCATGCCATGAGAGGCTTGAACAGTCATCGTTCTAGTTTGCTGCAAAAATCCCTTACCTTTTATGATTTTATTGTTGCATTCAGGCACACTTCCATTGCCTCTACTGGTTCCTCTGTCATCTCCTGATGACATTGAATTGAATCCAAACTCTTCATTCTTTCCTCCTAAGACTGCATAATATGGCAGTTATTTTAAGTTGTATGCACACTGCTTATTTCCTGAGTAGGTCTTTTCTTCCTATTATTCTCTCCTCTATGTTTAGACCTTGTGCAGCTGATACCAACATGAAAAAGCTGCATAGGGGCACTTCTATATATATAGAACATACCCACCAAGCAATATTGCTAGCATTTGCATTACAGAGGTGCCCAAAAATCCCAGCTGAGATCAGTACCTTACTATGTCAGGTACTGGGAAGAACAGTAACAGGTTACGTATCTTGGCACTGATGAGCTTACAGTAAAAAAGGACAGTGTTGGAAGGTTTACAGAGAAACAAAAAGCTGGAAAGTCACACATAAGTCAGTGGCATAATTAGGAGCTGACCATTGATTGTCTGTGTTTTGAAGCCTTTCTGTATTTTGCAACATCAGTTTAAGTCCGGGCTGGCTTTTGCAAGACCTGAAGCTAAGAAATCCAGAGGTTTTAAGGCATCTGAACAACTGTGTCAAAAAGGGCAAAAATATTTTTATGACTTCTGTGCTCTCCATTCTAATATTTGAAAATCTTTCTATATTTAAAACATGCTTTATGATGTGTTTCTTATTCCCTTTTTTACTCCTCAGTAGCTACAGCTAAAAATCCTGAGTGCACATCCTAGTTCTTTTCTAGACTCTGCCTGTAACAACTAATGAGGATTTTGAATAACGAGTAAGTGGTGAAAGAACTTCAAGGGAACGAGAAACCAATTTTCTGTAAAGGATGTGACTGGATTGCTGTCATAAAAAATATATTCACTTTTTAATGGCCTAAACTGGTAATATTCTGTGATCTCCTTACACTATGATTACTATCCACATTTACTTAAGGAGACATCAACTGCAGAAAGAGAGATCTTCAGGTCTAGTGAGCCCAAAACCATGTAAAACTTGACCAACACATGGGTCAGTGTTGAATTTATCCCTGAATGGTTCCTTCCAGGAGTCATTATTCAGTCATTTGGAAACTGAATGAGTATGTCTTCCACTTTAGTTAAAGCCAGAGCCTCAAAATTATCTCCCATGAGAAAAGCCATTAGGATGCATAGGAGAATGATACCACATGAGCCCAGAAATGCTTTTGAGGGAATGGAAAATTTGCTCTATTTGTCTATGAAGGAGCAGCAGACTGACATTTTTAAGCCCTAGAAAGAGAGAAGAGAGAGATTCCCAGTGGATATATGACTATGCTTTCTATTTCATTTTAAAATAAGTTTTATTTCTTGTTCTTCTCCACCCACAATTCAGGGCTCTGGTTGGGTTTGAAAGAGAAGGGGAGATGATTTATAATACCACTACAAAGCAGAGAGTAGATGGATGTGCCATTTCATACTAGAGATTCAATTACACAAAATCCAGAGATGATGCTCTTAAGCTATGGTTTGTGCAAGAMATTTCTGTAGACTCATATACAAACATATAGTTTATAAAAACATGGAATCATAGCATAACTTATCTTGGAAGGTACTTCTGAAAGTCAGCTAGTCTAGCCCACTGCTCAAAGAAGGACCAACTTTGAAATCAGATTAGGTTGCTCATGGCTTTGYTTGTCTGTGTTCATGTTTTATAATTTTTTGAGATTATAATGTTTTTAATCATCATAATGATTTTTAAATAGGCATTTAGTAGAAAGCATTCCTCCTCTGTGTTACTCTCAAGAACACGGAGAACCACATTTCCTCCCTTATAGTATTTTGAGGTTGGTGGTCTTCAGACTCTTGTATTTTGAATGCCATAAGCACTGCGGGCTGCAGTCAGGTCATAGGGGAAAGTAAATATGGCTTTACACAAATTTTATGGCTGTGTATGTTGGGGTCAATGAGAGGTCAGGCTGTTTATCCATTAGGAGGTCACCGAGATGATTCTTAGCAGTCTCTGGCTCCAACAACCCCTTCTGCTTGCCCAGGAAATACTTCGCAGGAGCTATTTTCCTTTCTGCAGGGAAAGATGGTAAGGGGACGGTTRTGGGGGCTCCTTGCCATCTAAGGATTCCCTCTACTGAAGTAGAAGGGAAGAAATCTCCAGCCTGTTGTAGCATTTATGGTTATTTTACCCTAATGGAATTAGATTCATGAATCATGAGGGAGGGAGGTGCCCCCCCTCTTTTATTTCTTCTAATGAAGTATTGTCRTGGACTTTTTAAAACATAGAAGTAACAAGGTTTGTCTCTAGTTTGTATTTTTCTGTGTCTTCATATAAACAGGTGCAAAACACAAAAAAACTTTTCCTCCTATCATAAGTTCCCCAGAGGTAGAATAGCACACGGCTCTAGAAGGGAGAGGTCTCCTTTCTGCCAAAAGACATGGGGATAGAGAGGGACARTAGTTATTTAGTCTAGAGAAAGCTGAAAGAGAACCTGGCCATACTAAAGTAYTAAGCAAAACTACAGGGGAACAAAGGGAAGCATTTTAGCTGATCTTGACTGGCTTGGGATCATGTCTTGTGAACACTGAAATGGGATTGAAGAGTTTGAATGTAGAACCTAAATCTAGAATTTTGATAATGACAAATTGGTGACTAAGGTTTTAATAGCATTTTAAYGCATAGTGCTTTTGACAATTTATTTGTAACAATATATTTATAATGATAAATTAATACTTTTAACAAGTGCTATAACTATTGGGTTGCTCACTAATGAATGATTCAAAACTATTGTGATTATACCAGGATTATGTATAATCATAAAAAAAATAAAAATAAATAAATAAAATTCTCCAATTTGGAAGCAGTCTATGAGGAGGAAAACTCTCTAACAWCCAAATACCATTTGCACATGGGATGAACTTAGGTCTAAACATATAAGGACATTTCATACTTGGTAACGATGATAATAATTTAATATGTAATTATGGTTTGTACAGCAGAATTATTCATAGCAATGAGGTTTGGAGGACACAAATTAATAGATGGACATACTAGGATCCACTTGAAATTATGTGTATGGGAGTAGTTTTGATGGTTTTACTGCTTGGATTCTCAAGATCATCAAGCACTGCAGAGAGCTGAGAGTAAATATTAGATGTTGGCTTTACATTACAAAATTGATTTTCTTAAAGGTGGARTGACCATTTTCCAATGTTTATTCATTTACAGTTGCCTTCTAAATTTATATAGCAGTATAGAAAAGACAGAGTTCAAAAGGTTAGCTGGATCTCCTTTTACTCTATTTTAAGAGATTTACAGAAACTGTCACTAATAGCACAAAGAAGTTTTTTATCTGTGTATGTCTATGGCTTGTTTTGGCTATTCTTAGACTGTGTGGGAAGAAAAGTAGTTCACCAATACTTTTTAGCATAAGAATTTTTAAGGGATAGTAAAGAAAAAAAAAGCTTTGAATAAAATGAGACATTTCTTAAAGGTAGAGGATTTGGTATGCAGTATGAAAGGAAGCAATCTTAGGCTCAAAAGGTTATTAGAACATCTAAGAAGCCCTGCTGCCAAAATCTCTGTAGCCTCATTAATAAACATACTTCAGTGGGTAAAATATGAAATAAGATTATGAGGATCGCTATAAGAGAGYAGAGATCCTTTGCAATACCCAGTTTAATTAAAAGTGGTATTACTGTTGATTCTAATGCATTGAACATGGAGGAGGTTTCAGTTAATGTTGTTAAAAGCTTGATGATAGGAAGTAGATTTTGCAGGTGTCAGGAATAGTTTCTTAAAGAGATGTTTCATGTTAGACTTTAAGACTGGAGTGAAGAAGCTATGCAATTCTGTTGTCAGTTAGTGAATTTGCAGAGGAAGCATTATTTGAGATAGAGATATCTTCCCTTGACTAGATTAATGTAACTTACAGAGTGTGTTTAATAATGTGAGTGTCAAACGTGTTTGTTAATATTTTTAAGCTTATTTGAAGCAAGAGGCAAATTTCATAGACTTATAATGTTACAAGGGCTATATGAAAGATCCGTAATAGAGCACAGAGTAGGAATATTTCATTAGATTTCATATTTGTTACTAATAGAAATATTCACCCAAACCCCTGACATTCTGAGATGATTCCATGCTACATTTTGGTTCAGTGTGAAAGAAGTGGGGGTCTGGAGGGGGGTTCTCATAAATGGAAGACATTAATGAGATGTGTTACATACTTGTTTTGGCAGAGATTTGACTAAGCTTGAATCTTTTTTTTTTTTTTTCCCCACTGGAAATAACAATTAAAATTTTGAGGATATGAATCCACCTAAAATGAAAAGAGGAACATTTGGAAAAATCCATAAGATGCATTTGGGGTAAATACTTCTGACTTTTGAAGTGGAGGTTTACATATATGCTGTTCAGTTGTCCTGACAAGAGGCTTGCTGGAAATAAAAGTTCTTAGACACACAAAAAAAGTGAGGGCTTCCTCTCGTTGCTAGGTGCAGTATGTGGGTATGTATCTATGATAGAACTAAACTCAGTGGAATCACACAGAATCACAGAAGGGTTGAGGTTGGAAAGGACCACACAAGATCATTTAGTCCAAGACCCGTGCTCAAGCAGGGTCTCTTAGAGCATGTTAGACAGGGCTGCATCCAGGCAGGTTTTGAATATCTCCAGAGGAGGAGACTCCACAACCTCTCCGGGCAACCTGTGCCAGTGCTCTGTCACTCTCACAGCAAAGAAGTTCTTCCTTATATTCAGGTGGAATTGCCTATGCTTCAGTTTGTGCCTGTTACCCCTTGTCCTGTTGCTGGGCACCACGGAAAAGAGTCCGGCCCCATCCTCTTGACACCCCTCCCTTATTGGTATTTGTAGACATTGATTAGATCCCCCCTCAGTCTCCTCTTCTCCGGGCTAAACGGGCCCAGCTCTCGCAGCCGCTCCACCTAGGCAGATGCTCCTGTCCTCTGATCATCTCTGTAGCCCTGCGTTGGACTCTCTCCAGTAGCTCCATGTCTCTCTTGTAGTGGGGATCCCAGAAGTGGATGCAGTACTCCAGAGGAGGCCTCCCCAGGGCTGAGGAGAGGGGCAGAATCACCTCCCTTAATCTTCCTTGGCAAAACTCTTCCTAATGCACCCCAGGATACCATTGGCCTCCTTGGGTGCAAGGGTGCACTGCTGGATCATGGTTAACTTGTTGTCCACCAGATCCTCCCAGGTCCTTCTCTGCAGAGCTGCTCTCCAGCAGGTCAGCCCTGAGCCTGTACTGGTGCAGAGATTATTCCTCCCTAGGAGCAGGACTCTGCACTTGCCCTTGTKGAACCTCAGGAGGTTCCTCTCTGCCCATCTCTCCAGCCTGCCCAGGTCGCTCTGAATGGCAGCACAGCCCTCTGGGGTRTCAGCCGCTCCTCCCAGCTCGGTAGCRTCAGTAAACTTGCTGAGGAGGCACTCTGTCCCTTCATCCAGGTCTTTGATGAAGAAGTGGAACAAGATTGGACCCAGTACTGAGCCCTGGGGAACTCTACTAGCCACAGGCCTCCACCTAGACTCTGCACTGCTGATGACAACCCTCTGAGTTCTGCCTTTCAGCCAGGTCTCACTCCACCTCAGGGGCAAGATGTCCATTCATCTAGCCCTCACTTCCTGAGCTTGTCTACAAGGATGTTAYGGGAGACAACATTRAAWGCCTTGCTGAAGTCAAGGTAGACAAGATCCACTGCTCTCCCCTCCTCTATCCAGCCAGTCATTCCATCATAGAAGGCTATTAGWTAGGTTAAGCAGGATTTCCCCTTGGGGAATCCAGGCTGACTGCTCCTGATCACCTTCTTCACCTCCATATGCTTGGAGATGACRTCCAGAATGAGCTGTTTCATCACCTCTCCAGGGATGGAGGTGAGGCTGACCGGCCTGTAATTTCCTGGGTCCTCCTTCTTGCCCTTCTTGAAGACTGGAGTGACATTGGCTTTCTTTCAGTCCTCAGGCACCTCTCCAGTTCTCCAGGACCTTTCAGAGATGATAGAGAGTGGCATAACAACAACATCCACCAGCTCCCTCAGTACTCGTGGGTGCATCCCATCTGGGCCCATGGATTTGTGGATGCCAAGTTTGCCTAAATGATCTCTAACTTGATCCTCCTCGACCAAGTGAAAGTCTCTTCTTTTTCCAGGCTCTGGGATTCCTGATGGCTGCCCTTAGCAGTAAGGACTGAAGGCATCCTTTKTCACCAGKSCCCCCACTCCATTCAGCAGCAGGTCCACATTTTCCCTAGTCTTCCTCTTGCTGCCAATGTGTTTGAAGAAGCCCTTTTTGTTGTCCTTGACATCCCTTGCCAGATTAAACTCCAAATCAGCCTTGGCCTTCCTAGTCCCATCCCTGCATACTTGGTCACATCCCTGCATACTTGGATGACATCCTTATATTCCCCCCAAGTGGTCTGTCCCTGCTTCCACCTTCTGTACACTTGTTTCTCATGTTTGAGTTTTACCAGTAGCTCCTTGTTCATCCCTGCAGAACTYCTGCCCCCTTTTCTCAACTTTTTGCTCTTTGAGAAGTACAGTTCTTGAAATTGGAGGAAGTGATGCTTGAATATCAACCAGCTCTCTTGGACCCCCCTTCCTCCTAGAGCCATATCCCATGGGATTCCTCCAAGTAGATCCCTGAAGAGGCCAAAATCCACTCTCTTGAGGTCCAGGTTTGTGATCCTACTTATTGTAGGATCTTCCTCTCAGGTTCCTGAACTCCACCACCCCATGGTTACTGCAACCCCATGGTTCCCCCCAACCTTCACATCTCTAACCAGCCTTTCTTTGTTTGTTAGTACAAGGTCCAGAAGGGCATCCCYCCTCATTGGATCCTCCACCACCTGTGTCAAAATGTTATCACCAATGCTCTGCAGGAGCCTCCTGGACTGTTTGTGCCTAGCTGTGTTGTCCTTCCAGCAGATATCAGGGTGGTTGAAGTTCCCCATGAGAACCAGGGCCTGTGATCATGAGACTTCTTCCAGCTGTCTGTAGAAGGCCTCATCTATTTCCTTTTCCTGATCAGGTGACCGGTAGCAAATACGCATAACAGTGTCACCCATGTTAGCCTGCCCTTTAATCTCTAACATTCTGATCCAAAATAGGACCAGAAGGACTAGCTGACTTTTAACTCACAGCAGCCAAAACCTCAACCTCTTTACACACCAGACTCWTCAAAACCTACCTAGGGACATTTGCCATATCCATCATCACCCCCCCTACTACTCACTCAAAGAACTAAAACCCAATGGCCCCCAATATTCAAAAATCACATCCCCTACTTAAAATCATTAATTAGGTTTAGCTCAGTTGGTTAGAGCATGATGCTGCTGATGCCAAGGTCGTGGGTTCAATCCCCATATGGGCTATGCTGAGGGTTGGACTAGATGATCTCTGGAGGTCCYTTCTAACCTTACCATTCTGTGATTCTATGATTTTAATAGCTCCCTAATCGACCTCTCCTCCCGCTCAAATATCTCAGCCTGATGGAACTTTGGCTCCCTACTAGGAATCTGCTTAATCACYGAAATCCTAACAGACTTATTACTAGTCATGCACTACACAGCAGACACCTCATTAGCCTTCTCATCTGTAGCCCACACCTGCYGAAATGTACAATATGGATGACTAATTCGCAGCCTCCACACAAATGGAGCATCATTCTTCTTCATCTCCATCTACCTCCACATCAGCCAAGGATTTTATTATGGCTCCTACCTCTATAATGAGACCTAAAACACTGGAGTCATTCTCCTACTAACATTAATAGCAACTGCTTTCGCAGGTTACTTCCTACCATGAGGATAGATATCATTCTGAGGAGCCACAGTCGTTATCAACCTATTCTCAGCCATCCCGCACATCGGACAGATTCTGGTAGAACGAGCTTGAGGTGGGTTTTCAGTAGACAACCCCACTCTCACCTGATTCTTCGCCCTACACTTCCTCTTCTTAATTGCAAGCATCACCCTCATCACCCTCATCCACCTCACCTTCCTACATGAATACAGATCAAACAACCCCCTAGGAACTGTATCACACTGTCATAAAATTCCCCTTCACCTCTACTTCTCCCTAAAAGACATCCTAGGATTCACTCTCATATTCATACCCCTTATAACGCTAGCCTTCTTCTCACCCAACCTTCTAGGTGACCCAGAAAATTTCACCTCAGCAAACCCTCTAGTAACACCTCCCCACATTAAGCCAGAGTGATACTTCCGATTTGCCCATGCTATCCTATGCTCTATCCCCAACAAACTGGGAGGTGTTCTCGCCCTAGCTGCTTCCATTCTAATTCTATTCCTAATCYCCCTGCTCCACAAATCTAAACAATGTTCAGTAACATTCCAGCCTCTCTCACAACTCCTATTCTGAYTCCTTGTAGCCAGCCTACTTATCCCAACATGAATTGGCAGCCAACCAGTGGAACACCCCTTTATCATCGGCCAAATCGCCTCCTTCACCTACTTCCTCATCCTCCTGGTCCTATTCCCTGCCATCGGGGCCCTAGATGGTAATTGGTATTTAAATTAGCTCTCAACTTGCTCATCGTTCACCCCTAGGCAAAGATCCACACATTCCAGTTGTTCTCTCACATAAAGGGTGACTCCCCCTCCTTACCTTCATGGCCTGTCCTTCCTAGAGAGCCTATATCCATCCATGGCAGAATTCCAGTTATGTGAACTATCCCATCATATTTCTGCAATTGCAATGAGATCATAGCTCAGTGACTGCATACAGATCTCYARTTCCTCCTATTTATTCCCTAGACTGCGTGCACTTGTGTATAGGCACTTTAGGCAATTCAGAGAGGTATCTGAGCATRCTGATTTCCCAAGAGAGATGCAAGAGGGTTCCCCATAGTTTTGTCTTGTAGGTACTTCCTTAACTGCATGCAATCGGTGGAGGTATCCCCACTTGAGCCTTGTTTTGCTGACTGCATGGTCTCTATAACTCTCCCCTTCCCTCCCTTTCCTAATTTAAAGCCCTCTTTCCCAGGTTGGCCAGCCTATTGGTAAAGACAACTGTGCTCCATTTAGAGAAGTGGATCCCACCTCTCCTAATCAGTTGTCCATCTTAAAACAGGGCCTCATGGTTATAGAAACCAAAACTCTGTTGCCAACAAGCTGCACAGCCAGTTGTTTACTTGCAGTATCCATCTATTYCTCCTCCCATCCTCCCCCCCCACTGGCAGGACAGAGGACTGGGCTCCCAGACCCCTAACCACCATCCCTCAGAGCTCTGTAATCCTGTTTGATACTTTCCAATTTGCCTTTGGCAGTAAATGGAGAAAAAGAGTGTATATAAATATATGCATTCAGATATGCATGTGTTTGTTTGTGTATCTGGAGCAATGAGGTAGTGCAAGCCTTTAATCCTYTCCTGAAGAAGGAGACCTGTCCGGCCAACAAATTACACTAAGACAGGAAGTCTCAGCCCCTGCTTCCTGGAAGCCAACACTATAAAGTACAGTTGGCTTTGATGGACACTTTGTTATATTTTATTTGTTTTATTTTAAAGGATCTGAAATGCTCTGAAAGCTGTATTGCAGGTTATCCAAATGATGTTTTTATAGCCATTACACATGGAGGCTCATGAATGTTTGAGGCTACAAAGTGCTGGTGCTGCAGATCTGTCAGACAGAGGGAGTCAGGTCACCTTGGCCTTGTCTATACTGCCTACCCCGAATCATGCCTGGTGTTGTCTGGGGGGGTGACATAGGCCAAAGCCTTGCCAAGAAGATGCTAAAAATTAAACAGTAAGAAATATGATAGGCAGTCTTGAAAAATACATTTTAGTTTTGATTTTATTTAGCAATATTGAAGTAACTTGAAAGATAGCATAAATCTAATACTTGAGTAGAAGCTGGAGGTATTATTCTATGCCTACCATGTGGACACAGCACTGGTAAAATTGTGGTATATAGATTTATAATATTATTATTTATGAAATTATGTATGTGGTGAGTACTGTTAAATAGAAAAGAGGATAAGTACTTCAATAGAAATAATTGAAATATTTTATTCTGTGTTTTTGTTGGTTTGTTTTAATAAACARAAGGTCAAGTCTAGCTGTCCTCAAAACTGAACTGAGCTCGTAAGTCCAGTTAGGTCAAACACAGTTTAAAATTCCATGCCACAATGCTGTATTAATTTGCCTATGACAGACAATTGAGAAAAAAAGTGCTGATATTATAGATACACACTTTGCTATCTATTGGTATTTAAATTATTATTGCATTTAATCTGATAAAGACTGAAACTGAAACTTAATGCAGAATTGCCATTAAGCATGTAGCAGAAAAAAAGGGAAAATTAATAATCTTATCTTCCTTTAAATCCTCCTGTCTTCAATACTGCCTGGATCTTTAATAGAAAAGCAGAAGAAAACCTCTTTGTTTTAGAATTCGTACTGGGATCACTGCCGACTGTCAGATATTAAGCCTTACGCCAGAGTTTTGTTCTGAATGTTTTCTCCTTGCAGCAGTAGAAGAGGAATACACTTTAAGTAAACTTTTGCACAATTATTGCAAAGAATGAAGCAGAATTTCAATTACTTGCATACTGTATTTTCAGAGGAGCTAACTGTGTATTCAGTTGGAGGCATTAAATAGATACAACTGCATCTAAAAAGAATGCTTTTTCCTGTGACCTCAACCGTCAGAAGAAGAAAAACACAGCTGGGAGCAGTATCACAAAGCAGACAACCTAGAGGAAGAGAAGGCTGCAAGCTGTGGCTCAGTAGGGCATGGACAGCTGCAGACATGGAGCTGTGAAGCAGCCGGTTGGAGAAAGCCAAGCCAAGCAGTAGCGTCGCTATGATAAAGCTGTGGGAAGCTTTTTGAAGCTCTGACATGACTCCCTGAGCASCGTGGTCCATTGAAAGAGAAGCTCTGCCCAGGGCACAGTGGCCTGCGGACGCGCTGGGGAGGAGAGGTAAAGCATGCACGTCAAAGAGCAAGAGGCAGCTGGGCTGCAACAGTCGGGGGGAGAAATTGCTAACTGCCTGCTGACCCAAACAGCGCAGAGGGGAAGCCAGGGCCATGCTAAAACGTAGGGTAAGTAAAGGTTAGCAAGCCATTCATGCAACTGGTATGAATGGCACGCTAACGCTGTGAGGTAATGAGAGAGGAAGTAAASTAAACCTGAAACTTTTTTGAGGGGAGTGTATTTCCATAGGAGATCGTTAGAGAGACAGGATAGTGAGACCAAACACACTACTGGAAGGAACCATGTCAAGACTCGGCAGTGCAGTGTGTTAAAATGAAGCAGCRGCTCTCTCAGTGTCATCAGGCAAGGGAATCTAGCCCTGAGCTGATGACCAAAAGCCAGTCTCAAAACGTAGCCCTCCTGCCAGGTTGGCTTTCTCCTGTGATTTAATGCAAGTCGAATGGTCCTTCCTATACTTATAATGAAAAAAAAAAAAAAAAAGAGAACGGCAGAGTGCGTTAGTAGTCTGACTGGAAACAAGCAGAAAGACCCTCCTCGTGACTAGGGTGCTCCAACTTGCCAGGCTTAGTTAAATGAAATTATACAGAGATTTGTGGCAGACCTCAGGCTCCAACCACATTGGGAGATACATATAACCATAGCCAAGCTGACYACAGAAAAGTCCAATCCTGAGAAGAAATTCAGCATTGACACGACAGTTCATGCAATAAGTTCTAGCTGTTCATTCTCCTGGAGTTGCATCCCTGCTGATTTCTGTGCCTCATTTACAGTCCAAACTGTCCAAAGCATACCATTTTATTCTATTTTTTTTCTGAAGTGTAAAGCTGAGAAGAGCGTCTGGAGGCATCAGACAATAAAAATAATACGTAAAGGGAAAATGTGAATAATTTGAAATATTTTTAGAGCCTTTAACTGTGTAAAGTATCCTATTATTTTCTTACCATAAGTGAAAAACAACAGGGATAGAAATGGTTGRTAATATAAAAAGAAGCTGGTGTAGGTTGCATGAAGCCTGTTTGAAATATTGCAAGTTGTTGCAGTATGAAGAACACTTCAAGACCYTGCACAAATTCAGGGAACAATCTCAGTTTAGAGCAATTAAACAGATGTGCACATTGCAAGAGCTACTGTTAAAAATTAGTGCTAATTGACAGCTTTAGGTTTGTGTTCTCAATTGTCCAGCAAAAGAGTGGGCAGAAAAAGCAGACTGTCCTCCAGCTCTAGTTGTTATGTCAGTTTTGGGCTACACAGTGCATTGCACATGGATAATATTTAAATGACTTCTGTCATAATATTCAAATGACTTGTATAATATTTGGAAACCTTCCTGCTAATGTTTGAGAGAACTATCCCTAACACAGGGAAAAATGAACACTTGATAGGCTACAGAAGAGCTTTCTCCTGGATCTCTTTTTGGTTAGTTTGTTTGTTTTTTAATAGAAGGTATTTGAAAGTGAGACATCCCTTGTTATTTATGTTTCTGATAAGGAAAACACATCATCTGACACTTTATTTACACCAAATAATTTATAAGACACACTGTTTTTTACCTCTGAAGTCCTGGGTGAAATGGTTCAAATGAAAAATAAAATCCCACTTTTAAGAATGAAAAAAAGAGATGGATTTAAACTGTTGGGGCTTTTTTGTTCCTGAGTTTTTCTTCTCCTTTTTTCAGTAGGAATTAAGCAAAAGATTTTCCACTTCCTTTCCCCACTCACCTTATTAGTCAGTGTCCTGAACCACACTGCAGTTTATGGTATCCGTAAGCAACATCCTCTTGAATATTAGTCATTATTGATTAAAGGATTTAGGAAATGTCCTTAGACCACCTCTGGAAGTTTGACAAATTTCATTAGTATCCTATATCTTAGTTTCCTAAAGTATAGTTTTATTAGCACYCTATAGTTCAAGGGGGCCAAAAAGACTCAGCTAAGTTTGTGATGGCAAGTTATCTGGAGCAACAGGATCACATTAGGAGACCAAAGTAGTCAGTGCTGAGGCTGCTACCAACATTTATACTATATGTGGTTCAGAGGTTTTACCTAGATTAGATCTAGTCTAGTGCACTGAATCAAAAATCTTTGCTACATGTGAGGTTTGAAACTATCCAAAGGACAAAACAGTAGGTTAGACCTTTATGAGGATTTGGAATTCATTTGGTGTGCACCACAAGCATAGGTTCTGATTTTGTTTCCTCTGGAGAGAATTGATGTACTGTACACCAAATACATGTGCAGTTAAGTGGAAACTTCTGGGAAATTTGTTTCAAAACTTTGCTATTAATCTGAACCAAAATACTGATGCACACACCAGCTCAGACTAGCTATTTCCACAGTTGTTGGGTATAATTCCTCAATCTACTAACAGAGAGGAGTGTCATAAAGTGTGAGTTGTCCATTTACAGCAGCCTTTATGAATATAGTCTARTTTAAGTTTCTTAGTATCAAATTTAGAACTTTCACATCCAGACTTAGGTATTACTCAGTCCTTAGGCTGTCCACAGCTCAGTTTCTGATGTGAAAGTTCTGGGTGGCATTAAAGTAGACAGTTCCAATTTTCAGTGTTTCTTACTGGTTTGCTTAGGTGATCCCTGGCTTCTGTGAATCACATTCATATGCATCTGCATTTTTCTAGACATTATTCAGGGATCCAACATGATTAATTCAGATATGTTGATTTTTCTGTGCTGATTATGCACTTACTTAAGTTAACGGGTCCCAAACTTGGTGTCTTCTTGTGCACTGGCTTTCATTTAAAAGCARCCAATTGTTTATCTTCCTCATCTCTGGACCATGTGGTTTCTGTAATTCTGCAAGCAGCTATGAATTAAGTCAGATTCCCAAATCCATTTTTTTTTTGTAGTGCTGAAGCTAGCAGTGGTTACTGCTTCTACCTTTKCAAAGTTACTCTCTATTGCTTTTTCAAATTTCTGGTTTCATTCTTAGAGATACTGTATTAACAGTTGGATTTCAGATATTAAAAAAAAAAAAAAAGAATTATTCACTGGCTAAACATGCCACATACCTTTAACTGCACTTCATATTCCAACATACTATCAAATGAGCAGCTGAATTTGCTCCATAATCTGGAGAATTTTAGCAAGTAGGATTGAAACATATTTTGGGGTTCTTAGTTAATAATTGGATAACACAAAACATGAATCATGGGCTTAACTTGGTGGTGAAAGCTGCATGTCTTTAGAGAAGCAGCTTTCACACATAAATAGCTCAGTGAGTCAAGCTTCTTTTGTCCGACTTCGGAAATGGAAAAGTCCCTTCCATTCCCATGGTGAAAAATAAATGGCAAGGCTGATACGTGTTGCAGTTTAAGTCATGTTTAGGGAAAAAATCCATTCTGGATGATGTAATCTAGTGTTATGTCTAATGGGTAACGACAGGAGAAGCCATGCCAAGGCCATACTGCAGCAGCTGAGCAAGACAGCCAATGTTTCAGCAGTCTGTCTTTATTAGCACGTCTCCTATTGAAAATCATTCTTCTGCAGTAGACATATACTGCTTAGGAGAGTGTTTATTTATTTTTATACCAGAAATGACTAAACATAAGCAAAGTTAAACTGAGGAGGGGATGCGACATCCAGATTACCTACTACTAAATTATATTTACTGATTATGAATTAAAAAGCTGTTGCAGTACTTTCAGAGGGAAATATTTTTGTAGACTACATATGCTGAGTCCAGAATCTATACTGAACTTCTGAAAAGAGGTCTTTATGTCTTTGGAACTTTTGAAGAAAATTATAATTAGTGAAAGTTAGAACTGTTAATAAACTTGCCTATAAAAAATATATAATCAGAAGAAAGAGCTTGCTTAGAATTGGAGACACACACATTTACATGTGAAAAATAATTACTGGAAATTCTCCACAGTGATATGAAGAGGATTGACTCAGGTCTATAGTCTGTATGTAAAATTTGCAACTTTCTCATAAATTGTGGTGTCGGGTTTTTTCCAAACCTAAATGGACTAGCTTTCAGGACAGACATGCACATGTTGAAACACCCATGTTTCACAGAACTTCTTTTCTGGTCTTAATGTTAAAGAACAAATGAACAACACCTTTTTATATTAGCACGCATTACTTTAACTAAACAATCCAAATGTTCTATATATCAAAATACAATAAAATAAAATAAACCCATCTTGCAAAGAAAAAGTTTTGGAAAGAGATTATGCCTTGGACTATATGCTTCTCTACAGAAGTAAAAAGACACATAAAGCACCTCTTGTCCTATATGACCTACATTGATAGTAAGTAAGACCTGAAACAGATGAATGAAGAATGTGTCATTGTGCTCAGCTCAGACCGTGGATGGGTCTTGAAGCAATCTGATGTTAGGATAGATCAGAAGCAAAAATCATAAATAGCTATTAAATAGATATAAAATAGATGTATACTTATATACACCCAAAGTAGCTTATTTAGTACCTCTCGTTCAGAGATCCACTTAAAATCACAGTCCTAATGACTGCATCTATGCAGTGAACTACAGCACTCCTAATGACATTGAACTATACTATAGTTCATAAGTCCCCGCTGTGGAAATAAATGCCAAGTTATTGTTCAACCTAAGCAGGAAGATTAATCCATATTCCCAACAGGCAAAATCAGGTGTATTTTATAATTCTGTTAGCTCATATGAATTAGTTGAACACCAGTTTTAAAACTACTTTGACAAAGTCCAACACATCTGAATTTGTGCTTTAGCCAAGGCTTTGCACAGTACAGCACAGCACAGCTAGTTATCATAATGTCAGATGTGTTAGTCTGAATCTCGACAGGATTTCTCACATATATTAGTCTAACACCATCAGGAAAGAAATTCTACCATCAAAATAGTGTACAAGGAACTTGTGTTTTTACAGCTGACTCTTAAGGTTACAGAGTCACAAAGTTCACTGTGTACTTCAGGGAAAAGAAATAACATACATATCAAGCTGGGATCCAAATAAAAAACAAAAGGTAGTTTGTAAATTTGAAATTTAAAAATATCGTGGTAAAATGTTAATGCATTGATGACTGAGGGATATCACTCACTAATAAGCAAATGGAAAGCTTCCAAAAGCAAGGCTGTGTTGAGAAGATGATGTTCTCATTTACAACCATGCTGGCCTCTGTTCGTTTTTAATAGATGCAGCAGTTAGAAAAACAAGATTACAGAGGCCCTGCATAGACCCTGTGGCATCTGGTTAAGTGGTCCACAATCTGTCTTTCTTTTTTTTAGGCCCACATCAAAGATGTGCCTTGTTTATCTTTGTGTATTTGCTATGCAAGTGACCAGACTCACCATTTAAAAACTTGACAGGGTATGTGTCAAATTCCACCTGGAGAATCCTTCCACCTCCGGTAGGGACATGCTAAAGGGATCTCTAGCTAGAAATCTCTCTCTCCCTAGTTTTTGAAAACTAGCTTTCATTTCAAAGGGCTGTAAATGTACCGTAGCTGTCATATGGCCGTGCATTTTTTAGTTCTCTGCCTGTCAGTCATTGAGGTATTAAAGGCATACAACAAAACCAAAAATTCACAACAAACTATAACATGAAAATACTGACATCTTAAAGGAATGGGGATTCCTGATTTTTCTTTTTAGGATAATTGAGCCATCTACAGGAGAAAATCTACGTTCTGTTATTCTTATTGCAGACAATAGAACCAATTCATTTGATGGCAAATTAAGTGCTTTGCAATCAGCAGGGTAAAAATCAGAATATTTAGAGAAGATTTACTTGGGAAAAACAAAATCAAATTAATCTCAAAACACATGGCAGAACTGAATTTAAAAAAGTGTAATATTAATATAGCTATTGAAGAACAAAATCTAGATTCTTTTTATTAGTAGTATTTTCTTGAAAAATGATAGTATAACAGTAGGGCTTACCTTTAGAATTTCAACATAGCTGCAACAAATAAGTAGTCTACAGTCTCTGTTAAAAGGGAAAAGATACTAATGCAAGAATATCTGAAGATTATGAGTCTGATTTCAGTGGGAGCTGGAGCAGACCATTTCTATGGTTCAAATCAAATCCTTAATCTACCATATAAGATAGGAATGATTCAAAAGGAAAGTAAGGAATGCATCTGTGTATAGCATACCTGCTAATGACATTGGAAGCTGTTACGTTTTTATAGCTCAGTTTAGAAGAGAGCAAACAGAAAAGTAAAAATATCATAAAAATATTCAAAGAAACTTTGTCAACCCATAAAATAGATATAAGGCTTACTTTCTCTTTGCACGACATCAGCATGCTCTTTCATCAGTAGACACAAATGCTCAATAAGGGCGTCTTAAAAGAGAGGCAATCCAGGGGAAAGACAGACACAATGTTTTGGTGGCTTCACTCATCTCTCTATTATTACTACTGACAGGTAACTGAATTTCTCCTTTGCCTGAAGCCATACCACCTGAGGTTCTAATCTTGTCAGATTATATGTGCAAGCATGGTTGAGAGAGCTCTAAGGAATAACAGTTACTACAGGAAATGGTTATTCTTCCTCCTGACTAGAGACACTTGCCATGCAACACACTTCTAATGTGGCTTTGCCTCCCAGTGCCTTGATACTTTTAAGGGTATTATAGCAGAAGTGTATATAATACCTTCTGTGATATGATCCAGGAGATCATATCACCAGACTAGCAATGAAAAGGTATTTGTTTATCTCACAGTTCTCCTCGTTCTGGCTCATCTGAGATACGTCAGGAAAGGAGATGTCCGCTGGGAGGCGAGGACAGGTGCCCACAGGTCCATTCACGCTCTGGCTCAGTGCCTCTCCAGCACGCTGCATAACTCTGCGTTGTGCGCCCACTGTGAAAAGTGAGGATTCTAATGTTAATCTGTCCTTTTTTGGTACACTTTTAATGAATTTGCATACAAATATAGATTTCCCGCACCATGACCAAATTAATCAAAATATTGACAAGCAAGAGTTCATAAAGTGAACTCCAGCTTTGGCAAAGGGAAAGAAGATTGAATATCTGCTATATGATTTGACTTGTTTTGCTGCACTACTGTGATGGATACTAGAAAAGTGACTTTTAATGATATTGCTGTTTTCCCAATGTGGCAAACAGCAGTGATGTCTGTCTATGTTTTAATAGGGTGATTATATTTGACAAGCAGACAAGTTCTCAGAGATCATTGTCTGAAGCAAGGAGTAAGAATATGAAGTATTCTGTTTCTTGGACTAGGATTCTTCCTGGAAACATTACCTATCATTTTTCTTTCACCTTTTCTATTTTTTATGCTCCTCAACTTGTTTCCATCATCATCTTCAGCTGCCATACCTTTTGTCATGTCCCAGATTCTTTCAGGAGATACAGCATATCCTGAAACCTGAACCAAAGTAGCTCAAAGCCTTCATTGAAAGTATCTGGGATTTCCATTTATCCTGAACAGCAGCTTTAACTTCTACCAGTAGATTGTAAAACAGTTCAGAAGCATTCACATAGTGCTTTCCATCAGCTTGGCCTTCACATCAATAGCTGAGACAGAGAGGTTGTTATAAACTTGAAACCTCACATGGACTCTGGCAATCGTTTTCTACACTCAGGCTTGCCCCACTACTCCAGCTTACAAGCTTTAGTAGCGCTGAGGTAAACCTAGAGCAACTCTGTTCAGTGAAGCCAAACCTCAGTCATACTAATAGAAATGAAAAGTGATCCTGGCCCACTAGCTTACTGTTTTTTTCTAACTTGGCCAGTCATCACATCTTAAATCATCTCCTTAAAGCTGATGAATATCATATGTGATCCAGGAATGGGGACAAATTTTACTGAGCTAGTGCTACCTCTCTCCTTGAGTCCCACATGTTACTCATTTAGTCATCATTATTCTGTATCTACCAATATCTTAGAGACACTTTGGCAGTTAACTAAGGTACTCCATCCTCCCCTTTTCTGAGCTGTCACTTTGGTTAGGTGGTTGACTAAAGTGACACTTCTGCCATGCCATTTGGTTACTTATCTTATATTATTTGACTTCCTATATTCATTATTCTAATATTTCATGAAAAAATATGAATTGCAAGGTAGATTTTCAGAAAATTTTAAAGGTTTTATTAAAGGTAATGTTATTAAAGGTAATAATATATTAAAGGTAACTATTAAAGGTAATAATATATTAAATAGAAAGTATATGGATACATAACAGATAGCATACCTTTTGGCACCCCAAAGTCATCACGAAATCAAAATAATAAATATTGCAGTGTCTGATCTCAAGCAGGAGCCAGGAATGAAAATATGAATTMCCCAACTGAATAACCTGTGTGCTGAGTTGTAGGTATTGAATGAAAATTAAAGTTCTGCATGTGAAAAGGCTCAACACAGGATTTGAACTACCCTACATTGGGAACTTAATTACTTGCTGACAGAGCAGGGCAGTTGGTAGTCAAAGGTCAGATGCAGAAGGTAGTTTTGAAAGTACCTTGTATTAAGACAAGATACAAATATCAATGACTGGATACAAAAACAATTGAAAGAGATATAAAAATAGCCTACTTTCCCAGACTGGGGCTGGAAAATGGAAAAGATGGAAAATTTGCTCAAGAACTGAATCCCTAACTAARTGGTTAGAAAAGCACCTCAAGGAGGTGCTGTGCAGGTAAAAGAAAGGGGGAAAAGCTCTTCTCGATATGATCATGGGAGAAGTAAATATTGATAGACATCTATTATTTTGTGCCCTGTTGTTTGTTCAACAAGTTATTTGCATCAAAAAAAAAAACACTTTCCCTTATTTTTACCTAAACCTATGTTAAAAGTGACTTAAGCGCAAGTGGTAGAACCAAAGCTGTAAAAGTCCTCAAAASTGGGAGTGTGAATTACACTTAGTGTCAGTACTCAGGACTACCAAACATTTCCTCAGGGTTCTCCGAAGACAGTAGCATTTGCTGTTCAGAGCTGGGCCATGAGCTGATAACGTAGGGGCCTCTGGGAAAAGACCTCCTCCAGCAAGTTCAGTAACCAGAAGAGCTCCTTAGCGTAGAGCAGGAGAGTGGGAAGACACCTTAAATCTTGAGGTAGAATAAGTAACAGCKACCAAAATGATGGCTAGGCTATTTGAGATGTTAGAGATACAGTTCTATCGGGTCTGCATATGCAACACACACACGACTATCCTATTAGGTATCATACTCTTACATTAATAACCATGACCAGATTTCTCATCTTTCTGTCAAGCAATACCAGATATGTGGGCATTTGGAAAAAACTGGCTGTTAATATAGAATTCTGTGATGTGGTAATTATGTAAGCAGTAAATATCTGTTTTTTGTTTTTTTCAAATCTGTGCAGGTCCTTGAACAGGGTTAATAAACAGCACACTAGAAATGCTGCCTTCTGGAAATTTTAGCTTTCCTGTTATTGCATGGGGCAAATCTACACAATATGTTAACTGAACACAAAATTTATGATGAAAGGAAAGTATATGTAGAAAGCAAAATTCTCTGCTGCTTACCTCAGCATCTCCCTACATAAAATTTAGCACTCACCCCTTAGATGAAGCATTTCTTCCCAGTACTAAAACCTTGTTCTCTTATTTAAAAAAAAAGTGTAGATGATTATGTAACAGTGCCACCTGGTGCTACCTGCCWAAACAATAGCTTTTAAATGGAATTAAAAAACAAACAAAAGAAATCGACACAGTGTTTTATGATGTAAGCATATATATTATGTTATTTACAGACCTTGTATTCTACTACAGCCTTCATTTCCATTTTTATTTTTATGGGTTACATTGAGACCATGTTAAATTGTAATTTCTTCTGAGAGAGGACTGCTGTTAGCTTATACTGCAAACACACAGGGAAATTATAGAAATTATGCAGTGCTATTAATTTAGTAATTATGTTTTGCGTTATTGCTAATTCCAGRAATATTTTCATTATAGGCCCTAACATCTAGCCACCAATTTAAAACTATACAGATTTCTGTGTGCTACTCAAAGATACTCGAAAAGTGTTTAGAAGGGAAAGTACAATGTGAATGAATACAGCAAAAGTCTAGTATCAGCTAAAACCATTTTTAGTGTCAACTAGAAAAAAACATTAATCAATCACAAGGATGTAGTTTTATTCTACTACTGTACCTTCATACTAAGTCATCCCAAATAAAAAAAAATAAGAAAATAATGTGGTATAAGAAAAGGTTCTTTATATCTTTTTTTCTTGCTAAATTTCCTTTTGTGAAGGTCATTTCTTTCTCAGCTCAGCCACCATGGATTTATTTTTCACATAAATGTACAATAAATGACCATCAGCCATTAAAATGTTATTACAACTCCTTTTAGCTCAACAACGCTCTTGACCTCACATGGAAGTATCCTCCGAACCACAGGAGGTTTTCTTGCTTTCAGCCTTGGCTGTAATAACATGAAGCACGCAAATACTTCATTCCAGGCACCAGATGGGCTGGTAAGTTTGTTCTAGTGACTTGCCACCAGCTTGCAGACACAACAGACTACAGATAACTGTCACTAAAACAAAAATACTTACTGGCTTTCAGATGACTGTACCAAATATGTTGCCGCAGTATGTTTCTATTTGTCCATAACTCTGCTGAACCTAGAGTACTTGTAATTGCAGAAACTTGAAAGGATAACATAATAGGGTCYTTCCGGGCCGCGAGCTTCTGCTCTGCCGTCTTTGACTGTACAGTGTTCATCGTGCGTAGCATCAGTCTGAAATGAGCAGTGCTTATTAGAAATGGCAAAGAAGACACACTAACCTTAAAAYAAAAGTTCTTCTCAGAACTATCACAGCATTTTCTTTGTCCTGGAAGGATTTTTTTTAACCTCCATGACAATTTTCTGATGCAGTCACTCTGCTGTTTTGCTCTTTTTGAAGACTGGCACCGTTTCGCCACCTGTGAGTCTCACTTTTGTCCTCAGATGGAAGAAGAGTCAAATGAAAGTCTGCTATACAAGCAGCAGCCACTAAGAGCAGATGGACCTGGGTAGGGCCAGCAGCTGATCTAAACACCGAGAGCCAAACCATTCAGATTTAATCATCCTATATCTACTCTACCCCACTCACATGCTCAAAGGTGATGTAACAGATTAGAAAACCACCTTTCTTCCAAGAAATCAGTACCCCATAGGCCTAAACTTCTGCTTTTGAACTCAGGAAGGATAATGATTATGGCAGCTTCCCTGGAGATAAAGAACTAGATTTTCCATTTTTTGTCAYTAGGACTCATAGCCAGGAATTCTAGAGAGCCTGATGCTGATTGTGTATTCTTAATTCCCTGTGGATTTATACCAGCTGGAGTGGTCCAGCATCCAAGTGTTTTCCTTCTATTTATAGACTATATTCCTGTTTTCTAAATTTTCAGTTTGTCCCATGCGTATATACATAACCATTCATTGTAGGATTTTTTTTCCCCTTTAGAATAAAGTCTGGAAATTCTTATTTTAAAATTGCAGTAGGAATTACAGTTATATGATTATTATAAAAGACTAGTCCTAAAGTTGGATATTTAGAGGAAGGGAGAAAAATAAAAGACAAGGTTGAAAAATGGGTTTATTATTCAGGGATCACAGACCTCTAAGGGCTAATCATTCACTTCTTTTATTATGCAAAACGGCATCTGGTGTTCAGCTTCCACATTTGAAATAAGTGCTGTCTAATGAACATGCTATTCTACACTTGCTTTCTACTTTTAATATCCTGTTAAGCACATTGATGGCTTATCTTCAGTAGGAATCAGAGTTTTAAAAGGAATTAAATGAATCCACCCAAAGGTACAGAAATGTAAATCTGGTTATTAGTAGATCATTGACAGAATTGGACTACCTATTAGTTTGCTTTCTTTGGGAAGAGCAGGTGATGCATAGATGTGAAAGGGGAAAAGTGTCAGAATTTTGACTTTCCTTGCGGTCTTTGTAGCATGGGTTGTGGGGCTTTGTATACAGAAAGGCTATGAAATCCAATCCAATGGATTAAATTATTAAATTAAATTATTAAAAACAAGGATTGTAATGTCATTTCTCTTCTATGGGAAGTTTTTTCTTTTTAGGAAACCAGTAATACCTAGTAGAGCTGTCTCAGGGGAGACAGGGACATTAATGGTGGATAATGTGATCTAATAACACTAGGTTAGAGTTTACTCTGATTCTGGYTGCCTCCTCCCATCACCCTGTCCTAGAAGGAAGTGGAGCACAGTGGCGAGAGCCAGGCAGGTCTCCTACATGGGAGCAGCTACATGAGCTGTGCGTGAGACAGAGGAGTTAGGGCCAGGAGCTGGAAGGGATTTGCCCTGGGGCTTCATGGCTCCTAATTTAAGTGTTCAGGCCAAAGAGCAYGCACAGCAGGGAAGTCTGGGAGTGACTCAAGACCATAAAGGACTGGAAATGGGATGGCCCTCAGGAGCTGTTTTATGGAGCATAGAGACAGGCCAGGAAAACGCTATCAGGCATCAGTATCTTTGAAGACAAGAGGCAAACTTACCCTTGTCTCGCTCCAGGGACCACTTTACTGAGCAAGTATTTGATTACCAGACCCATGGTGTGGGTTTCAGGCAAACAACAATGAAAAGCTAAAAGGTATAGYGCACAACTTGATTTGCAAGTTACAGGATGCAGGGGAGCACAACGTCTCCTCTTCTCCCCACTGACCAATTTACAAAAGCACCTAGATATAGAGCTTGAACTCTTAGTGGGATTCATCTGAATGAATGTAGACACCTCGATGGACTCTTCTAAACATGAACTGGTTGTTTTAATGTGTGCCCTGCCAGCAAGTGACTCAAGTAGGTCAGCTGAGTGCTCTATAAGTGCTATTTCTCTCTGTTGACTGCAAAGTAAGTCTCAAGTGACTAGTTCAGATGTAGATGTCTACACTGCAGATGTCTAAAGTTAATGAGATGAATCCTAACCATAAGTGTCCTACCCACTTGGGACCAGAAAAAGGGTTTGGAAGCAGCTTACTAGAATATACAAATGAGAACATTATTCTCTTACAACACTTTGAATTAAAGTGCTCCTAGCAGCAAGAATGTAAAGACCTGGCATAAGACTGGTTTAATCCTTCCTAAAAATAATGACACATTGAAGGTATGGTTTCTACAGAGTATTACATTTTACAGTTTTGCTACATACGCAGCACTACAGACAGGAGGGGGCTTGGGGAAATCCACACACTGCTCTGACAATCACGGTAACTCTACCTGAAGGTGGATGGATTGAGTACTAGTACATTATAAAAGGAGTTCTCAGATTGGGTAAGATGATCAGAATGTGATCAGCATGAGCTGATTCCTTTTCTGCTGATTTTGTTGTTTGTTTTAATTTTTTCAAAATAGAAGAGCCAAGAAAYAGTGGCTGCAGTGGTGCCTGGCAACTTAGTTTTATTTCAGCTCAATTGTTATTGGTTCAAAATTATCTACTTACTTTTGTTTTATTTAGTGGCCAACAGCTATTTTATTCTTAATTAGAGGTTTTATTTGATTTTGGCAGTATTTCATTTTCATAGTAACTCAAAAAGATGGGAGATTTGTTAWTAATCATTTGTGCTTTGGGGGAATCAAGCTAAAGTTATATACCTTTCCTTGAAATATATCATAAAAGACAATTCAGTTACTGATGAGGCATGAATGTATCTAATGGCATATTCTGTAGGGTGATTTATTTTAATTGTCACAGTGGGACCTGTTATTACACAGTGGTAGAATGGGTCACTGCATTATAAAATTAAAGCTGATGCAAGGCATTCATTTTTAGCTTATTTGTAAATTCAAGTATTTGGGATAAAAATATGCTGACTACAGAGACACTGTATGGCAGCATGCACAGCAGTGGCAAATCTCTTATAATAATAAACAGCTGCCTGAGGTCAAGTGTCAAAGAAATTTAAGGGAGTGGCACACTGTGATTCTGTCATATGTGCATTAGCCCAAATGAAGTCAAGGGGAAAAGTATCTGAGGCTAGGAATAATTTCTACTACCAGAGGTTACTTTTCAAGGGCAATTAAAATGTCCTGGCTCATACTGGCATTGGTGCTACATAGGATATGAAAATAAGCCAAAAATCTGCTTTTGATGGAAAGTGCTGTAATTATTTTGCTGAATTTTTAAAAGTTTGGAGATGAATAKTTAATTCTGGATTAGTGACAAAGGAATGGCTCTGTATTTTTGTGTCCAGTGCTCGTAACTTCCATTTTTTGCTCTATAATGCGTCATTATTCATCCAAAAGTATTTCAGAAGCACATAATTTGTTTATGTACCCTTTACCTTAATTGGTGAGACTGGGATTCTTTTGAACATCTGTGTCCAGTTTCTGCCAAACTCTGAAGATAYAGCAGGGCCCAGTCTCAACATCACAGCTCAGAATCTTATAAAAGCATCAGTTCCTGCAAATATCATACAAGAGAAATACTTCAGGCAAGATTTGAGATTAGTGAAGAGATTGATTTAACTTTAAACTTCTGTCTGACCTCAGAGAGCCAGATCCTTTGTCTGTTTACCCAAATTCAGTCATTTTTTTCAGTGCATTGTGACACATGACATTGCAAAAGCTACTCTTGGAGCTCATTTTAATTAGTGACTGCTATTAAATCTTGTATTATTTATGTCCCAACATAAAACATAACTTTTATCACAAGCTAAAATACTGTATTTTAAAAGGAAGTGACAAGTAAACTGTCCTCTTAAATGCATCCTCCACTTTCCAGAAAATGGATCTTGATTTTAGGTGACATCACTACCCTGATACTAAAAGACAGTGGTTTTCTTCCTCTTTTGTATGAGTTATTCAACCCTAAAATGGGACTGCGAAGACATCAGGTTCTGTTTAGCTTCTGATATTAAGYGAACGATAGGAAGGAGTGACAAAAAAGAAAGAAGGTTTCCAGAACTACTTTTCTCCTGCCTTTTTATAATTCTAGGAAATAATTACATGAAATTGGACTGAGAAGCGTAGATGTTACTGTAGTCTATATTACAAAATATAAAGTCCACTAGCATCATTCTGAGACTAGATGTAAAACGATGAGGGTAAGGCCCACTCTAGTAGTTTTCTACAAGTTACCATGAATTTTCCCAAAACTAGTCATATAAAATTTGGAAGAACCATCATATGTAAACTATAAATAGCATAAATTCTTTACAAAGATGCTAGATGCAAGTCAGCATAAAAATGTGTTACAAACTTTAAACAAAGGCCTACTTTCACAAGCCTACTTCAGGCAATGTTAACATTACTCTGTTCTGCAAGACACGCCATCACTTTACTTTTAAGAGGAATTCAAGAACAAGGCTGTAATTCTGTAGTCAAAAGTGAGACATCAGGAAAGAAAAATCAWATTAACAGTTTGCCTCTTTTTAGAACTGGTGGATCAATATGCATTCTGTAAGTACTAGTGAAAGAATAGGCACTCATATGGGCATTTACTGGTTTACAGATTATCTTAACTATATTCAGATAGATAATTTAGCTATATATAAATTTGTACACCTCAAGGCAAAAATCTTAAGTGCTTTTTCACCTGAAAAATATTGGCAAAACCACAGTATATGTATGTTTGTTTATATAGATGAATATATAGACTCAGGGTAACACAAGGCTGTTCAGACTTAGCCCAACATCTTTCTTTTTATCTTGTCTTCTTATTTCTCTGAGTCTCATAGCAATCAGGACTATATTACTCTAATGTGGCTCTGTGTCCAGAGAGACTGACTGCTGATGAGGAGTCTTGGTGCTACAACTCAGCACGGACATCACTGCCCAATGCCATGTGCACTCCTRTTTGCTAGGTTAAGGAAATGATTATTTTATGTCAGATTCTTAGAACTGAATCTTTCATTACTGTCAAACACTAACTAAGTTTTGTTTTGTTATGACACTTATTCAATAGTAAAAGTGGCAGCAACCAGAATTCTCTTGAAAATAGTTTTATCATTAGCATWCTGTGCTGTTGGGCTCAATCCATGCAGCGGACACTAAACTATATATATTTCCTGCTTTTCCTTTTCATTTACCATTAGTTCATTATAATAAATCATCAGTTCATACAACTAGAGATGGAAAAGATCTATGTGGCCATTAGTATAGCGAAATTTTTTCTTCCCTTCTTCCATCTAGTCTTAAATAGGCTTGTAAATGAGCTTCTATCCATGTAYTTTGATAGTCACCAAACACCGTCAGCTTCTAATTTTCATTCTCTTAATTTTGGCAAGTGTTACAGCCCCTAGTACTACAAATACTTTAAAAATTATTTTCCCCATTCCCACCTGAGATTTATGATAACTGAACTCTATTCTCTTTCTCATATTTTAATCAGGAAGAACTTGCAGAACAGTTGTGATATCAAGAATCTGAAAAAAATATGCAAGAAATTTTCGTTCTCTGCAGTTCTTGGCTTCAAACTTGTCATATGATTTCATTACAGAAATCATTCAAACTTTTTCATTTAGACTTTTTAGTTCTTGTTGAACTTACTAATTCCCCTGTTGATTTACGCTATTCCTTTTTTGGTGAAAGTTTCCCTGCCACACCTAATCTTTGAAGTTATTATCACCTCTTCTACCATTCAGTATCTCGCTCTAGTTCTTGAGTTCTATCCAACAGACAAGAGAAAATTAAAGGAAGTTACCAATGATGGCAGCTATCTAGGAGCTTCAGATAGAAACACTTTCTTCTTCCATTTTGAATGAACTACCTATTGCCAYCTGCTTTATAGGTATCTGACAGCCTGTCTATTTTTTTCTGAAGCCAGGTCAACAAACAGGTCAATCTATTACTGCCCTGAATTGAGTCTGCCTTGCTGAATTGTTCATTAAGCTGACATACACATTTGCAGTCATTCTCTGCTGCCTCTCCTCAGTTTCACTCACATTTCTCAGAAAGAAGATGATTAGATTTAGATAATTCCTGCATCATTTTCATGCCCAGAGAATGAAAACTACTATTCATATTGTAAAAGAACATATTCTTTAAGTATTGCTTTTTCTGAAAGGCCCCAAGTAAACCTGTAACTTTTGCTTCTGACTGTTTTAAGGTCAAAACAGATTTAGACTCTTTAGAGCACACTAGCAACAGTTAAATATGTGGATAGATTTTCATTTAAGGTATCAACATCTGTTCTTTCTAATCTGCTTATCAAACTCCAGGCAGCCTATAGAATCTTTTCTCAACTCACCTTAGTTATCTATAATAAAATATTAACATCACTATTCAAATAATTTTAAATGTACTTTCCACTGCAGACACTGTATGAGGCACTGTTTTCTCAGCATGATACCACACTTTGCAGCAGCTAACATCAACTGTCCATACTGAGCAGGCTACAATTTATATATCTGCACCAGAACTAATTTTATAGACTATAATTAGCAAAGAAAAATAGACACATCTATAGTGTGATTCAGGTGAACTGCTCTCTAGAAAAGCCTATAGCTCTCTGATGACTATAAAGGGAGTCCAGTGACTAGCTCAATATGGAATTTTACATTGCAAATATCTCAAGTCAAATTAGATGAGTCTCATTAAAAAAGGCCATGTGTCCCTCCACGTCTTTCAGATTAGCATTGGATTCTCTGCCTCTGGCTCATTCTAAAGATTTCTCTGGCAATCTACTTTCAAAACTGTGCAGCAGGATTTTCTCCAGCCTACTGCATTCTGAAACAGGGGTTATCTTTTGTTTTCCTTTGATATAGACTGCTTGGAGCATAAGCCTACATAGCTTTGTTTTTTTCTTCAAAAGTACAGCTTTTATTGCAAAAGTGTTACCATTTAAATAAAATAGAGAACAAAGTGATATGTTTAGTATAGAAGCCCCAAGACAGACAGCTGTAAGGTAAATCAACATGCTTATTCAAATTCTCCCTCCCTCTGAAATATCCTTCAGAAAGCTTGATAGGGAATCACTTTTCTATCTTAATAGTGTTCACCCCATTTCCACAAAGCTCAGCACCATTTTCTCTGCCTATTCAAAGAATAGATTAACTCCATTCAGAAAATCATAAACCATGAATTTTGCTGTCAACAGCAATGCAGGTAATTATTAGTTTTATGCCTCCTTCATAGAAGCAGGTGATTAACATCTGGATGGAAAAGATCCATACAAACTAAATGTAGATGAGATATAAGCAATTTTGGGCTGGCAAAGTTTTATGAGGAATTAATCTAAACCAGTTCAATGTAATGATCATGAGGTGATTGACTAACACAAACGACTAACTCAGCAATCCTTTTGCCTCACAAGAGTAAGTAATCACTTGCCCTTGCCAGATCACAAGTTCCTTCATCCTTACTCCTTCCCATCTATCCAAAATCGAAGAAAAATTTTTGTCTTCCCCTCTTAAGACTTCTTCAGTATAAAACCCTTAAATAAAGATTGGTGGTAAGAAGAGTCTCCATGGCTATCGTGCCCACATCTTTTCTTCTTGCCTTACCTCTGAGCTTTTCCCTTATCTTACAGGCCCCAGACTCATGTCATACCCATGGTCCCCATCCTGTAATGCTTCACAAGTAGGCTGGAAACTGCATGTTTTTTTTCCTTAGTCAAAGGTGAGCTGAGCCATTATTCCACAAAAGAGGCCTCCCAAGAATGGTACTAAATAGCTAGGGGCTCACAACTTTGCAGCACTTCACAACCGACATATCTGCTGTTAGCAGAACTTAATTCGGGGTAAGATTTAACTTGCACAGAGGATAAACAGTTAATAGCTGTGCTAATCATCTGAAATACATATTGAATACTTCCATAAAATGAACATGCACTCTAATACATTGTAGAACATAAATTACTGGTTCTTTGCTTCAGGCCTTTTCTGGCATTTAAAGTAATTGCTATAGCGGATATGTTAAGTTTATTCCCAGATGTTGCTACAGTAAAGATAAACGCTAGTCAAAAAAAAAAAAATAGCCAGTGGACTACTTAACACTAGTAGAATGAGCAGTATTTAGTTTGACACTTTTCAAAACATGTGTAAAATAAGGATTCTAGCCCTTCCCTCCAAAAGAGAGAGGGACTCCCCAGCTACTTCTCACAGTAATAATCAGGCTCAACAAGACCCAAATTCACAGAGAGACAGAYGGACAAATGCTGATTATAGCACTTGCTGAAAGCTAGGCTTTCCACCGTTAAAGTGAAATTTCCAATCCTCACTGAGGTGTTTAAACTAAAAGGAGWCATTTTCCATCTTTACAAGCTGAAGCTCTGCACAGATAGGACTGCAATAGAAAGAAAAACCACAAGAATGCCTCAGCTTGTGATAGTAGTCTGCCCACACAGACAGGAACCCCTGAGTTCCTGTCTGTCTTCCTGCTGCTTTTGCACCTTATCTAATGTTTTTTTTTTTTTTTTTTTTTTTT
>NW_028186979.1:1560149-1577573 GCF_003343005.1 Rhea americana | reverse complement strand
GCAGTACTTCTGTCTGTTCTCAGCTTGTCATATTGTAGGAAATGCCAGTTTTGAATGTTTACTGTTAGCTGCTCTCTGTCTCCTGCATCTGCCTTCCATTTTCATGGCTATAATTTTCACTTGTCAGCAGTGGAGCTGCAGTAAGATCCCTTCTACTCTTCCTCAGCAGTCATATGATATTTCAGCCTCTACACATTATAGGTTATGTATGTTCTTTAGTTCTGTGATTTAATGTTTCTAATTTCAAAGCAAACACTTGCACTAAAATGCAAGTCCTTTCCTCCCTTCCTGCTTACCACTCYGTCCTCTTAAATCTATGACAACAGTAATAAAATACAAAGAAATATAGCTCATTTTCTGCTGAAAACATCTCAGCAATGTCAGGAAACTTTTTCTCCACTTAAAACATTATAGTCCATTGTTATCACTATTCAAATGAAATACTGAATTAATGATAACTTCATATCTTTTTCTCCTAAACAGAGTTAAGAATTAGTCTCTTGTACTGTACTTGGAGGTTAAGCCTAAATAATACTGGATATTTTTCACTATCACTGCTGATGGAAGGAAAGATTATGAAAGTAGTTTGTATAAGCAAGAACATAAAGTCTGAAAATCAAAGCATCTTTGGAATAGTAGCCAATCTGTTGTTCAGCGTAGACTATCTACCTGGGACAATTTCTCTGTCCTTGTCATTATTATTGCAATTCTGGTCAGGTGAGGCGCTCAATTGAATATTCCTTGGTTTAAAAAAGAAAGAAGACTACAGTGGTAGGCACCACATATAAATAGACTTCTTTTACAAAACAAGATTCTGCTACTGGTTAACAGGATTCTGGCAGAGCTGATCATGATGCAAAATCTTTTTGATAAGACCTAAACTCTTCTAGAACCCAAAGGACAGGCGCTTCTGTGAGACACAACTACGAAGACTCCCTGTCTACTTTCTAAGGTCCTTCTCCATAGTTTCACAAGTGCTGAACTGCAGGATATTGCCTCACAGAATTTAATAAAACCTAGCCTGCGTAACTAAATTGAGTGTACTTAAAATCATAGAATTTTTAGAAGAAAGTTATAAAGCTTTTCCAAATCATTCTACAGAGATTCACAGTGGGAGTTTGCTACTCTATTAGGTTCTACAGGGCACTCGAAGTAAAAAAAATAAAAATAGACCCAAATATAACAAAAGTGAAAAGCTATTTAAGCATGTGCTTGAGATTGTAAATTGAAATTTTAATAAAAAAGTTCTGCTAACACCATCTCAATGTGAATAAAACACATCATTATTTAAGCTATCTCTTTATAAGTCTCTTTTATGCAAAACATCTCCTAGCCCGGTACTAGGGAGATATTATTGAACGGTTAAAATAAAACAAACCTAAGAGCCAATCAAAACAACAATTAAAACAAACATATATGTATTGCCTGTTTTTTTTTTTTTATTTCTCAGAAAGTTTAAATAACATGWTATAGATAAGAAGGATATTTTTTATTTACATATCTATACATTCACTCAAAAATTGTACCACTAAGTATTAATTAGTAAAATCCACATATTCACACCTGTAAGCCAGACGTTGCTGAGCATACAAATGGAACCAGAGTAATTCACACATCGCTACCACAATATAGACTAATAAATCATTATACTTTAATGTTTAAAAAAGTAATAAGATAATAATAGAAAATCTCTCAGCAGCTGTCATTGTGGTAGGAAAAATACACCATTGCTAGACAGCACTAACAATCTACGAAATCTTAGTGCCTTGGATCACAGCCAAAAGCTTAAATCACCGCTTTTAACTATTCTGATCCTACAGTTTAGTTACTGTAATAATGTAGTTTATAACTCATCAATACAGGGTTTGATGGGTTTGGGGGGAAAAAAAAAGCTGAGGTGGCGATCTGAAATGCTCTGCACACTGGCATGCAGTTAGTTAATGACGTGACATGCAAATAGACAGAGCTAATCTGGAGAGACTGTTATTAAATTATACTGCGTCCCCTGGTAGTGGGAACAGGTAGATCTGAAGTCMCTATTGTGGTGAATTAAGTTTCATTTAATGAAACCTTCATTATTTCCCAACTTYATATGAAAAGAAAACTAAATAGATTGCTTCTGGGCACGTCACTAGAAGTAATCTCTGTCCTCTGAAAGTAACCATGTTCTGAACATGATTAACATTTTTAGATTTGTTAAATAGCTCCCATAGTGAATACTGATGTTATTCCCTTGTTATTCAAATATYACTGATAACATTAGTAGTGCAGGACTATTTCTGAAAATACTGTGTTTAAGAAACTAGAATAAACATGTTGATTATGAGCAATAAATGAATGACTACACTTAATCTCTGAAGATAGGTGCAAACTTATTCAACCTAAGTTTATGACAGAGAATTAGGTCAAATGGACGTGAAAGTGTTATAAAGCTCTTGTTTGATCTCTAYCATCAGAACGTACTCTGAATAATCTTTCTCTTTCAATAAATGTCTGCCCTTTTCTCCTGTTGATCATCCTTGTGTTTATATCAATTATAATTCTTGCCTTGCTCAAAATAGCCATGGCTTAATAATATTAATAATAATTTTATCTATATTAAAATTTATTATATATTTATATATACACACACAAATAAGAAGAGAGAGGAACAGGGAAAGAGTGTTTTGTGAATTCTGCCATTCTACACTGAATTTAGTGATTAGAGATGGAACATGGGGATGATTAAGYGACTCACAGCTGTACCATACTATTATTTGGAACAAAGCAAGGAATCCTGAAACATTACATTWTAGAGCAGGATTCTGGAAAGGTGAAACATATTTACCTAGCCTCACATTTAGTTGAAACACTAGCGCTAATATTCCTTTTTCAGCTACAGGAACCAAGTAACCTGTCACGAGTTCAAGATTTTATACCATAAAAAAGAAATAATAATCCTATAGTGATTTATAGCCACTATTCATCAAGCTCCCAAGTGGCTTGATGCCCCCTGCCCAGCACAKGAGGCAACCTAACTTTGTTTAATTCTTTAGTTACAATGAATGATCTGACAYGCACATATAATGAGATAAAGCAGCTAAAGTTACACATTCCAGACATCTTTGGGAGTTGATGACCACCAATTAAATCTGGGAACTCTTTAAGAAGCATTGGACATCCTTCTGAGCCATAACAAATAATGTTTTTTGCCAAAGAAATTTTGTACTAGAAATTGGCAGTTAGGTCTCATCTGAGGGGAAAAAAAACAACTTTCTACATCTACATGAAAGGAGTTTCTCTAAGAATACTACARCTGGCACAAATGTAACACAAGTGATAAACCCACTAGAAACAAGAAATTCTGCAATTCATTTTAAATAAAATTGGTACATATTTGTCTGAAACAAAATAAAAACAAAAACTATTGACCTGCATTCATTTTGTTACTCACTTATATTTGAATTGCATTCCACTGCAGTTTTTCAGTGATGAAATGCATACTAGTATCTCTGATATATTATAATTTCAGAAAATACAGCAAGAGCACAGAGCATGTAGATAGTGCAGGATTTGATATCCCCAAATGAGTAATATCTTACTCAGAAACTTCCTGCAGTGCCTAAAATATGGTACTTCTGTGTAAGGTGTTATTCAGCATAAACATTGGGTCTGGAAGATGGACATAATTCACAGTCCAAGTGAAACTCTGTTTTTATAGAAGTCTCCATTTAAAACAGTTTTTGCACTTTTGACTCCTATTGCATTTTGTTAGACTGTTCGGAGTCATTCTGGTTGTTTTTGTCTTTTCATTTCAATGAGCTGTCCATCTGACTTCTTGTGACTTTCTACCTACCCTGCTTTGAACACGAGAGGCTGGACTAGAGACCYTCAGAGAAGATCCTCCTCCAACCTAGATTATCCTATGATTCGTTGATCTTAGATGYACTATTTAAGGCAAATCATAAGGCTGAGTACTAGAAATTAAGCATGAAAGTACATTTTTAGGACTAGCATTATGATAAATGTCTTATTCTTGTATRAGAACTTTCCTTTTCCCAGGGATAGATGGAAAGTCTGAAATAGTCATGCTTCATCAGGTCAGTCATAAGGTGTTATGAAAGTTATAAAACYTTTTTCAATACAGTATATACATATGCACATGTATATTGAGTATGATTCATTTTTTTCRGAGAATGTAATAATTTTACATTTTCCCTCTACTTTATTGGGCATTTTAAAATGGGCATAGCAAATTTTCATATGTTGCTTCTTTACCTGTGTCTGAAAGAATGAATATATATCCATTATGCAATGGATAATTTTGCAATTTATTGCCATAYTTGGCTTTTTGCTTGTGGAGGTACTAGCTTGTAAGTTAATGGTCGTGTTKTAAAATAACTCCAGATATAAAGTAAAGTAGATGGTCACAACTTAAACATCAGACATTTGGGCTCAAAATAAAATGAACTCTTGTTTTTGTGTATGAAAAGAGATAACATTAAACTTTGCTTGGCTGATCTAATTGAGATCAAGTTCTTATATTATCAGTCATTGGTCTTATGCCAACAGCTTATAAAGTCACAAAGCATTTGGTTAGGGAAGAGAGTGTTCACAGAAGCTCATCTTCAGCTGGAGATGGACACTCTCTGGAGATTTTCTCACCCTTCCTGTGTTAGAAGGTAGTAGTTCTCGCTAATAATAAAATTAAGCATTTATATCTGAGAACCCATCTGCAGAGCATTGTAAAGACTTGCTCAGTTTTGGAGTTAGAAGCACTGAAGCAGTTTTGGTAACCATAATCTTACCCTATATGGGGTTACCATAAKTATATTTCATTTTATTTGGAAAGACTCTTGCCATTAACTTTTGGGAAACATAGGACAGGAAAGGCAAAGAGAAGCAACTACACCAGAGCAGAGAGCACTGTGATRTGCAAGCAACAGCAAATAAGCCAAACACAGACAAAAGGAAACCTTTGTGAACCTGAATCTAATTAAAAGAATCATCTCCCCTGCATCTCGTTGCTTTTCACATTATTAGCTAATATGAACAAAAGTTAGGCTAGGAAATGAATTGTAACTGGCTCTCTCATCTTTTTTTTTTTTTTTTTTTTTTTTTTTTTTTTTTTTTTTTTCCCCCCAAGGATACATGGCTAAATTCAAAAATCACTTGTAAATTCTAATAATTCAAGTAGGAAATTATGATAGCACAACATATAGTTACCAATACAACCAAAAGTTTAGAGAAAGATGCACAGCAGACATTGCTTCAGTATTACATTTTGGTTATGTAATTAAAGAATTAAATAAGTTACTTTTCCAGTTGCCTACCTGCTATCTGATTTTTATTAAGTAGTCAAGCAGAAGCACCTCTATATGTTTATCATCATTATTAGGTTGATGATGACATTAATTCAGTTTTGAACATTCATTTGCATGACGGAAATAGCCTGCTCAGTAGTCGTTCATGGGACGTTTGTAATGAGGTGAACAGCAGACAAGAATTCTTGGAGCTGGTGGTATTCTGAGCAAACACCTGCACAGTGTTTGTTCTCGCTGTTTCCAATTTTATTATCTTAAGTTGATGGATATCAGACTGGAATTTACACAGTCTTTGACTAGAGAGAGTGCTGCAAATATCCTCTCTTCTTGAGCACAAAAAATATTCTGAGAGCAGGATAGCAGGTTTATCAGTCCAAATGTGGTGAGAGGCCTGAGTAGCATTACTATCTCAAAAACATGCCTAGATACTCCTTTGYCATTTTTCCGGGAGGTATACAATTTGCTTCAGTCTTTCTTCTCATACAGATTTATTCCTCCTATATAATACAAGCCTATATGCATCTGTATTGGAAAGTTGGGGAAACGTATCAAAGTCTTTACCTATTCACGAGCTCRTTTTACCCCTTCCCATTTCACCTGCATGGAAAGATACATCATAACTCAAAATCCTGTCAGCTATGCCAGGTCCACAAACCAAATAATTTCATGAAGTCAAAAGCTTATTGCTGCTGGTGGARAAGCAGTGATCTCTCTTTCCTCACTTCAGTGTGAAGGCTTTTCCTTTTATGTGGCAGAAAGGTCACAGGTAGATATGAAGAAGTTTACACAGGCTATAAATCTCAACTTTCCAAGGAGGAATAGTAATACTCAAAAGTCTGAGAATGTCAAACAACTAAAAAGGCAGAAAACCATTACGGATTAAGCAGCCAGCCTGACTTTGTCTCTGTGACAGTGAGAGTAATGTTTAAGGAGACACTGTATGGATAAAATGTTCACTGCTATCTGACGTGCAGCTCTATCTATAGGTTACCTTTATGACAACCTGCATAAGCAGTCAGCCAGAGGCTGAGAGATGGACAGAAAACTGAATATTTTGCTGGCTGCCTGCCATTCTCTGTATGGTGACTGATAATAATACTTAATCAAATTCCTATCTGGGGTCTTTATCTTGCACCAGCGTACACATTCATTCACTTGTTATTTGGATCACGTCTCCCTGTTGCTAGTAACAATCTGAAAAAGATAACATTTGCTGCTATTTTTATTTCTTTTCCAGGCAAAGATAGTGTTTTTTTCTTTCTTCTTATCCTCCCCTCTCCCTCCCCCAGTACACATATATTGGATTATTGGCCTTCAGCTGAACTCTATAACACTGAACAAGCTCTAGTCTTTTCCTTGCGGATTTACTTTTTAGCAGAAATGCTTCCTGTTTATGTAAACAGTGAATTCATATACACAGTTGAACTTGGCTACATAAGGGGCTGAATGTTTAAGAGAAGAAAAAAATACTGGATTGCTCTTAATAAATTCTGGCCACAGATAGATTTTGACAAGTAGCCATCCCCACACCATTAAAAACGAGGCTGTAGGCTCACATATGAAGCATATGAAGAGGTAAAAGTCCTCAGACAGCAACAAAGGTGCATGTCTAGCAGACACATTCAGCAAGGCACTCGAGGATCTTCAATGCTGTCACATTAAAAGCCTTATTCTTTTTCTCCTCAGTAGACCATCAGTGCAAGTTATTCTTGATTATTTTTAGTCATTGATGTAACCGAAATAAAGAACTGTCTCATAGTTCAGATCTGCAGCAGGAAAAAGAACTGTGATTTATTTAGGGAAATACAGTCTGAATGTGACCATACTAAGGCTAAGTCTCTGAGTGTGCTTAGCGTGAATTAGATATGCCCAGAAGACTGAAGTTTAAGTTGGCTGCTCATTATGTTTTTAGAAGTTTTGAGTCTGACAGTACTAAACTCTGTTTTATCATTATTCTCCAGGAACATACAGGGACAGATAGCTGAAGGTCAAGTAGCATAAATATCTCAAAGTCAAGGTTTAAGGGAGGAATAACTCTGAAGAGACACTGACTCTGCCTCAGATGAAAAGGATGGCAACAGAGGGGTATCATTGGCCCCTTCACTTTCCATGCCCCCCACTAAACAATCAGGACAGAAARAAGCTAGCAGGCAGCTTTGCAGAGGACACCCTTAGTTCCCGAAGGAAATGAGAACTGTACTGGGTTAATTTCTAGTGGAAACAGGAYTCTGTCCTCCCTATCCAATAATAAGGTTTTGTTTGATCACACAACAGTCCTTTGAAGATTTGGGAAGAACTGCACCAGTCATTTCTCAAATATCTAAGAGCACTGGATTTTTATACTATCTCCTGAGATAGAATTGGAAAGGGGATGGTGATATTTTCTCATCATTTGAAGGGACAGTACAAGTTCTTAGTCCTCCTTCATACATTTTGAAATTAGCTTCATCTTTGGTCAGAACTGGCTCYGACCTTAAAATTTTTCATGAAATGAAGGAAGGAGAAAAGTGAGTGCACTCACAAAGCATCAAGCAACAGCAGGAGTGAAGAGACATATTTTTGGCAGGAATAGACAAGCTAACTGGAAAAGTCAACAAACCAACATGAATCTCAGACTTTTGCCTTAAACTAAACATAAAGCTTGTTTAAGATCCCAACTGGAGCAAGCTAGGTTTAGAGTTAGATTTTGAAATTTATTTTTCTGAATATCATTCACCAGTTAAGGTTCAAGAGTCAATGACAGGTCAGTTCTGGCCTCAAATTAAAATTCTACAAAAACATCTTTCTCTGAAAGTTTTAGACAATGAAAGCAAAAGTCATAAATATTCAGAATACACTGAAGTGAAACAGCTTGTTTAGTCTTATTCACCAAACTAGAGGAAACTGTGAAAGGGAAATAAAGATTATAAAATCTAAATACTAAATATTATGCATTAAACTGCTCATTTTAATAATCTTAGAAGCATAAAAAGATGGAAATAAAAAATCATTTTAGAACACAAGAAAAATAATATTTCACATTGTCTTTTTGCATTCATTTCATATTTACAAGAAAGCTAATTATTATTAATAATATGCAAAGATAAAAGGGTCTAATACTGTCAATCTCAAAATACATACAATAATCATCTCCCAGCCTCAGTGAAACTTAAATAGAAAAATAATAAACTTGAATTAGTTACACCATAAGCATTATCCCAAATTCAAAGTCTTTGGGGCTCTTTGACCATATCATATCAATAAGGTTCTAGCTAAAGCATCGTTATTTTCAAAATATTTTGTCTTATCATAATGATTTGATTTCTGTGGAGTTGTCTCTTAAATTCTGCAATATACCAGGTGTCAGTGGCTTCAGTGCGATTCCATGAATCAGCTAAGAACAGTTAYGAAAACTGATAATAACAGGAAAAATCTAGAAATGTAAGGTGATGGAAGTTATCACAGAGATGGATGCTGAGTGCTTGGTAAGGTAAGAATCCTAAGAAGGTCATCTGAAGCCCATTGGTGTGACAGGAAACAGACGAGTTGGAGGTGAACACGTAAGGTAGTTAGGAGACTTGAGTCAGAGTTCAGCAAAGGCAGTGCCACCAAATATCGATGGCAAGAATTGACATTTGCCTCAATGGGAAACAGCTGTTCAGCTATGMCTTGCACAAACACAACATTAAAGGGGAGAGAAATATTCCTGTAGATACACGCCCAAATTTAGTTATTTAAAGTACATAGAAAGCAAAAATATATAGCATTTAATTAACCATGTAATATGGTTACCTCCAAATGATTTCTGCTCCTACACCATATTAATATTAGTATTTCAGGCCCATATTTCATAAGCTTTAGGTGAGACCATACTTGTTTTGATATTARTGATCTCATCACTATTTTTCATCATATGTAATTGCAATAACACAAAGAAAAAGAATATAAATTGCCATTCATCTCACTAATTTCATTCAATAATTACTTTTGCATAYATTTTTGCTATTTTGCATTAATTTCATTGCAATTTTCATTGATTTGTGTATGGAAAAGTAGTCATTAATGACTATATATGAAGTGAAGCTGATGTTTCAGATATCTCACAGTAGTAATAATCCAAACATTATCCTCACGAAAGATCACRGCAACTTCTCACTCATGTAGTTTCTCTAGCAAGCAAAGGTTTGAAATCATAGTGCCTTCAACTATTAGTACTTTTAACTGAGAAAATTTATATATTTTATCTCCCTCTACTAAATTACAGTTTGTCATTTTTACGCATTTAATTTGTAACTACTTTTCCCCAGCTTGTTATTTTGTATCATTTATAGCTAGAATATCCTCCTTTTTTACTCTATTCTCACTCTGTCTAAATGTGTGGGTTTCCAGTTCAATCATCCCGATCAATGAGTTTCCCCCAGGGTGTGTCTATCTCTTTCTATGGATTCTAGAGGTTACAAAAATTCAAACTTTGGTGCCTTTGTAAGATTACTAAAGTTAAGTGGGGTGAATCCTAGGCCTAGAGCAATAGCAGGAAGAAGTAGCTTCCATTATATTGGTTGCTTTATTTAGTGATTATACGAGCCTGTGGAATCAGACTAAAGCAAAATCAACTTGGTTGGATAAAATGTCAGATATCAATAAAAAACTTTAAAAYAACTTTTCAATTTAATTGAAAATTAAAATTCAACATAAATAAAAATATAAAACAGGAAATAATATAAAAAATGTACATTAAATAACCATAAAATATCAATCCTGTTTAAACAAACTATGGATTCAGATCTAATACCTGGATAGATATTGATTCCCATCATCAGAAACATACAGTATTGCAGATGAGTTTGATTACTTATAGGTAGACTAATCTGCATACCTCATTGTTGTGTGAGTGCAAATTTTAGTAAAACCATCCCCAAAGTATATCTGTGAGATAAGAACTTCTGAAATTCTTGTATTGTTTCTCACRGGTAGTCAGCTCTACTTCAGAGATAAACAACTAACTCTACTTCAACCAGAATTGGTACCAAATACATCGATATCTTCTTTCTAACCAAATCTTTTGAATTTGGACCTTSTGTGAGTAGACACACAAAGCCTAATTCAAAATCAACACAAAGCTTCCACAAAAATGTATAATTCTGTTGGCTCTAGTACACATTGAATTTGTACAAGATTATTGTTCCGCTACCCTATAATTCCTCCAGACGTATCTTTCCATTATCATTTTGTGGGTTTTTGCCATTTGTTTATAAAGCCATGCTTTGACAATAAAGTAATGCTCTAGCAATACAAATGTCTTGTGGGAAGCAAATATCTTTTAATAAACATCTAAATGGATTATTTCTTCTGCAAACAGCAATTGATAGATTGTGTTAAGCAATTTATCTCCAAATAAATGAATGTTATTTTGCTAGTTTATTCCAATGGAAATATTTTTTTTTTCACTATGTGGAAACATGTTAATTCACGAATATGATCTAGACTTAATAGGGATTAGTTTACTCAAGGTCTGTAGGAGTAGAGTCTATATGTTGAAAAATTTACAGATATTAGTATCCCTCAACTCTATAGTCCATTTCACACAAACGAGTTTTATATACTTTGTAGACTTCATATGAGAAGACACCCCAGCTATCTTTTGCAGTGTTCTCTTTTCAATTAGAGAAATGTACATCTATGCATGCTGCTCAGCAATAGTGTAATATAAATAGGAAAAGTAGCAGAGTGGTCTGAAACATAGTGAGAAAAACAACACATCTGACCAAACAGCAAGAATTTAGCAAGCAGAATGGAATTTATCTCCCCTGTGTTCATTTATTTTAGCAAGGCCATTAGTTGAGTATGCTTTTTCATCCAAGTAGTGCTTTGCTCACAAATAATCTAGTCTACAGTTTTGTGCCTCACCAGAAAATAGAAGGCTGAACTGATCTGTGATCAGTAGTGCAAATAAATTACTTCATTTAACTCACCAGTTTTCCAACAGTGTAAAGGCCAGCAAGATTAGAAGATCTCACAGAGGCTTGGAGCCTCTAACAAAGCTCTCTGCAGAGAAAAAGCAAGTACACTAATGCAACAGTCACACAGTAATCATGATCATTGCAACCACTTCCTGATGTATTCAGAAATTTCTTTTTATACTCCTGTCTTCACACAGTTCATCAGACTCCAATCTGATTAGTTTAAGATGATTAATATGATCCTAGTCTAAACAGTGATTTCAGGACTAAGTAGCCCTCTAAAAAAACTTTCTTTTCTCACAGGAAAACCTTAGTACAACCTCCAGCAGCAGTATCCAGCTCCTTAAGCTTGTTATATGACTTTCTTCTTTGTAGATGTGATCTAACAGCTAATAAAATTGGAAGATCCTTTTTCTTAACTATAATGGGAGCTGCATTGATGTCTCCTGCACATGAGCCAAAGCTCACTGACATCAAATGGCCTTTGGATCAGCTCYGGCAGGAAAAATGGCATGATTCAAGATATCTGCTAATCTAGATTTAATACATATACTGCTTAATGCTATACTCACTCCAGTGAGTGAGTTTCATATTAAGCAACTTTAAATTATAAGGATTTCTTGGATAAGGTCATCTTAACCCTTCCCTTGGAAGGTCTTCTACTTTCCATGGGCTAATTAGAGGGAGAGGCAGAAAGCATAAATATGAGTACACAGTCTCACAGGCAATGTAGTAACCTGAGATGGAGCAAGAAAATCCAATTTCTCCTCCAGTGAATAACTAGGTATTTATAAATAACAGAACAGTTTCAATAATAACAAATTAGAGAATCTTATACTCTGCTCAGTAATTTACACCACCCAGAGGCAAGCACTATTGATCCAAATCCCTTCCAGCAGGGAGGGASAGGGTTTGAATCTCAGTTACTCATACTCCTTGAAAATGCTGTTCAGCTCACGAGTGACAGTAACATACCCTCCCCACCGATCTTGTGGATGCCTTGTGACAATTCTCATCAGTGCCCTGCTAGCTTACTGAGCAGAAGAGGAACCGCTGTGAAAGTTTCAGAGAGGCTTAGATATGAAATAATACCTGCTTTATAACATTGTCAGGACTCAGACAAGTTCTAGGCAAACCTAGACATAGACTTGTGATTACCATCTAAACGAAGTTGCAGAACAGAGTGTCATGGGGACTATGCATTTTGGAAGTTTATAAAGATTCAGAACATGACTGGACAGATTCATGAAAGACAAATCCATTGTGAACTGTTAAAAGCCGGCACCTTGGGCTCAGGAAGTCCCTTAGTTACAGTTCTCTCTGTAGGTAGAACTATTCTCCGGAAATAGAATTACACGCCTGGCTCACTTTTATAAGCTTACAAAGCATTCACACTAGTAGTGGTTTGGATGAATAAATTTTCAAGTTCTGATGACTTTTAAGGGCATATATAATTTTACAGGTGGAATATCTAGCATTAGGAACCACTGGAATAGCAGTTGGCCTGAAAGAACAGTTAGCCAGCAATGTTCATAGATCTAGCCCTTATAYTCTTTATTTCCATTTTCTCATCCATAAAATCGAGCGATTAACCCTGAACAACCATTAATTCATAAAGTGATGAGAAAACARTTAGGAAATCTTCACTCAGATCTTTGAAAATTTAAAAGAATCATGTATGTGTTAGGTCTAAAATGCATTACTGCTAAATACCAAACCATTTAGGAATGCATATTCAATGGTCTGTGCAACACAGTAGTTTGACTAGCAGTCAGTGATATTTTAAATGAGAAATATCCGGCTAAACATTCAGTACATGGCAATGAAGCTAATTTTGGCTGTAAGAAATCTTGCCTATTACCAGTACATCGTTAAAAGCTTATTTAATTCTTGTTAAGAATTCTGACCATAACTGGGGGAAGAAAGGTTTTATTTAATTTTCTGTAATAAAATAAATAAACTAAGGGCTTTGGGGGATTAGTTGTTCCACTGATGTTCAGGTAGTTAATAATCTAAAACTTAACTTGCATAAACTAAAAGTAAAATAATGTCTATATTGGCAGAGGGTTTAGCTCAAACTGTTGAAGCTATAGAAATATATATTTTTGACTAAATCTAGTATCTTTTTCCACACAGGATGATTAGTAGGATTGTTTCTTTTTGCACGTTTTTAATCACACAGACAGGATTATATGACAGAGGAAATCTGAAATCAGTAGACCAGCTTCATCACTCAAGTTACTCCACAGATTTCATGAAAGATATACTTGGGGAGACTTTGTCCCCAAAAATTTGAATCTCTTTGTGTATAGTAAAACTGATTAAGCTCAGCCCCTGAAGGGCTGCTATACCACAAATGAAATTATTCTGTTAGTTTTGTTTTTGAAACATTTTATTTCCATAAAAGAATCTGCATAAATTACTGCAGTTTCCTGTGTTCTATTCAATTTAAATATATGCAGCCTTCAACTCCAAAGCATACTATTTCACAGACAGCAGATTCCTGATTATAACTTAAACACAGGAGATCATCTATGTCACTCTTCAGCTCAAATTACACGAAATTTAAGATGCACAAAGCATAAGCAAGGCCATGGCCCAGTAATTTCAGTCAAGCAGCTTTACYTCACTTTTAGGCTGCCTGGGTGGATCCTCAGCACAGGTTTGCACAACTATGCTGAGGCTGAGGGAGCCACACAGCCTTAAGCCACCTGGGAAGCTGAGCCTGCACGAGTAAACAGGCACACACATCACACCAAAGCATTTTGTTAACTAATATTCTATATCTGATGGAATATATCATCATAATTCAGCTCACATTAAATACTCTAATAAACCACKGTAATCTGCTGTTTCTTATTTTTTTTCTTCTAAAGCTATAACATAGGATAGATACTAGATAACACAGATTCTGTAGACAGGTTGATATTTCTTTCCTTGTGAATTAAATTTTAAATATTTAAACCATATTTGAGTGTGAAGAATTTTTAATCTGAAATCTTCTCTTTAAATGTGTACCTTAAATTCCTGTTATAACTGCCCTTTTGTGGTATGGCRCATGGAATACCTGAAAGAGAGAATGTTGTTGTTTAATTTACACCTGCTACGTGCCAAGGATATAAAGAGATCTATCAAAGGCATTGCTATATCAGTTTGACAGTGCCACAATTTCACTAGTGAAATGCTACCGGTCAGTTAACAAATTCTTTTCCATTCCTCTTAAGGAATATAAAAGCTTCTCGTAGCATAATTTATTTGTATATTGCTAGCTACATCCATATTAAAAAAAACAGGAAAAAAAAATTCTTTGTTTCCAGAGGTTTGAAAATTATTATAAGGGKTTTTTATGGCCATTTTTTTGGTTCCATACTGAAGTCATCGTGCTCCCAGAATGATAATAATCTATTTCTCTCCTCACACTACTGAGCTGGGAGTGACCTCACCTGACCCAATTGAAATTGATTTTGTTGTTGAACTCCTTGCTAGTGCAAATTAATCTTAGATCCATACAAGATCAGGGAAGCAAGACACAAGAGTACAAAGACCTCAAGTACTGAGGGGAAAAAATAGTTCTGGAAAAAAGTATTTTAAGTTTGGAAAGATAAATGGTTACAATGACTTGCTTTGATAGAACATCTGTAGTATAGGAGGAGAGAATGACAAGGGCTCTGAGAAAAACCTGTAACTTAATAGCCTAATTTCCTGCCTGGCCCTGCAGAAATATCTGTACATTTCTGACAGCTGATGAAAATGCACCAGGATTTGATTTGCTCACCACTGTGGGACAAGTTCAGTCCCATGTCTTCCTTGGTTCCCTTGAGCTACAAGGATAGAGAAGCCAGGCTCTGTTTCTAGTTTCCACCTTCTTCATTATTCACTTTTTTTTTCCTATTTTTATCCTAAAGATATTTTAGTATTTGTCTTGTTTCCAGTGTAACAGCTGCTCTCCCTTTCTAGGTATTTAAAATAATTTGCATCTCAATAAAATCTTGTCTTAAGAGAAATTASTATCTACAAAGCAAACAGAAACTTTATCTTTGTAGATATTTAATTTCATTCTCCCTTAAAGAGCATCTGCTCCATGCCACATGGGTTCTCCTGTAGCGAATGCCAAATGTAGCTAGCACACTGACCTTACTTTTACAGTCTGTAAAAGATTTCTGTGAACACTACGGTCTTTGAGAGAACTCAAAAGTTATCAGACATTATAGGGCCCCTGCAGCGCATACTACAATAACAACTGATCACTAATGCCTGATTTATATGCTAAACAAGGAAAATAGTGTAACAAATAACTTTGTCTTGAGACTTATACGCTCTTCCTTGCAAACCCCATGATAAATGTTATATCCTGAAATAAAGTGTTCCAATACTGTATAAATGAATGCTAAATAATTCAAATGGAATAAATTAAGACATAGCCATTATGCAAAATCATTTATTGTAGCTTTGAAAAAGATCTGAGGCAGAAAAAAGGGGGAAAGAAAAGGAATAAAAAAAAAAGAAGAAAGCCAGCAACTCTTCCAATTCCAATGTGTGTGAGTAGACTCCTTCTTGATCTGCTACTTTAGTTACTGTGCTTTCAGATGGATATGGGCATAAATCCACTTTTTTTTTCTTTCTTAGCTATTTTTGCAGTGAAAAATTATCACTATTCTAAAACTAAAACAACTTTACAAGCAACTTTTTACTACCAAGTCATTTTAAAATATGAGACTAGAAATATAATGAGGTACTTAAGTAAAGAGCACAACAACTGAAAATCCTCATGACTTTGCTTAAACAAGGCTGGAAGACCACTTGAAAGCCCCAGGAGCTACAGGAATGAGCTAAGTTGTCATAGATGAAATGTACTATAAAGCAAAACAGGACTGAATTTGTCAGAAAGGTCTATTTAGTCCCAATATCATGATGGAGAAGAAGTTATGATGTGTTAGTTGCTGCTGCTAAAGAAATTAAAAATTCTAGTCTGTGCCAACCTAATTTGTTGAAACACTCATACCCTATTGGATTAGGAGACACAAGTTCTACTGGCAAAATAGGCAAATCACTTCAACTGCTTCCRTCCTTTATCCATCCTGCTTAAACATACACTTGTACAGGCATTGACCTGTTCTTTCTTCCTGCCCTCATTCCACAGYAGAGTCCTGATCTCTTTCACAAGGTGGTACTCTTCTTTATATTGGCCCCAAAATTGGGACGAAATGGATACAGCTTGAAAAGAGTACCAGATGCATATTTACTGCAGCRTGAAAGAAAGGGAGAGATGGTGACTAAGGCCGCTCCTTTCTCATTATCAGCAGCTGGTGCGGTGAATACTTGTATGGCGCAAGATGTGTTCACAACCATGCAACCTCACAATCTCCATAAACACAACGAAGTCGAAGAACCACATCCGCAGCAGCACTGCTAGGACGGTGCTGCCGTCACTCCGTTTGGAGTCCTACCTCCCTCTCTACTGAGCTCWGACCAACTTACTAAAGCAGGAATTCTCAGCTAGTAAACATGGGAAAATCACAACAGCCCAGGAAACATTGAGACAGACCTTTTGGGCCAACTGTATAAATAGATCAACAAAGATTCTCTTTGTAAGTAGGAAATTCTGTCAAAAACTGCTTATGCTCCACAAACTGTCCTGGGTGAGACAAAAAAGCCAAGCTTTCCCACAGAATAGGCTTCATACAAATGGATATCTACATATTTCCAAGGTTTTACCAATTCTATTCTCTTACAATGTTTGTTTTTCAATAGCTTGAATAATCTTTCTCTTAAGTGAATTTACACTAATCATTAATTAATATATTATTATGTATTTCAATACATAATTATGATATATATGACAAATGCAATATGTTAAGAATTAAAAAGAACAGTCAGCAATAAATGAACAACAACCCATGCCTTCCTCTTCCCAGAGTTAAGGRTAGGCTGGAAGAAATACTCACTTTTCATTATGAAAGAGCAATAATTTTAGAAATAGGATAATATTTCATGGCAAAGGGATCTGTACTGACATTATGTAATGCAAACTATGAAAAATTCTGCTTGATATACTTCTGAAAAACTCCACTTATTTCACTCGAAATATACTGTTTTATTTCTAAGCAGAATTACTCTTGCAATAGAATCACAGAATCAGTAARGTTGGAAGGGACCTCTGGAGATCATCTAGTCCAACCTCC
>NW_028186979.1:1537887-1558575 GCF_003343005.1 Rhea americana | reverse complement strand
GGATTCCTGAGGGCTGCCCTTAGCAGTGAAGACTGAAGCAAAGAAGGCATTCAGTAATTCTGCCTTCTCTGTATCCCTTGTCACCAGGGCCCCTGCCCCATTCAGCAGTGGGCCCACACTTTCCCCAGTCCTCCTCTTGCTGCTGATGTATYTGAAGAAGYCCTTCCTGTTGTCCTTGAYATCCCTTGCCAGACTCARTTCCAACWGGGCCTTAGCCTTCCTYGCCGCATCTCTACATACTCTGGCTGCATTCCTATAATCCTCCCAAGTAGCCTGTCCCCTCTTCCACATTCTGTGTATTTTCTTCTCTCTGAATTTGGCCAGGAGCTYCTTGCTCACCCATGCAGGTCTCCTGCCCCTTTTGCTGCACTTCTTACTCATAGGGGTGCACCGCTCTTGAGCTTGGAGGAAGTGATGTTTGAATACTRGCCAGCTCTCACGGACCCCTCTTCCTTCTGGGGCCTTAACCCATGAGATTCCACCAATTAGGTCTCTGAAGAGCCCAAAGTCCGCTCTCCTGAAATCCAGRAGACATAAATGTGTTTAATTTTATAGATTTGAAATCATTAGATTGTTAACATTTTTAAAAATATCATCAGTTAGATATGTCTTAAAAACATGATGATACTTAAAAGAGAGGTTATGACACTGTAGAAAATAGCTGGAAAATAAAAGAAATTCATAGATGGATGTCTATATTGCCTGAGAATGCAAGGTGTATTTAAACTTTGAAATGCCCATTAACTAATAAGTTGTTCAGTTCATCAATTTAACATGATTCTTGAAAAGAAAGATAAAAATACTATTTTTGTGAGTCACAGAGATCATCTCTGTAGTGACAAATGAAGTATTGAAATTTATTGTACAAATAAATTTAAAAATAAAACCAGTCAATATGAGCCTCTCAAAGATATTTTCTAATGTTCCACCTTTTACGGGTTGTATTAATCAGCAGTCAAAAACAAAATGTGATGACTAGTTCAGCATTCACTGAACTACATCAGTTGTCTGAAAGATGAGGTTTAACATCAGAAAATAGCATTCGTGCATTCATTATGCCTACAGCAGCACCAACTGATTTTTGTATAGGTTATGTTCTAATGAGTACAAAATACTAAAGAAATCRCTAAACTCTTCCTGATTGCTTTTTTAACCAGTCAAAACAGGTTATGTTCACTTAGTCATGGACTAGTCATACAGATTTAATCAATACTGTAATTACAATACATAGGGAAGTGAAGAGGAAAATACAGTCATAACAGTTTATTGCAAGTGTGTTTCTATTTCTCTGGAACATTTCCCCMAAAAAATATTACAGCTGTTTCTAAAGCAGTGTTTCAATCTATAGTTTTAGTGCACAAAACAATAAAGACATCCCATAACATCAGAATAATTCAAAAAATTATTTCATTTCGTATATTTTGAAGTGTACTTCTTCCATAAAGAAGTTCAGTAAAACAGAGCTATGTAAATTCATGGTAGTAGTAAAGATTAAAGCACTGTGAAAATATTCTTGAGACTATAAAGGTGGTTTTCACCTGTGAAAATAAAAGTCAATTACGCTCTTAAAAACTCTCTCTTTAACATTTCCAAGTATAAAACCTCTGTGACATCTAAGAGGTTATACGAGAGTAATGAGGACTGCTCAGAGGCCAGTTGCCCTTCCTGTTTTAAAGACAGTTGTCAGCTACTGGTCTGGGGGTTTAACCATGTATTTGAACCAAAGGGTTTACAAGAGAATACCTTTCCAGGCATCAGTAAAATTAGTTGGCTGCGCGACACCTTTGCGGTCTGTGAGTTACGCCGCTGCACCAGCCATGCTTGCTYCTGGGAGCTGTCAGGAGCCCAGCTTGCTAAGAGGTCTGCCTTTCCTGGGCCTAGACGAAGGCCTTGCAGTCAGCCTGGGGGCACTCCGTCCGTCCACACTGGGCTGATAATGACCTTGCATTTGTGCGCTGTTGCACGTTAAGGGACCAGTCACGTGGGATCCCATCACACCTTTTCAGGCTTGCTGCTTGAATAGTTAGCCACGAGCCCCTAGGAGCATTGGTCGCTCATAGCCTGAATGACCCMCTGGCTGGCCAGCCCACATGAGATGCCTTGCACATCCAGCACGGCCAGCCTCTCCAAAGATGAAGTTACTTTAGTGGTGCAGAAAGAAGAATTCCAGCTTGTCTAACACAGCCATGGCTGATGTGGGAACTTCTTTCTGGATTAAAAAACAAACAAACAAACAAACACTCGGCCTRCTAGTAGTTTGCAAGTTTATTCTAGAGGAAAAAAAAGTCAAAATCTGATCATTGTGGGAATCACACTTTAYTGAATGGCCAAGAAAATCCAACTAGATGACTGGTAATGAAAGGAATATTAGTTTTTCAATAACTATAATTAGGCTCCAGAATCACAGAGAAACAGKTTCCAGAATTGGAACTGTGTCTAATAGCACCTGGTGAAATAAGTGCTGAGTGTTTCCACTAATTGGTTGCAAGTCACAGAAAATATAGTCTTATGTAATACATTAGAATGATAGAAATTTTCATTTCCCTGGAATTCACCTTCTCCTTTTTTTCCTTTAAAATGATATTTCTTCTGTACTTACTGTCCAAAGACATACAAGTTAAAGCCTTATGGGCATAAAAGTGGAAAAGTTGTCACATTACTGCTTCTTCGCATCAATACTTGAAATAGTCCATTTGGGCTGTCACATCATTTAGTTCTCTGGTTCACTCCTATGTCCTGGTCCCGTTATGACTAATATTGAAAAGATATTAGATTAGTCCTGGGCCCTTTTGGAGCAAACCGAATAGTTCTCTCTTAAAAAGCACTTCAGTTCAATTTTAAGGCTAGTTCATAGCGCATAGCTTAGTCTCCTTCTCTGAAGATATTCAAAAGTCRCCTGGATGTGATCCTGTGCAACATGTTCTAGGTGACCCTACTTGAGCAGAGGGGTCGGACTAGATGATCTCCAGAAATCCCTTCCAACCTCAGCCATTCTTGTAATTCTGTGATTCATCCTATGGTCCCTTCCAGTACACACTATTGACACCGGTTTTGACACCCTCTGCCATACTCCCTGCAGTATCCCGACACATTTTGTATCCTTAAGCACCTTCACATTCTCTTGTGCTACACAGCAATCATATGGATTCATATCATGAACCTCACTCTGTGGTGGGCCATAGCACAGCTGTACAACCCAGGTGCCAGCTTCATTGCCAGAAGTGCACRTGTTTAATAGGATAGATGGAGGTGCTGTGACATCCCTAAGCTAGATGTGTCCAAGGAGTGAAGTACCACACAGTGATGAAAGACACAGTAATGGAGCAGCTGTGAAAGCAGAAGGAACTGCCCACTGCTGAGTGGCTTCAGGGCTGCACCTACTCACTGCAGCCTGCCCTTGGCACAAACCAGCCACAGCTGCACACCAAACAGTGTGCATCAACCCTCAGGGGCGTGCAAAACTGTACGACTGCCTCAGCTTTATTTCGTAGTATTACTCACAAYGGGGTTCAGTGAACTAGGGCTCCTCAGGACACTGGTGTGCATTCAGAGCCCTTTTCCTTCCATCCATAGAAATATTTCCACTACTGTAAAAGTGTTCTGGGTTAAGCTCTATGTCATCGGCCATTTCCAGACACAGATAATCCCACTATCATTCATCTGTAATTTAGTGTGATTGTGTTTGCCCTGCTTCCACGTAATTGCCATATTTCTACACAGTAGGCCCCAGTGATACTAGATGCCATCCCTAAAAGGGTGTGCTCTGGCGTAGCATAAAACATGCRTGTTTGTTACTGCATGGCATGTAAGTATTCTTCCTTGACAAGGCTTTAGTGTATCAATGGCTGTTAAACATACTTCTGTCAAGGACCTGCAAGGCATCTAATTTATGGTCATTGCCTAACAGACTGTTTAAATGTTAATGAATAAGGTAGCTGAATTACATGCATGAATAGCTGCATGTAGTTATTTTAGACAGGCTGCAGAGGAAGGAATTACCAATGCAGCTCACCTGCCGCTAATGCTAAAATATGAAATTTGTTTTTAAGTTACACATACATATATTCCAGCTTCAGTATCAGTAGCGTTTGGTAAAACTGCGTGGTTGCCAAGTTAATGGATTTTGCCTTGCCCCTTTGTATAAGCTGTTAATCCTGTGCTAAGAGGGAATTTTATGCAAGGGAAGAAAATGTTTTATCCATCACTAAGATGGCAGCTGTGATCATGACTATGAGGGGTACACTGGAAATTAACCACATGCTCACTTTCATATTCTTATTGCACTCCTAGCTTGGCGTGCTTCACCCTTACAAAGAGGAATTGCTCTTTGTTTCTCCATTTCTCCAGGACTTAAAGCAAATCCCTAACTGGAAGGATATGTTCCTTAATCATATGGAAATGTAGAATCAATTTGTTGATGAGGGACCTCAAATAAAAGTTATGAGTTTTATGGTCGATTGATCATTAAAAATATTTCTGCAGATGACACAGAGGTCCAGAGCAATTATAAAATTCTACAGGATTTCAATTTGAATAGCTATTTTGAGAGACAGAGTCTCAAAATGCTGTGTATTCATTGAATGCAAACAATTGCATTGCTTTTGTTTAAGCCAGGAAGGGGTAGRGGAAGGAAAGGAAAGGAAGGAAAAACAGGGAAGTTTATGTTAAAATAAAATTATTTTTAATATTTGATTTTAAACCTTTCAAAAATATACTAATCACAGATGAAGAAAATAGCTTGCGTATTTAAACTAAGGATATAACACAAAAGCCTAGAAGGAAAAAGATGGCATCCCATTCTATACCTGCAGGAGCAGAATTATAAAGCTAGCAAAGAGTTCACCCGTAATAATCTCAAATACGCACATGCAAATCAGCCAGTTCTTGCCATCACTAACAGAAAATCTCAATATAACTGGAATAAAAACTAAGCCCTATAAAGCAAGTAGTTTTATTTATTAGATAGAAAAACTTAGGCTGTTTTGCTTGAGATCTTGGTCAACAGCCCTATCTGTTCATTAGATGTTATCCATTAAAGGGATACATATCAGAGGTAACATAAAACATGCATGTGCTGTCTTCCATTTTTTTCACTATTTCTGAAGGCTTCTGTTCTAGCAGCTCTTTTTCCTTTCCACTTCCCTCTTCTCTGCATCTACTGCTTTGATATATTCCCTTATTAATCTATCTCACCGCATCTCAAATACTGCTGACCCCTTTATATTTCCCAGTTGCTCACATATACACATTTACACAACGATCATGCAATCCCCCTCCCATCAACGTTTCACTACAAACTGAGCTCCTCCTCATGCATTTTTATGCCTATTTGCTTTATAAGAATAAAGGAATGGCAACAGTTTTTTCTTCTTCTATTTCTTTTCACCCAAAGAAAAAAATGAGCACAATAAAATGGTTATATTCCAGCTCCAGCTATACAGATCTATTGGAGTGCACAATTTCTTTATTTATAATAGGAAGTAAACATAGCACCATTTATTTAGGCATACAGTACATTATGTATAACACACCTTTAGTCCTAAAGAAGGCAAATGATAAGGTACCATATTATGAATACAGCTTGGGAACATATAAAGTAACAATGCCAGTGGTGGGGCCCTACAAGATTACTGAGGAATTAAATATCAGATTTTCAGATGGCTATTGGAACTTGGAATGACAATAGGCATCAGCTACCAAAAATGCTACTTGGTGACAGCTTCTATATATTCCAAAGGAAGCTAGCTATCTAAATCAACAAGGAACTTTAAAAAATCCTACTATRCTTTAAATATCTGGTCTTAAAACTTAGTGGAGGATTCACCATAAACAACACATCTTCTGTAGACTATCTGGATCTGCACACAGTAAGAATTCTCATAAATCTGTGTTAGTACAATATTCAAATATTAACCTGCAGTGATCTGGAGAGACTCTATGTGATGTAAATAAGCAATGACCAAATTTTAAAAGGTCCTTTTTTACCAGCAAAAATCTCAGCATATTTACCACGTTTTCTTTTATCTTAGACTTCTACCGAATCCCTAATATTTTCATATGATTTACCCATGAAGATTTATGTCATGAGCATGATCGTTCAGCTGCAAAAGCAAAATACTCCATACCTCTTGGCTGCCATGACAAGCAGTTTTCTTGCAGAAGAAAGGCAAATGGACAGAATGAGGCAATGAAAAAGATATCTATCTCACCACTTGCCATTAGTCAAAAATGTTTACAATTTCTGTTATTCCCAGTTTCTCCTTCCTAGTACTGCTTCTTTCACAGTGTCTCTCTAATTCAGGAAGGAATTACTTCAGGGCGACTGTAAGCCTCACTGACTCACACGCTCTTAGTCCTCAAATAATAGCGGCAAGCCAAGAAATAACCACATCATTGATTTTGATTGTGTCTTGCAGGGTTTCTCATTCACTTCAGTTAGTCATTCCACTTTTTAGTATTACTTTATATGTATAAGCAGTTGACCATACACAAAAAGGCAGAGTGAGTAAAAATCCCTGGTGACAGTGCAATGCCCACTCACCTTTCAATCAGTATCACATACGCAACACAGCCAGGAATGAAAGAAAGGGCTTAATAACAAATTTACATATACTGACAAAACTGAGAAGTCATTCAATCAAGGTATTCTCTGTAGTGAAGTAATTAAGGCAAAATCCTGAGATTCTTATTCAGGATTTTGGTTTTAACCCTTAATCAGGTAAAACTGCCACCAGAATCAATTGGTTTGTGGAAGAAGAGAACAGCATGAAAGATAGTGGGAGGATTTCAGGCAGAAAGTCCTCACAGAAAGCTGGAAGTGTCCTTGGTTATAAAGGAAGCAAAAGAACACTGATACAGCTGTCCATTCCACTCCTAGTTAGAGGTCAATCTAGGGGAATAAGGCAAAACAGTGTCTGCAGGAACAAGCAAAAGGAAAGAAAATGTGAAATGAGAAGGTGCTTGAGTCTACGTTCTCAATAGGATGCTTTCAGGATATCARGCAACGGAGAGCTCTGCGCTCCAGTGCCAGAAGGCTTTGCTGTGTTGGAGGCCTTCACAACAGATTATCTGTACTAGAATTTTTCTTTTCCGGGTCATGATAATGTAATATCTTCCAATTTGAATGCACCGTAATGTTCTCATAAGCATCCAGCTGTACTGATAAAATCTGCCCTTTCACAGGTGACCTCCAAAATAGTTCAAGGTTCAGGTTTTAAAAATGAAGAAAAAATGCTCCATGTACGTCTGCAAGTTTTCTGGAGAGCAAATACACAATGCAAGCGAAAAATGGTCATCAGTTTTGTAAATATGCAGAACCCTCTATCTAYAGCCACACTGGTAAGCGAAACCACACACAAGTAACTTAGCACTCCAGGTAGTCACAGAATATGAATGCCCGTACATGCAAATGCGCTGTGCTGTGGTGACAATAGTTGTGTAATTCTGTACATGATCACGTAATCTATTTATAGCTGAATATTAGGCTAACAGGATATCATACACTATGAATTTTTTTCTCAGTTTGGAATTTAAAATTTTTGTAGGTATGTGCTGTCTAAACATCAGTCTTCTTGTGTAACTTGGCATGTTTCAGTTGGCCCAGAAGGTATTACAGATATATAAAAATAAATTTTTTCCTTGCATCARTTTGATTTCACAGACTACTGATTTAACTTATTACTGAATCAAACACAAGGGGCAAGTGACAARGCATGACTGCTATTTCAAAACTCAACTCCACTCATCCACTCAAACCTTGTCTTATGATGAAAGAATCTCTCAGACATAGACTTTGTTATTTATTGGGACAACATCCAGGCAGGGGGTTATGATCATCACTTTCTATGTCCTAACAGAATAACAAGTGTTAGCAACCCCGTCTGCCTTAGATACCTAGGGTATATTCACATTTTAGGTGCCAAAAAAAAAAAAAAAATCTCCTTAAATAAGTACCTGAATTTCATATAGTCACCCGAGGAGATTCAAAATGGTGAACAGCAGGTGAATGCTTTAAGCYCTTGCTATCTGCGGACTGAAAATACAGGCACTGAAAATTTTGGATGCAAGTTAGGCAGACGGAATCTAATCCATAATGCTATGCAGTATGCAAAGAAATAACCTCTAATACAGTTTTTTAATAATTGAAATTGAGAAGATAGCGTGTTCAGCAAAGCAAAGTATTCTTATTGTTCCAGTGCACACTTTTTGATCTATTGGAGAACTGAGGGATTAGAAAACCTTTTGCAAATGCTTATGAGCAGCTTGTCTGATCTGTCAGCAAAGTGTCATTTAATGTAGAAATTGCTGAGTACATCAAGAAGAAAGAATAGAAATATGAACAATATATAACTCTTAAAATCTCTCCCTGATTTACTTTTAATCACCCCTTTCCTTTTGACTGGGCATCTCCCTTTTAGCCAGTCTGTAATCAYTGATTTGAGTAATGCTTTCTAATTTCACTACGATTCTAACACTCTTATCCCCACTACACTTACTACACAAGCAATTAATTTCATTCAGATGAACACGGCTGCAAGATTAAAACCAAACATGTATGAATAATCTTACTTTGTACCATAAATATTCAAAAGATAAAGCTAATAAATTGCGTTTTTCTGGAAAAATTTTCTGCCTGATTCTCACCAGTAAAAAATGACATGGCTTCACTGTCCTCATTGGAGACACATCTGAATTATTTTGGTTTATTCTAGAATCGATTTCCTACTGTGCTACCATGTATCAAATGCAATTTTCGAAAGGAAAAGGTGAAAAACAGTAACGAATAAAACAAAAAAGCTGCAAACAATATGGCAGCTTGATTTTTAGGCAGAAAAGATTCCAGTCTACCACTCTGTACTCTTCTGTCTCAAAATTATTGCTATTTACAATGAGAAAATAATGACTAATTGTGAGAACTACCACACAAATATTTTAAAATACGAGTCACAGGATTGTTTAACATAGATATCTTCTCTTTTAAATCAGGCTAACACAGAGTTAATTTAATTCTGAATAATATGTTTCTCATTCTTTCYGTCTCAATACTTCTTAAAATGCTAAAAGGATATCACAGTCTCCATTTAYTTCCTAATGTGCCTGGTTTTGAAAAAGGACATATGCAAAACCATAGAAAGCACAGACTGTCTTGCAGTGAGCAGGGAGATCAGAGGGCCTGATGGACAGAGAGTCTGAGCTCCCTTCCCGGTGGTCTGAAGAACTGAAGTGGGGCAGTAACAAGATCTGCATGTGCTCAGGGAGTTCACTTTCTCAATTCGATAAGCTTTCACCTCCATCCAGAAAGCAGCACAATTACTTCTTTGTACAACTTCTGTGAAAAACCCATGCCCTTTAAGCCCTTTCCAAAATCCACATTCAGACTCTAAAATTTAACATTAATAATGAAAAAAAAGGGGAGRGTGGGTGGACTGAAGTAGTTATAACTACATAAAACAGTTAAAAAAATTGCAAGCACCTAGGGGAAAAGCCATGTGGTGAAACTTTCGGTGTAGATGACTGCACATGTCAGTCAGCTTCAAGATGTAAAAAATCTTTGGTGAAAGAGTGTATCAGTCCAACTAGAGAGGCCGTAGTAACAATGCAGTCTCAGAGCCAGATTCTCTACCTCATCCCAGCTACACTGTAATGTGATAGTGATGCCAGACAACACTAAACTCARCTTTCTCACCGTTTAAGACATACCGTAGATTTCCTTCACACAAGACATGCGAAACAGCCAGGAGTATGAATGAATCCAGCCTGCTCAGTGACATTTTAACACTAAAAGAAATTGTTAAAATGTCAATCCACTCTCACTTATCATCACTCACTCCACTGTGTCAGCTAAATCTCGGAAAGGAAGCTGCTCACCTGACTAGTGAATTTTTTCTCCTTATGTCCTTTTGATATTTCACATCAACCAATAGGCAATTAAAAATCAGCAGAACAGACAGGTTGCAGACAGCCAACTTAAATTTCACACTACTGATTAATTCGGAGAGAATGAACACTACCACAAGTTTCATTTTATTGTCATATCAGATTTTTGCATTTAACACTATTATGCATCTATCATTCATTCTGCAAATAAAATGTGCTTGTTTTTTGTTCTTGACTATGTATTTTAAACTTCTGTTTGCCTGCTCAGAGCTACCCATATATCTGTTGGAAGAATTTGGGATGAGCATATTTTGTGTACATAAGTTTTGCGGTCCCATATCATTCAACTTTGTATCTAACAAGGCTTGTCAAATTGCAAATCTTTAAGTCTTAAAAGCAGCCATTTTACCCAATGCGCTCAGGATAGTTGAAAGAGCCAATCTCTGTCTATACAAAGACAGCAAAGAAACTTAATAGAAATTTACTACTTTCTCATGGGAAATGGATTTCAACTTCCAGTCTTCACTTCTACTTTAACAGACAGTAAGAAGGAGAAAATATACTGGAAGCAATCCAAATGCATGGCAGATAGAAGCAGAATCTTGCTATTAGTATGAACTAAATGACCCCTTTGGCAGTTGTAATTGACAGAGAGACTAGGTCACTACAGGATTAGAGAGTCAGAAATTGCCATCTCTTATTGGCAGCAGACAGTTCTCCAGGCTGGGAGAGAATGGAGTCTTTAAGGCAAAAAAAAGATATTCTGCAACAAATGTAAAAGTGGTACAGAATCAGCATATTCTAGTACTAACTTTCAGGAGTTCAGGAAGAACTAGGAAATTAGTTATCCATGAGGTTGAATTGTTTTTCAGTAAGTAGAAAACATGTAAAATTCCAGACAATAGGATGATGGACTGAAATGAGTTCASAGGTGAATAATGTAAGGTAAGACAGGTAACTTAATGTGCAGACTGAAAACACAAAGTCCCAAACTGAACTCAGAATAGATATAAGTGGTGAATTACTTTATGGTAATCAGGTTTTAGCCAGGAAATTAAATATTTCTAGATGAAATCACAAATCTGATAGATATATACTGGTTCATTTTTATTAGTAGTTCATAGTATTTTAACATTTAAATTTTTTAAAAAAATCGAGTAGGTATTAAGCGGGCTGAAAACACACTGATGATAACTAGGGATACATATTTGTATTAGTGTCTGATAACATTTCCAAAGTTTAGCCCTCACTGAAATACTTAATACCTACTGTAATACAGCAAAATTCTATATGTAGGAATAAAGATTATAGGTTATCCATACTTGGTAAACCACCTTTTGGAAAGCAATAATTCAAAAATATTTAAGAGTTAAGTTGGATAATAAAATTGGCAGGTACTTACCATACAATGCAGTGACTCAGACAGAAAAATGAGAGCAAGCCTTCAGTGTAAGTGGGAAACAGTACACAGGATTAGAGAGGGGTGATACCTCTGCCTATGGGAAGATATTCAGTGAAATATAGTGTTTAGCTCTGATGTCTACTCTTTGAAAAGGATATTGACAATCATGAAAGTGTGCAGAAAAGAGTCAAAAAACAGAAAACATGAGAAAAACTCTATCATTAAACTCACTCCTCATTAAATTTGCATCTCATCAAGAGATCTCTTGCTAATCCTCTGCAAGTTCTTCATGGGAGAAAAAGATGTGATTTAACAATATATTTGAATCATCAACAAAAATAACAACCTCTAGAGGCTGGAATCTGAGGGCAAATCAAATCAAACTGGAAATAAAACAAACATTTTTAACATCAATAGTAATCAATCATTAGAACAGTTTACTTAAAGAGGTGATGGATTAGCTATCATTTGACATATTTACTCCCAAGCCTGAAGTTATCCATCTACGAACAAAAAAATGGAGGTCACAGAAAGCGTGTAGGTCAAACACACACGATAGGGACCCTATTCTGAGACAGAATGCAAAAATATTTAGGGATCTTGGCAGATACCATGCAGACCATGAGAACTCTATATGTAATGCTGCAGCCAAGAGAGATAACGTGATCATCAAATGTACACACAGCAACAAAACAGAAAAGAGAGATACGACCTCTGTTTTTGTCATCACTGTCATGGTTTTATCAAAAGATAAGTTGGAGGAAGTTCAAAGGAAATATTTAAGAATTGCAAAGGAGTCATATTAAACCCGTACACATTACAAACAGAAGTAATGCTCTGTTTTGCACTGAGGTAAGTATTCAAAATATTTAGTACTGATTTTCATGAATTCTCTGTTGCTGAAAGGATTGTATTAGAATTCTATTTTTAATCAAGTGTGGATTGCTTATTTCTAAAACTAGATGCTTTAGTTCATACAGAAATTAATATGGGAAASCTCCATATTGCATATTATACAACAGGACAGACTAAATGTTTGTGAAGGTCAAGATCCTGTGTCTTCCTAAATACTAGCCCTCTAAGTGTCATGTGTATGATTAACTATATGGTAGAATTCTATAGCCTGTGCTGTTCAGCTACACAGCTTTTTGCATTTCTAGTTGGCATTAAAAAAAATAATAAAATCACAGACTCTTTAACTACACTTAGTTGAAAATCTTTACCTGTAAGATTTTATTGGTGAAATAAGATTTTTTTGGACTAAAAGTTAAAAATAAGAAAAAAATCTCTGATTAAATCATTTGGTTTCATTAGGCTTTCAACCCAAACATTGGAAAGCGTATGGTTAGTTATTAACTGATTTCAAAATAATAAATTTTTATCAGAAACTATTTTTTGTAAAATAAAGCAAGCAGTTGTCACTGAAAGTTCGACCTTTGCACATGGGGCACTTAGGAGACACCTGCTTTGCTAAATTACTTTCATTATTTGCTGAAATCAGATCAGTTCCACTCATAAGCTTGTACCACAGTAGTGTTTTACTCTCCATTTGCTATCAAGCACATACTACTTCCGACACTACTTTGAGCCGGCGGGTGCCCGTGAGCTCTGGCCCCGCAGGTGCTGCTCCTCGGTGTGGCACCCCAGGGCACTCGCAGCAGCACTTCTGGCCTCTCAGTGGGCTTCGCACCACGTGCGTGTGTGCAGGTCCCCGGTTACACTGGTCAGGGCACCCAGGGCCTGGTAGTGCTCCCAGGACCCTGACACCTTCGYCTTCCCTCCTAAAAGTGCCAAAACAGACGAGGTTTTGTGATATGGAAATTTGTCCCAGAGGAGTTGAATTAGTTCTGTGCTGAAGAATTTGCAACATTACAAGCTGTGCTTTATTTAACACCAAATTAGTTCCAGGTTTGAATGTGAAGGTTCATTACTCTTTTTATACCTTTATATAAACCTGATGTGCTTTTCTTTTCTTTTCTTTTTTTCCTTTCCTTCTATAATACTTAATGATACATAAAACAATYGAAGTTTGCATCATTTCAGGCTTCCATGTGAATATTTTGCACAGCTTCTGCTGTTATCTAAATCAAGACTGAAACGAATTGCCAATAAATAGATTTGGGGRAAAAGTTTAATATATGGCCAAAATATAACTATAGGAAAACAGACTATTTTCTCCAACGTAGGAGAAGTCTTAGCAGGTATTCATTAGAATGATTATGCTGAGTACACAAAAAGTAGACAATGGGGCTGAAACTGTCTATAAGTCACTAGGGAGGATACAAAAACATGAATAAATTAGAAACCAGTTTATGAAGATTCCCTCTTTCTCCCAATTATACACAGTTAGGAAAACAGATTGAAACAAATTTCAATATAATGGAACAGATATTGTTAAAATATTATTTTTTTTCAGTGTTTTGCCATCAGCTTTGTAAAGGCTAATTTAGAAAGAATAAGGATGTAAAGACACTAAATTGCCTGAACACCTGAGTGAAAATAACTCACAAGATTTCAGAGAGTCATTGTATGATAAATAATAGAGCCACAGTACTTTTATTTGCAAGATACAAACAAGATTTTCCTTTCACCTGCAAAAAGTTTAAGGAGAGTACTGCAGATTACATTTTGAGGATTTTTTTATATAAAATGAAGTGACAAAAAATACAGAACCACTAATTTTGCAGAGAAAATGTTTAAACAGCACCTCTGTTTTCCTACTGCTTGATGTCAGATTTCTAGCAGCATCTGACATTCATAATCTGGGTTAGCAGGTAATGAGCACCTTTTACAGTGCAGCCATTTGCTTACAMAGCTACATGAATAGATTCAGAAAGTCTGGTTTTAATCACAGGCACTTCAAACTGTTTTCCTGGGACTTTTCTCACAAATGCGTCTCTGCTCAGTCAAGGCAAGGAATCTCACGACTCTCTGGATTGCTCTCTCTTCGCTAGCGAGCCATCTCTACACAAATCAGGGGTAAAGGTAGTAAAACACACAACAGTCAATCGTCTTCAGGCTTTCTCTTAAAACAAATAAGAATATTTGCGCATACATGAGTGCTGTCAAAAAGGTAGGTAAACTTTCAGAGAACAAAACCAAAACACTTGAAGTTTATAGTAAGACCGTTGAAATGACAACATAAAGACAACAAGGCTTACAAAAACTATTCAACATTAACTCTAAAACAATTAATTGTTCCAAGTTCCTTCAGAAAATTATGCAATGAGTGAACAAGGCCTTGTCAAATCACTTTCTAATTAAATTCATACATTTGTTCCTATTTTTAAAATGGCCACATACTCCATCTGCCCATGCAAAATGCTTAAGTATTTTCAGCCAACTTCCCCAAGTAAACCATCACACTTCCCTGTTACAAGGATCATGACTGTAGAGTATCTCACTCAAGGCCAGAACTGACTACTTTTCTGCTTTGTATTTTCTTTCTCTACACCTTTGATGTGAGCATTTTAAAATGAGAAAGGGTCAGACTGTAGTAATTCTTTCCACAAAAGGATTATTAGTTCTTCCTAGAGCAGGCTGGAATTGGTGCACTGACTACTTTGGCTGCAATCAAGGAGAACTTTTTCCTGGCCTTTTTTTAATTGGGAAGTTGATCAGGGAGTGAGAAGCAGAACCCAAGGTTGCACTGCAATGGTCTCTTGGTTATGTGTACCAAGGCTGCAGGGAATTCTGTCTAAAATCAGACACATTGATCTAAAGTCCTTACTAAAGAGCACTGTCAATCCTATCTCTTTCTTAGCTGTTTTTGGCATTTACCAATTTAGCTTTTCTGTGTTTGGTTCAGTTGGAGGGACTCCTTAAAAACTGTCTGTCTACAGCAGGCCTTCCTGAGGAGATCCTTCAATGACTGTTGCCATCAAAATTAGAAAAGGACAGAAATTTCAGCTGCTTTTAACACCTGCAACAAGCACATGTGGCAAAGAAGCAGTAACTGCTGATACAGGCAGAGCTGGTCATTCAAACAATATACCCTACAGAAAAAGATACAGCTAAAATCTCAGCTGCTTTCCACTAAACCAGAGGAAATTAGAAGCTGCACTAAGATTGATCTTTGGACAATATTTGCTTCTAGGTGACAAACGGCCCAGCAGTTTCAGGCCCAGCCTAAGCTAAGGCATAAACACAGGATTAGGGTCAGGGTGAAGTGAGAGAGAAGGAGTAGAGCCCCARCTGGAGTGGGGCTGCAAAGGGCATGCCAAAGCAAATGTGGGACTGCACTAAGATCCATCCCAGAACAGCTGTTTCCTTTAGGCCAGAAATGGGGCCAGTGGCACAGGTTCAGGCCTTGCCTGAGATTAGGGTTAGGGACAGAGAACAGAGAAAGTGCAGAACCCTAGGCAGAGTAGGGTTGCAAAGGGTATGAAAAACCAAATGCAGGGCTGCACAAAGATTGCTCCAAGGACAGCGTTTTCCTGTAGGCCAGGAAGGGGAACTGGTGGGCTGAGGTTCAGGGCATGCCTGAGATTAGAGTTAGGATCAGGGTCAGGATTAGGAGAGAGAAATCGTAGAGCCCCAAGTGGAGTGACACTGCAAAGGACATGCAAACGCGAATGTAGAGCTGCACCAAATTGCTCCCAGGATGGTACTTTTCCTTAGACCTGGGACTGGGCTCGTGGGCTCAGGTTCTGATATTAGAGTTCAGACGTGAGAAGCAATGTTCCTTGTTCTGAGGAAGAAGCTGCAAAAATCCTAATCTCAATATTGAGACAAAGTAACTTTGTTGCTGTGAGCATGGATGAAAAGTGATTGTAGTAAGCACTGAATGCTGGTGGGTCATTGTGGACTGCACTGAGGCTGGCCTGAGCCCCAATCTTAATTTTTTTCACTATACTGGCCTGGGATCCTGATGGCACCACAGGCCAACACTCYGTGGAAAAGCCTTTAAAGTACTGCCCAAAGCTCCTAAGTGTAGTAAAAGCCAAAATTCAATATTTCTTAGTGACAAACAGGGAAATTTTGAAGTGAATGATATTCACAGAATCACAGAATGGTTGAGGCACCTCTGGTGATGATCTGGWCCTAGGCTTAGATCRGGTCAGCTAGAGTAGGTTGCCCAGGACCATGTCCAGTGAGGATTTTGTTTATCTGCAAAGAAGGGAAGAGCACAGCCTCTCTGAGCAACCTGCTCCTCTTCTTGACCACTCTCCCTGTGAAAAAGTTTTTTATTTTTAGGTGACATTTCCTGTATTTTAATTTGAGCCCACTGCCTCTCATTCTGTCACTGGATCTCCAAATTGAGAGACCCAAGTGTACTGCATATATGTAAGTATCTACTTGTGAGCTGAGCATCCAAGATCCCTCAGAATCACTGAAAATCCAATCAATACAATCAGTAGAGCAATGAGAGTGATTCAGCTGACCAGCTACTGARCATCTTCTTTAGGATGAACTGATTCACTCCCCAAGCCCCAGCAGATCTTAATACATGTGTGATCCTGAACTTTTTCCAGAGAAAAGAGAGCCACCTACTTGTTTCATGGCAACACTTAGAAGCCCTTACAAGACTATTTGTGGTCTTGATTCCAGAAGTATAATGTACAATGTCTTGATAGCCTCAAGAAATGGAGGTTCACTATCCTGTAATATTTAACTTTCCCAGGTTATTGCTTAAAAATCATAAAGATAATCTTAAAGATTCATAATCATAAAAAGATTCAGAATTATAAATATCTTAAAGAGCTGGAAAAACCCCATGCAATCTAGTACATTCTTCTGTTTGGATACTGGAACACTTACATTCAAAACATTTTTGATRAATSATATGAAATAACACAYAGCATAAGTTTAAAATTACATGCAGCAAATTTTACCTCTCCCTCTTTTTTTGTGTTTGCTTTTCTGTACTAGAACAAGTATTTCCAATTATCTTTCATTGGCCAAACATACYGGAAACTTTTATCTCACTGTAAAACTCTTCTGTGGCTTTCAATACTTATTGGTGGGTCACAAGGCAATTTCTCAGGTACAAATCATTAGATTGACAAATTGTTGACAAAAAAGATTGTGGGATGTATTGTGGCAGACTGCAGAGGGCACAACAGAATGAGAAACAGRCAGGCAGCATAACCTGCCAACTAGCAAGTTTCTGAAGTGTGAATGTTGGTCTCACGCTCATTCTGACACTGGGTGCTGCAAATTCAAATGCTTTGCCCTGGGTCACCATTTGCCAGGAGTAGGAGTTAGCCTTCCAATTCAGATTCACAGGGGTAGTATAATGGGATGGAACAGCCAAAAGAGATCCATGCTTCCTGCACTATTAAGAAATACAGAAATAATGAAGAGGATTCAGAAAAACATAAGAAATATTGAAGCAGAGAAAGATAGGAGACAACTGCATCAGCCTTGACCTCCATTCTATATTAAAGGAAAGAGTGAAACTAATGATGAAAAATGTATAGTTTTTTAAAATAGAATTACCATGTGCTGCTGCAGAATTATTCTGCTGTATTTGATACAAAATTACATGTGAGATAAACTCAGAATGTACTAAGTACTTAGTAAAACTGTAGCAATTTACAAAATCAGCTCTTAGTTTTAATGGGCTATTTCCAAGTTCATTAGAGGTGAGGGGAGTTCAGTCATCAAGTCCACCAAGCACTGTTCAATCAAGTCCTGAATTGGGTTTGATTGGTTATTGGGTTAGATAAGGATGTTCAAGTGAAATCACTTATGAGTAAAATTATGCTATTAATCAAACACAGATAGCAATAGTATTTTAAATGAGAAACTGATCAATGAGTATTGATCAGATTCATTTTCTTCAGTGAAATTGTACCAACTTTCACCAGCTTAGGAACTAGTTCAGAATATTTACCACAAAAYGTAGCAGTCCTGAGATAACCAACTGCTGTTGTTACTTGGAAGTTAAATGCTTGCCTGCAAAAGTCTAAGAAGGAAAGGAGCAAATGGATTTTCCTTAATCAAGACAGAATGCTACTTCAGCAGTCTGAGATAACTAATTTCTAGGATACAGTCAAAGGACACTACAACAGAAAGTTCTTCTTGAGATAGGTGTTATTGCTTTTGGCTAATGTTTTGTAYATAACATGTATCTTCCTCTCTAACCCAGTCACCTCTGAATCTTTGAAGTTCCGTTCAGGTATCCTAAAGAGTTCTCTGATCACCAACTTAAATTTTCTCAAAAGCCAAATGAAAATTTAGTATGTGTTATTTTCTTTCCCATGCTAACATCATATRAATACATGTAAATACCAGTTAATAGGATCAAAAATATCCCACAGTTAACTCCTAAAATATGGAGGCAAAAAGTACAAGGACTTGCATAAAGGTCTCCTCCAAGCTACAAGATAGAAAAAAAAAACATTTACAAGAATTCCATGTGTGCAGCAGCAGAGAAGAAACTATTTATGGAAGATGGAAGAACGCTTAGCTTCAGTGCTGTCTGTTTTCAAGGGCTGAAATAGCGAAAGCCACTAGCAGAGCTGCACAGCTGTGTTAGCATGCTAGGAGGATAAGGAGGCACAACTAGTTGCTGTGGCTAGCACAGGAGAGGTTGTGCTATGTCCTGCAAATCTAGCTACTGAAAAACCTCAAATCAGTTCAGACTAAACAGGTCCTTGCTACTCAATAAACTGTAATAAAATCAGCCAGCAGATGAACACTAACCCAGGAAAARGAAAGCAATTAACCTTGCAGTTGCCTCTCCAAGAAGACGACTGAGAAGACTGTGAAGTTGTAGCAGTTAAACAAGGTAAAAATAGATATTTCCAAAAGTGTATCTATAGAGTTTTCTATTCTTTTTTAAATAAAATTATTGCCTACCAAGCCATTTGATTCATATTTACTAGTAAGAAAAAACAGCTTCTTCACTACTGAGTTCAGTGTGAAGGCACAGACCTGAACTGGGGTTCTGCAGCATGTAAATGTGTAAATCCATTAAATTGAACACAGCCACTACATTGCTCCCTGTAAAGTCCTGGAAGATGAGTTACATATATAAGAATCCTCCTAAGCCTTGGTTTCCAAAGTGCTTTTCTGCTTTACCATACTTATGTAGCAGCTAAAGAGTTTTTCCCTTTCTTTCACCGCACTTCTTTATTCTTAGGGGGCAGTTCAACAAGAGAGGCTGAACTGATTTAACAACTAAACAGAGTGATCCCCTTGCCCTTGCTCTTTTCCTGATTGCATGATCCTGCTCTTTCCCTCCTTGCACTAAGCTTTTATACTCAGTAGATTCTTTGCTGATCCAATTCAGTTTATTAAGCCAACAGAAAAAATATTCCCTTCTTTCTGCTYAGTTTATTTTCTGCCAGTCCAGTGACCTGAACTGGCTTGCCAAAGGGTCAGGCAATGCCAGAACAGATCGAGCAAAGTGGCAGGAATACATTGCTGGGAGTGAGAGAGCGCTCCGAGCAGGAAGGAGCTACTAGATGAGCTCAGCCTTCTCCCCACATCGTACCCATACAGACTCTAAGCTCCAAACCACAAACAGGGACAACCTGAAGAAAATTGACRAGGATTTTACTTAAAAGTGTCAGGTCAAAACTGCAGCATATCTGGAACAGATCAGCTGCAGTTAAACTTTCTGTACAACTGCAGATGGCAAACTCATAAGTCATCTCAGTGTCAGTTATCCTTGTTGATGAGGCAAAACCCTGGTAAATAAACAAGGARGAAAAAAAGTCCTGTAGCTCTGCTAATTTTTGCTAACTAACCATGTTTGTGATCTCAAGGTTCAAGTTAATTCAAGTTGCTTTAGTCATTTTTTTTTTACTGAAATTGTATTTGCATTTGCTGAGGCTTAGATCACACACATACAGTTACCGCAGACCTGTGCACACATAAAAGCTTGTTTGTATGTCCAAACCCTCAGAACTTGTTTTTATCCTATTTGCTCACCTCCTCTGTTCTAATTTTCACCATATTTTTTCTGTGGATGCTTCTTTTTTACCCTTCAGCTGCTTCTTCATCTTGAGCAGAATATGTATTTAATAATATTATATCTGTTATACACATATACTYAAAGGTGGCATGAGATAAAATATCCTGAATAAAGCTAGGCAAATATTTTTGGTTGGAACTTTTTCCAGAAACAAGTACTGCTCAGCATAGGCAATCCACATACATTAATCACTACTTTCAGCTGATTGAAACAGCAATTTAACCTGTGAGAAGAGTATCTAGCTGAATGTGGAATAGATTCTAGCAAGAAAATGAGTCTCTTGAAGAGATATCACTGCAACAGTGAACTTGATTCTAATCCGTGCACCTATCTTAAGCTGCTATATATAATTCACTGAAAACAATAGCAGCTGATTTACAACAAGCTAGRAGAAAAATCAGGCTAGCCATGGCTACTGAACAGGTCATCAGCAGTTTTACTTGCTTGGATGCTGATTGAGGGAATGAGAGGATTTGAACAATAA
>NW_028186979.1:1498615-1537740 GCF_003343005.1 Rhea americana | reverse complement strand
AAAAAAAAAAAAAAAGCATGTCATCAGAAATGAAATCTAATATAGTCAGTGTAAATATTTAAAAATGCAATATGGTTAAAAAGTGAAGTAGCTTTCATTGCTCAGCTGAAATTAAAATTCAGATATGGGAGTCAGTTATCTGTGAAAAGTGATTATGCCATAGAGAATTCATAAATACTGATTTTGGCTTGATTGACCATCCATTGGCAGTAGTTATTAAAGAGAAGGCATTTCTGATTTTTATTAGATCTACATCTTTCAATTCCCTGGGCCTCATTCAACCACAGCATATGATGAGACAACACCAACATTTAAAATAGGTGTCAAAGCTAAGGAATGGGAACATCATACCAATCACAGGCAGCTAAATTGTTCTGCTGTACGAATCTACCAATTTTACCTAGAAATTAGAAACTCTCACCTTACAAACAAGTTTACTATTGCCTCTAGTTTACTAATTTTGCATAGCTTTGCAGCATCCTTGAAAGCCTGTCGAATGCAGTACAGAAAATATTAAAAAATACAAAAACAAGGTGTAGCCCRGAGCTTGTTACCGGATTACAAAACAGACACAGGTGAGAGCTACAAAGAACAGCASAAGGATTGTGAACTGCTAGTGGCACGCTCGCTCAGCTGCGATGTAGTGGCTGATCGAAACCAGGGCTCCAAACAGCACAGCACAAGGCCTGGTGGGGCCTTTCCTTCAGCTGTAAACGAGGGTGGGAGGTTTCCTTTTCCACTAGCTGATCTGCTGCAGGTGCCAGCATGCCTAACTAATGTAGGACTAACAGCCCAAGGCTCAGCCTTCCACCAATGCTGTCCAGCTCCCTCACTTCCCAGCCATGTTGACTGCTTGATTTTTTTTACTTTTCTTCTTCTTTTAAACTTTCTGCCTGCCGTGATAGCCCAGTGGCTAGAGACAAGCAGCTGAGATGCTTTGCTCCATTTCTTCTCCCCACCCCTTCCTTTTTTCTTTGCCAGCAACTGGACATATTGCATACAGTCCGCAGGAAAATTGCTCCAGCATGGTATCCCCTCTCAGTCTTCATCTCAACTGGAGGCAGTTCTGCATCAGTAAGAGAACAGGAGGCACGAGACAACATACCCTGAGTAAAACCAGTGTTTGGGGCTGGAAATCTTTGTTAAAAACAAAACAAACACAGCTCAAATGCCAAGAAGYGTGAGTAATTTGTTTGCCTTTAATAACAGAGCAACACACAACTCAAGACAGGGTAGAGAAGAGGAGAAAAATCACAGGCATTTCAGTTTCAGATGATAAGCAGAAAAGTGCAGGTGTTGTGCATTAGATGACCTTTCCTATGTGGGTCACCATACATCAGTACTCTATTAGCAGCCTTACCTAGGGCTGCTTGATGTCTCTCATTTCTCATGTCTTCATACAGGAATGATTACAATGCCTAAGTATGTACAGCTTGGCTTACAGACTTGTGAGCAAGGAGATAAATCTACAAATATTTGAAAGGTGTAAAAGCTATCAAGAGAGAAGACTTATTTATCATAGTGATAGGATTAATTTAATATTAAAGAACCATGGGCTGAAAGTCAAATCTTCTCAGCAGTGGTGATAGTTTCTCTTTTAACAGTACTTCTGGTCCCTCTGTGACTTTCTCGAGGGAAAAAAGGATCAAATATGGGTACGTTTGTTCTTCATTCCAGTCATAGCATATAAAGGGGTTATTGTGACATGACATTTGTGCTTGTGCATGCATGCCTGTGTGACACAGACCTCTTTCATCTTGGCAAGAGAAGATGCTAAGTGACCTATAACTGATATTGCTGATTTAGAACATCCTTTAGCTCAGGTCTGCTTTTGTAGAGCCGAGGAACCAGGGTTCTGCTGCTGACTGGGAATGTTTGTGACCTAGACAGCAAATGTATTTTCTCTGTGATGTATGAAATTGCGCATTATCACATATCAAGGAAACATRAACAATATTATTCCTTGAACAATATTATTCTGAACTTGAAGCTATATTCCTAACAACTCATTAGTTCATACTAATTACATGAATATTAACATATAAAAAYGGAATTCTAGTTCACACTTAACAGTCACAAATTTAGGATTTCTATATGGTCAGAGCTTGAATTCACATAGATAGACTAGTGCTTTGATATTGGACTTAGCCCTCTAAAGTAAATGGAATTGAAAGAATTGCTCTTTGTTTATAGAAGTGTTTATGTGTGCTGAAAGAGCAAAAGAAAAAACCAAAGTARACGTTACTAAAGTTAAAGAAACACAGCTGAAATTCTTCACAGAATTGTTTTTCACAGATACTAAAAGTTAAATTTCTAGGCCCTGCCTTATAACAAATGTGATATAGAAGCAAGATCTGAAGGTGCCCTTGCTTTCCTATTTCCAAAGAAAGGAATAGGAAAGGGGGTGTCTCTTAAATAGCTGTTGTCTGTCGATGGCTGTCCAAGACAGAAGCATTAACTTGCTGCTCTTCTCAGAAGGAATGCAATCCACAGAAACACATGCAGGTTTTGTTTCTTTTTTCCAAAGCTGCTACAATAACCTAAAGAAAATTTCCAAAATGCAGCGGGGCCTGGGAGACTGCAGTATTTCAAAATGTTATTATGAAGTAGTAGGGCTCTCTTACACGAAAGAATTCATGTGAACGCTTTGTTTTTACTGCACGTTTCTCAGTCCCTTTTCCGTGAATGCCTCTCCGGTGTTTGCTGTTCAGCCTCACAGCGCAATTCTGCAGCGGCATGTCCGCCCCACCCTGAGGGACTTATGAGGCATGACACTGGGCTCCAAACTAACAGGCTGAAAAGCGCCTTTGTTTGCTTTTAAGTACTCTGCCTAGAAGCATTAATGTTTTACCACTGATCTCTGTCCTTCTATCCCAGCAAGTGCAATTGCAACTTCCTCCCCGTTCCCTGAAATAAATAAATAAATAGAGCAATGCTAATTCGCTTCTAAAAAGCAAATATCTGGAAGCTTCCAGCTTGCAATACAGAGTCTAATGTAAAGTCTGATAAATTCAGCAAGCCAGGTACAAACAATAGGAAGTCTGGTTATTGTGCTTATTTTTGTGCTGGTTCATTGTTGTGGAGCAAACTAGTTAAAGCTGKGGAGAAAATGACTTGCATTTAAGGCACTGGACTGGTGATCAGTAGAATTAAGTTTCCAGATCTGTTTCCTAGATATTTTTGAGCAAGTCATTTATCAGTCAGCATTTCCCTTGTCTTCCTGTCGGAAATGCCCAGATCTTCTCTCATCCTTTGTCTTGCTACATCTTCTGCGCAGCRCTGTTCAGAGAAAGTTTGTGATCAGCTGGGGCCTTAAGGAAATACTCTACCAGTAACACCCGTGACACTGACCGTGAATAACAGACCAGCTTCTGTTTACTGTATTTATGTATGTATTAATTCTACATAGAATTAGTAGGTGTTCAGATGTCAGCTGAACATCCATGGATATGGTTCCGAATTGTGGCACTTTCAAGAGCTGATAATGGATGTGACTATGTTACTATTCACTACAGTCTATCTGCCGTTCTTATCTTACCATCTGCAAAGTTTGACATCCTGTCAGACAGAAAAAACAATCAGACATTGCCACAAGTAAAAAGGTGAGGTGAAAAGTTCAGTAACAAATTGCAGTCTGGCCCATTTGCTAAGTCTGAAATACTTAGCAAATACTTACAAATTCCAAATATATTCTCAGCTTATGGAAATGGTTTGGAAATTATTCCAGAGTAAACAAAGGAAAAGCTGAAATTTCAAACATTTTTTTTTTGGTTTGACAGCTACACTTTGAGCAACTCTTGCCATAAGTAATCACAGATGTCTTAAGAAAAACAAAAGTCACTCTTGTGTTGCGGTTTCTTTATTGTTTTTATTCTCTTCTTTTATAACAGAATGAGAAATGTCAATTTGTCTACTAGATAATTACATAACTGGAGCTTTAAATCTGGATTTTAGTTTATGATTGATCTTGAATAAGTCATTTAACTTCCTGCACCTCACTTTAGGAAAACAGCAGAGTTTATTCCATCACAAGGTACTGAAGTGAAATCTACAGGGGACTCTAAAGTCTTCAGAAGTTTTTACTTCTGAGTAAAAACTTCTGAAGTAACTCTGCAAGAGTTACAAGTTGCAATAACAGAAATTCCAATTAGATATAAGGAAAAAATTCTTTACAGGAGAGTGGTTAAGCACTAGATGTCAAGAGAAGTTTTGGAATCTCYATCCTTGGAGATTTTCAGTAGTTCTGTGCACAATGTCCTGAGCAACCCAGCCTAACTTTGAAGGGAACCCTGTTTTGAGCAGGTGACTGGATAAGATAGCCGCCAGAAGGTCCCTTCCTACCTACATTTTCAGTGTTTAGAAATCTAGCATCATATGCTAGATTAGAAAAAATGCTTAGAAAAAGCATCAATGCTTTTTGCATTGTTTATTCTCTAGTGCCATGAAAGCAGATTGGACTTAACTGATCTGAAAGACTAAGAAGTGCTATAGCATGTGCATTTGTGATGACAGTAAAGGAATTATGAACCTGGGTGGTTCCTGGGTCCCMAAAGAAGCAGTAGGCTTCAGCATACAGGCAGCATCCCACGTCTTTAACTAGATCAGTGAATTCCTTTTACGAATCTAGGGAAAAAGATGCCTTCTCCAGCCAATGCCACATAATGGCTGTTGCTTATATCTCCATTGAGCCAGCGAATCCCACAGTCAGTCTTGCTGACAGTTTCTTGCTGTCACTTTTGCTTCTGTCAGAAAGAGTTAATAAGGAGACAAAGAGCTTARAGAGCATGCTGGAAAATTTTGAGGGTGGAAGAGTTTGTATCAAAAGATCAGGAAGGCAGCTGTAGCTGATGGTCTCTTATCATAAGCAGACAAAGTAACTCCTGGAAGTAGGTATCGCTCAGAAGAAAGAGAAGGTGCAGAATCAGACTCCTATTTCTCGTTCCTTCTGTTCACCATTGCTGCTGGCTGATAAAATGCCTCCCATCAATCAGGACATAGATGAAAACCTACATCTGACTGGTCTTGTAGATCTGACTCTGAAGACAAACAGTTCAAGAGGTACAGTGTTCCTGCTTCTTCATGGGGGTTTAGCCAGGGCTGTGCTCCACAACAGGCTGTCTACTAGCAGCTATTCCCCAAGAGTTACCTGCTCCTGATCTCTGCACCTTGGACCATGCTGCTGACAGAAGAGTCCATTTCATATCCTACAAGGCTAATTGCCTCACACTGTCTCTGGAAAGGCTGAGGAGCTGGAAACCATGAGTAGCCCGCTTCTCAGTCAGGCTTTCTGACCAAGAGGAATTACCTCATTGTGCTTATTGCATTCCTCAGTACACTAGCAAGTTTTCATCTGATTTACAGTCATTTCTGTCAGACAGAAAAGAGTTTTAAGGAGGCTTAAGAGCCTACAATTCTGGGAAGAAAAAAAGTCATCAACCTGCAATTTGGTACTGTTCTATTTCTCTTGCATAGAACGGTTATCTACATAAAGGGACTTTTCTAAATAGAGAAAGAAACCCCATTAGGAAACACAGGAGAGATATCTGGGGGAATTTATAATCAAGGACTTTGCGAAGGAGCAAAGGTGGGCAGCTTGCCAATTAATATGTTTATAAGGATCTTTGTCCCATTGGGAAGTCACCTGGACACACAACCAAAATTTACAACATTTGGAGCTTTAGAAGTTCCAGAATGTTTGTATATATTCTTTTTCTTAGGTATATCTATCTGTATCCATGGAAATGCCAAGCAAAAGTACAGCAAATTTTGTCCACTGGTGCCTATTACATGTTGTGCTGGATGATTTTAATCAGAAAATTCCAAGTATTTGCTATTCTCCTTTAACCTCCATATTTGTAAAATCAAAACCACTCCCTCTAAAGATTTCAGTTAGAATTTCTGAGGTACAGCACAGTACAAAATATGACTATGAACAGTGGTCTCAAATTGACCTTTGTTTTTTGTGTTAAAAATAGGAAGTTAGAAAATGATTTTGCTTTTTGGAAAACAGAATACTCCAGAAAACATGAGTATRGGAAATAACTTAGACTTTTATGTCAACACCATTTGCCAGGAGGCTGATGAGAACAGGACAAGAGTGTTCCTGTTTCAAAGAGCTTYCATCATTAATATTCTCAGATGGTTTTAATGACATCACTTACCAGAAATATTCAGAAGGCCTTAGAAACAGAGGGAAGAGATGAATGTAATAGTACACAGTATGTATTTTTTTWAAAGCAGAAAATATTTTCTTAATTAGTGGGTTTCACTGAATTTGTGAGGTACCAAGTTCAGCTAATAGGTGTGATGAAATTCCAGTGTGGTCAAAAGCATAAAAACAGAATCTTCAAGGCATAGTTCCCTTCTAAAAATAATTCCTGTGAAACAAATATTTAGTTATAGGAGAAAATATTTTGCAAGCAAATGAGGAGCAACATGCAAGCCGCATATGCAAGTTGTACTTCTTTGAAAAAGGAACTTTAATTCAAAACTTTAATTGAAAACATAGTGGTGTAAATGCTCAGGAAAGCAGAGAGAGGGCTATGGGAACTTTACAGTTTTGCCATTTAAAAGGTCAAGTGGTCCTCTGTGAAGTTTGKAAGAGACTTTAAGTAAAATAGAAGATAGGACTCTTGCTACAAAAACAGTGAGGAGCTTCTTTCACAAGACTTTTAAAACCCAGTTATTGAAATAAGCACTTGCAAAATGACATTTAGGGAAAAACAGTACAAAAAATGAGATTTACCAGAYAGTATGACAAATCCAGGCTACTATTTATTTATCAGTGCTGACAATGAGCTCCCAAGTGAAATGGTTAATCTTAATTAATTAGAGGGAAAAAAAGATGCACAAGTTTGCTTACATTCTCTAGTTGTTTTTGAATGTTYTTTAGCATTATCAAAGTAAAACCTAGAAAGATAAAAATGGTTTGAGCCTGCCTAATGTTAAATATGTGGCTAGTTCTTCAGAAGTCCATGGCATTACTTGTATGTTWAACAATAAAAGCCTGTTTCATACATTCTTGAAGCCACATAACAGGTTTCAAGTGACATACAGTAACTCATCTATTGATCTACTCACAACGTGCTGAGCTATGTAATTTGTATGAAAAATCTATTGTAATATGATTTGATACCAACACATGGGGTAAAACATATGCAATACCAGTGATAAGGACTCCAGTGTCACTCCAGAGAGACACCTTTGAAACTGGCACTTCTGARAGTCAGTGATTGTTGCCTTTTTGCTTTGAATTGAAAGAGAATTAATGATACTCCCAGGGATACACCTGTTAATGATGAAATCTTTTTCTGTATACTGCATAGGAAGAAACAAGCTACAGTTTTGAACAATAATTTGTATGACACATGCAAGATTCATTACAAAGATGAAGATTTTTAAAGACAGAGTGAGGCATRATTGTGTATTTTAAGGAAGAGGAGGATAGAAAATCAAGCTACATATACAACAGAAAATAACAAAAAGACTGTGACAATTTATGGCTGTTGTTCCAAACCAGCCAGTCTGTATTTGTCTTGTAATGGCCAGTTAAGGATCTCAGTAATATCTTTAACAGCCACTGACTAGTTGTGTCTGGACAGAGCAACATAAACTAATGTACACTTTAAAAAGTCTAGGAAACAAAACAAAATGGAAAAGATRCTATAAAGAACAGTGCAAAGGATTAGTCTTTTTTTGTTTGTTTGTTTGCAATTCTTGAGAAACATTTACTAAAAACAAAAAGAGATTTTTCTCAAGTTTAGAGGTGATCCCTCTGTTTTTCCCCTGCAGTCTTGATCTCTTTGGAGCACTCCTGCTTTGCTCAGAAAACACCTGTAAATAGCAGCTACCTTTGCAGGATTCACATAGTTCAAATGACCTGTTATTCATTATCCAATGATAGCTCTTCTCCTCCTTCCTCACTCAGTCTCCCATGCACACCTTCCCCCTTTCTTCTTCCAAAACAAGCCAACCTCTCACCCCTTTCAGTTTCCAACTCTACCAAGAGCCCAGCTGCAGGATTAAAAGGGGAGAAACCTGAGAAGAAATTAGAGTAAATAAAACCATTTGGCCTATTTARAGAAAGGGAGTAAGGAGAGAAGGAGTCAGCCCATGGTGGCTGAGGTAGTCCCTCATGCCTTCCTCCAAAAACAGGTAACGTAATGACTCATGACCTTTTGGCCTAAGGAAATCGGAGCAAAGCTCAAATGTAGGCACCACTGCCTGAAATCCTACAGCTTTGTAAAACGCCTTTGGGAAATATTTTGACAAGAGGTKTCTCAAAAGCCAGTGTAATTGCTTGGACTCCTTAAAGAGGAAATTAGCATCCTTTAATAACAGTCCTGAAGGGCTCAGATAAATATTTCAAAACTACAATTCACATGTGAGCTAGACCTGTTGGTATCTGTTTTCCCTAAATCAGTATTTTTTAGACTTCTCATTTCAGATTTTAAATTTGAAGAAAACTTCCTGCCATTAATACTTATAACTTTCTACTGACAGTACTAAATGTTTGCATATATCTAGGAAGTTTATTTTGTCTACCRAAGCTCAAGGTTAACAAATAAACAATGTGTAAGCTGAACATGAAATACATTGTACACYAAGTTATACAGTAAATTGAAACTAAATTAAATGAAAATATAAGCCCATACTCCAAAATCTAAATTAATTCCTCATACTAATGTTCAGCATAAGGAAGATTAGGAAGATTCTCAAGCTGTAATCATTCTCTACAGCATACTAACCAGAAGAATTGCAAAAGAAATATTTTTAGATCAAAAAAAAAAAAAAAAAAACCCACAAATTTCAGAACCACCCCGAAATCCCCCCCCCAAAATTAGCAAACTACTAAATTCTTCTGAGTAAACTGACATTTAAAACAGCATTAATACTTGGAGACTGTAAGGTAATAAATGTGACGTCAAATTACAAAGTACGTTCCAGGAAACAAGAAACCAATGAAATCAAATTTCCATATCAAGTAAATTGGTTGAAATAACAATAAATAATAGAATTAGTAGACATAAAAACAATTGTGGCATAATGGGGGAAAAACAATTTGAATTTTGTGGAGGCAAGTTATCTCATAGATATGTTAGATCTCTTGGAAGGAATCAAAAAAACAATGAGTAACAGTAATCTCATAATATTATAGCTGAAGATCCCATTAGATCTTCAAAAAATACCTTTATATTCTGAAAGATCAGTTTTATTATGAATCTTTTTGAAAATCTAATTGAATTAATTCCTAATTAAAGTTTATAAACAAAAGGTAGATTTTTTTGTTGTTGTTATACACCTTACCAGTTAGGTCGCTGTGAGATCTGTGTGGGGATCTGTTGTTGAACGTATTGAGCTGGAAAAGGAATAAACATTGAAGTGACAAAGTCTGTTGGTATATTAAATTATTCAGGGTGATAAAAAAAATCTTTTGTAGAGATTCCCAGAACAATCTCATAATATTGAATGACAGGGCAGTGATTTGACAGGCAAAATTTGATGGTGATAAGTGCAAAATAATGCACAATGAATAAAACAAGCTTTAGCATACATACAGAGTGGTGGGCTCTACATTTACTATTACCCCTCAAGAATAAGATCAGTTTATGAAACCAGCATCTTAATATTCGTAAACGTTTTTTTAAAAAAATTAATATTAGGAATTATCAGAAAGGCAACAGAGAACAAAATATAAAACATCATTATCACCACATCTCAAATCCCTAGTGTAACTGCATCTGGAATATTATGTGTAATTCTTTTAATTCTGTCCCTAAAAAGATACAAGAAGCAGTAAAAGATATAGATAAATATCAAAATGATTATCCAAGTCAGTGGGGTTCTCTGCTACAAGGAAAGCAAGGTCTTAGACTAGGGTAAGCAGAGTTTTACAGACATTTATCAGTTCCTTCTGCTGTGGAAATGTTTAGCTTAGCAGAGATGATTTCATAGTAATTTAATCGTATTTAAAATAATTGCACATATATAAGTAACTTTTTATATGTTGTACCCCCCACACAAAATCTTTCTCAAGTAAAGAAAACAGGAGAAAAATAAGAACAGCATCCTGTTAAGGGAGGATGTCTGTAGGAAGGCCAACTGAAGCAAGTGAGAATACAAAGTCCTGCATCGTTTTCCATTCAGACACAAAATTATCAAGATACTTTAATGGAGCACAATTCAATTTCTGAACATCATGAGAGATTTTATCCTGCTGCTACTACACAGCACTGAAGAATGTCATGCAAAATTTGAAATAAAGCAAGGGAAAATCACCTGCCTAAACATGATCCTCATATATACCTATAATGAGAAGAGTTTCATGATAATAGTTAGACAGATCTGCTATGAAATTTGAAGATGTTGCTTTCCAGACTGCACATCAATACTGGATGGCTACAAGGGGTCTGGTTAGATCTTAATCTTGAACTCCTCAGATCCTTCTAACTTGAAAATGAGCTCTGTTAAACTGCAAAAGATCCCATAAAAGGATTTGAGACTAAAATGATGGAATGATAACATGATTAAATCATTGATCAACCTGAATGACTGCAGGCCATTGAGAAGGAAACTAGTGCTGAATGAAAGGAAGCAAACCCTTTAATTACTGATCAAAGATATATCTTGTGGTTGCAGTTTTCAGCCATGTATCTGCATGGAGCTGTCCTTCTGTTCTTTAAGACTCCACCTAGGGAGATGCTCCATAAATCTGTCTGTATAATTATATCCTTTACAGTAAACTTTCCAGCTATGTTGATATTAGCTGTGCCTACGGCTTCCAAACTCATCCAATAACTTTTAATGTTAAAAGTTTTAGAAATATCATGGCTGATCTTTCAGTCTTTTCCCTTTTATTTTTAAGTGCTATGTCCTCATAGACTGCACCGCTCTTCTAGTTTTAAGACACTACACTATTTTGTGGCATAAATCAGTAAAATCTAGATGCCTCCTACCCAAAATATGGAAAAAGTTTCAAGTCTCTCTTTCTCCAAATCTAATTATAAACATCTAAGAAGGAAGAAGAAAGAGCGAGAGACTTGATAAGTAAAAAAAGTCTGAATTCGAATATTTATTTATTATTTTCAAAACAATGCAAAGTAACTTTCTAGACTTTTTTAAAAATAGAAATCTCATTAATATTTTCACCTGATTATTTAAAAGGGCACTATACATGTATTGTATTCAACCTTCAAGTCCTGAGTTCAGGCAAAGTTATTGCAAAGTCTGGTCATATATGAGGACATAGCCAGAAGATTAATCTTACAAAAAAAGAGGTGTCAGGTATAAAGTTTAAATACAGATTTAGGTCTAGATCTAAACATCATTGCAATCTTAAGAATACTTGTTTTGGGGGTTAAGTTTTGGTTTAAGAAAGAAAGATTTTTGTAATGATGCAAATGAAGGTAAATATGAACAATTTGTCTTTAATTATACTACATTGCAATACTTGATGTATTTTTTTTTTTCAGTTTGCCAAAATATACGACTGTGGGTAATATGTTTATCTGATATCCAAGTCACTTGGAAAATGTCAGGATTTGGATAGTCCAAAGTATTTCAGTCACACTACAGCACCTTTATTTTACCTTGTTGATTTTAAGTCAGACTTAGTTTTGCTCTTTAGTGGGTGGAAGAGAAATATTAGCTTATCAAAAATCATGAAAATTTCAATGGCATTTTAAGACATTAACCAGGAAACAATGACAATCAGTTGCCATAGCCATATCTATTATTTAGATTAAAACAATCTGGGATTAGAGCAGTATAGTATTATAACTTTTGACGTCATAAGGTGAGATTTGCCAGTATTTTAGTAGTGCAGCATTAACTTTGCTTAGTTCAGGTTCTATAGTAGTTACTTTTCATGTAGCTGATAGCTATGCTTTGCTCTTGAATCCTTTGGGGAAGCATATATTACAGTGGAAAATCAATCTAGAGCCTATTACAAGCCATTACATAGCACAAATATTATTAAACTCACATTCAACTTACTGCTGCAGTTGAGGGACTAAAATATAAAGGATGAAGGATCCCCTCTGGTGTAATTATGTTCATGTGGAGGGAATGCATGCAAGAAAACTTGAGTGAAGCAAAAGTGATTCCATTTTAGCTCAAAGTATGCATAGTGAGAAGCACTTTTTGTCTCACGTGGATGATAATAGTTATATTTAAATTCATTTCAATCAGAACTGGCACTTTTAAGCTGATTTCCTGTTTTAGAAATTGTCATACTAACAACATGAAAGGCTAAGTTAAATCTGCAAGTCAGCTATATTCCCATTTAATTATTGGTTTAAGAATCAGAAAAGCAATCCTATTGCAATTCATTGCTTTTAAACACTAACTTTTAGCTTTCATTTTTCACTGACATCAAAATTAGTCTAGAAATGACAACTTGCATCTCTACTTTCAGTTACTGTGGACTATACRTATATACACATATACATATTTCTGTAAGCTCTTGTCATGAATTTTAAGATAACTATAGAATACAGTAACACACATGCAAGCAAAATGAAAATATTAAGAGAAGCAATCCTTTTTCAAAATGTTGTACATTTAGTGCTGATAAAGAAAGAAACCTGTGCAGGAAACATTTGTTTCCATTTAAAAGTGGCAAGAAATACAATAAATGGTATTTATCCTTCAGTTTCAGTACTGGAACATTGGCCCAGCATACTCAGAAGATACACCTCTTTCTACTGGTAATCGAGTGTCATCACCTATTTTCTATCCCTAAGACTAATTGGGATAAAACAGCCTCTGGCCCTATTATCATACTCTTAACTATTAAAYACTCTGGAACATCTAGTCTGACTTTTGGGAATGGTCCCTGCCCTATACTAACTCTCAAACTCTGAGAAGGTATTTCTGTTGATTCATGCCAAAAGGATGCCAGGAGTCCTTCCAGCAATTTGATAGTACCAGCAATTGTCTTCTAGTCCCTGGAAATATTTCCTAACACAGTTTAATTTACTAATATAGACATAAGTTTCTTTTCTACAGAGCTGTATCTCTTTAGATTCATATGTTTTCTGATATGGATCCTTTATATCCATGGATATTTCACACGGATATGTGTACCTTCAGTCCCCAACCTAAATATAACCTACAATACCCCAGATTCAGCATCAGTAGGTAACAGATAATACGTGGACATATGCCAGACCTTAGCTTTCACCTCCAAAGGTTTTCACAAGCGTAGCCATTTCTGTGACGACATGCACTGTGATGGATGTCTGCAAAATGCTTGTTCTCTTGTCCTTGGCCATGGGAAAACAGATCACTGGGACAGATTTTCAAGGATTTTAAAAAATATATACTCAGGGATTTGCTGAAATATATTTGTGATAGAAAGGGCACGTGGAGAAAGTTAAAGCTGCTGTATTAATAGGAGCTTGTGCTGTGCCTTGTTCTGGATTGACATCACCTTTTTTTAGGAAGTTCTATTTTTTCGAACAGCCAAGTTTTACAGTCACTGTGCTAATTTCTGGAACTTTCTATAGTGACTCCCAATAGTCACTGCTTTTGACTACATCCGTTGTTCTTTAACTTTTGTTAATCTTCTGGAATACCAGGGTCTGGTTAGAGGAGCATGTTGAATATAAAGACCAAGGACTGACAACAGAGAATATCTGAAGCAGGCAGTGCTGCTGAGGAGACCATCGTTCTGGAGAAGGAGCAGCACCACAAGTGCTGAAGGGTCTGTACCCATCTGTACGCAGCCTTCCTTGCTGGAGTCTAGTCAAGAGACATAGTCCTAAATACTTGCACGGCAAGAATGATACRGCCAATAGGGAAAGCAAATGCTGTTATACGATAACCTGGTCTCRTTGCCTGATCTGTAGTGGCTACAATACCAACTCTCACAGTTGTGCCATCTAAGGATTAGCAATAGAAAGCCTTTCACATTAGTTCCATTTTTTCCAGATTTGTCACACTTGGAATCTAACATACTGATATCCTCTCTGGTCCTTGTACAAAGTACAGGAAAAATAATATTTAWTGAAAATATACTTTGCTAGCTTTACAACATTTCTAGGGTTTTTTCCATCAGTGAGTCATCTTCCCCAGATCCTTGACAGCTTTTTTAAATGGACTTTTAGCACCAGACTTCATTTGACTTTGAGAGATAATTTAGATCCTTTGGATAAAGAGTTTTTTTTTCATACTTCACAAATCTCTTTCTTTATATTATAGCCACATTCAGCCCGTCACATATCTGCCCATCACCTATTTATTGACTGATTCAAAACACTATCATCTTGTGAATATGGTCAATATTCATTCTAGGTTTTAGATTTTTACTCAGGTCACCAGTCCTTACAGATAATGACCCTCTAGCAACGACCCTTTGAACCTCGGGGAGAAACTTCCACTATTCTAGAATAAACTGTGTGCCTGGAAGGAATGCGTTTGAAGTTTTCTGCAGGGAGGTCTTGACACAAGCTTGCAGTCTCAGCATTACTTAAAAATGTAACAGCCCCCAAACCCCACAGTTAGACTCATTCCTCAATTTCTTCAAATTATAGTTTGAATACAACCCTAGATTTCAAAATATCTTCTATTTTTATACTCACAAACCAAAATGAATAACTGAACTAATTTCAGACATAATTGAATGACCCCACAAGCAAAACAGATTTTGAGAATCATCAGGGACCTCAGAGAAGCTTTCTGGCAGCATCACAGGTTTCTTCCCTTGCACATTAGTACTTGCAGAAAGCGTCTCAGAGTAGCTGGTGCTAGGAGGCAGGACGTGGAGTGCACGCTTGCACATTCCAGGTGTCCACTCCTGCGGAGTGAGGTCACTGAGTTCTGGAAAGACATCTGAGAGAATTAAACTAATCTCATAAACTGACATCATCTGAGAGGAATTAGAGAAAGGCATACAGGAAAAACAGAGCTAGAGAAAAGCCACATAACGCAAATAAAAACAAGTATCTAAAAATGCCTGCAGGCAGCACAAATTATAGGCTGGGTGCTATTTTATAATTATGTACGGGAATTTTTTTGTTTAATTATGACTTCATTTCATCAATGTGGAAGCAAGTGCCAGTATGAAAAGCAGTAGGAAACTAGATTTAAATGTTCAGCAGGGGATGCAGAGAAATATTGTCAAAATCATCAGTTTAAGACTGACAAAGGCATGTAAACTGAAGGAATTCAGAATGGGCTGTGCACTTCAGATGACCTCTGCAGGACCCTGTATACCATATGGCAAAGAGCCAAGTTTTTTTTTTCTTTTCTTTAAGCATTACAGTGTGACTTTACAGTTACGACTTTACAGTTATGACCTTAAAAAAGGAAGTTGCTGAGGGCAAATACATTTGTGAAATATCCATGTCGTTGGGCTTACCATAAGAAAGGGAAAAGAACTTTCAGAATCTCAGGTTTGAGCAAAGCAGTCATGCTTTGACTTGTGACTTTGCAGCTTAATACAAGAGAATTTGTTTTTATACACAAAACAACTGTCCAGATTATTACTTATAAAGTAAAAGTGATATTAAAGAAAATAAAAAAGACATTGGGATTGTGTTAGTGTTGAAAATAAGGGAAAATAGTTGCATAATATTTGGAAAAAAATCCACCTTTTCTGAAATGTTCATCCTTTTTCAACATAGAGAGACACAGAAGAGATCATTCATAACTCTTACACATCAAGAGACACAAGCCATGATATATTCCTGGATCAGTGGGAACTGAATAGTTGACACAGTCAGGACTAAACCCAGACAAGATAAACTGTCTGGAATCTATGTTGTGACACTCATAATTCTTTTTAAAATGTCTTCTGGGATGAACCTTGAGAAGGATACTTTGTAAATCTGATACATAAACATTACGAGAGTAATAGAAAGTGTGCATTGATTTTGAAGATGCTTCTACAGTAAAAAGGTCTCATCTTGTGCTCTCTTGATAAATTGCATCTTAGTATCATCAGGATGATATCTTACACTTATGTAGGAAGCCCTGACATGCAGACTCAGCTTTAGATGCATGTAGTTGGTCTTTCTGTAGAAATCATAACCCTGGACTCCGGAGGTAGCTAAAATGAGTTCACCACTCTTGGCTCCAGTGTGGCATCCATCATTACAATTTTGGAAGAAACATGTATGTCTTTAAAGTTGTTATGCCACCCAGTACACCAAGGTTAGACTTTCTCATGCCATCACAGCCAGCGAGCCTATTTCATACCAGCTGCGTGTCTGCCACAAGCAGCTGGATGAGACAGATCCTAAATTCAGGGATATACTGGGTGTTCTCCAACATACTGTCTCATCTTTCGAACTGGTCTTAAGCAAAGCAACTGTCCTGACTGTATTGGCATTTCTTGATGAACTCTGCAGTGTGAGTAGAAAACAAAATATAGTTCTTCTTGCCAAATTTTATTTTGATAAGAAGTGGATAGATCTAAAGGCTTAAGTAAATTAACAGCTATTCAGATTAGGATGAAACTGAACTCTGTCTACACTTACATGAGACCATGCTGTCAGGACATTGATAAAAGCTGAAATAATCACTGAAAGCTAAAAGTAAAGCATCCACACAGGTAGGAAGATTTTACTATCTTGAGAAACCTTCTATGAATCAGATAAATAAAGAGAAAGAGCAAATAATTTGGAAGAACAGCACTGAACTCCAGTCCATAGCATCCACAGAAAATGTTATGCAAGGTGGAGTATTCACTCCACCTGTAATAATGAAGCCTGTAATAATAAGTAAATAATTACATCAGGATATCATGAATCAAAGGTAGGACTCAGTCTTCTTTACGTGAAGTTAAAAAAAATAACACTGTCAACTCATACACTGCAATTATTCTACATGCTGTTTAATAGGAACATTTCAATAATAGCACATGAAATAATGGATGAGAAAGCCCAAAACAGTATAGAAAATCATATTTAAAATATATAGGCTGGTAATTAACTGCTTTAATTGGAAAGCTTATGGGATATACAGTTTGGGCAAACATTCAGCATTTTGGAAACTCTCACAACATAGTCTTTACATTTCTTATGAATTTCGGTCTAATTAGAAAACTATAAAAATATTGTAATTCAAAATATTTTCTGAAGTTCCTTACAGGCTTTGTTGAAGATCATTAATGTGACTAGTTTTCGTGGTATTATTTATAAAGCATTATTTACCTTGCCATTAACACTGTTTTTTGAAGTGATTTCTAATAAGATATCTAAAGTGCTTTCAGTTGCCTTTAGTCAATATTTAATACCATATGAGGTAAAGAAGAATTTCTCAATGCTCTTGATGTGGGAGCAGTTTCCCTCATAGATGAGAATGAAGAAATTCKCAGGTTAATGTTCGCTAGACTATTTTTTTGAGGCCAGGTTTTTGAAAGCCTTTTCCTCCCTTTTTATGCCTTCTCTGGATTCTCCGTTATATTCCTGTTAAGCTAGCTCGGCTTGAAAGTGAGGATGAACAGATAAGGAACTCCATGCTCTATGGAAAAAAGAGTACATGTACTCAAAGCTCAAGCTACTTATTCAAAGGGCCTTTTCAAAGAGACTAGTGTTGGCTGGATCAGGTGGAGGCAAAGCTACTTCATCTCTCACAAACATTTCTCTTAGGCTGAATCTCAGAAGACCTCCTGCAATAAWAATGATGTTTGTTTTGGACTTTTTGACTTGAAGTCATCTGGGGTGGGATTTAGCTCCAGATTTACACATTGAAATTTCTTGCTGGTGATCTAGTCAGCGCAGCCTAGAAAACAATTTTGCTCACTGTAAAACAGATACTTCATGGCTGGTCAGCAGAACAACTCTTTAGGCTCCACTGCCTAGTTTGACTAGTTCTCCAGTGATGATGATGGGAGCCTAAACATCTGGTGCACATGTAAATTTAGATAGATTACTCTGAATCGCAGCCTTGGAGCTATAATAGTCGTCTACACAGTGGAGGTTTTAACTGGTATTGTAGATAAAACAGCGTCATATTTTGATGAACAGGCAACATCCTCTTTTTATTTCCTTTTGCCCTTACGTTATATTTCCTTTCAAAATTTCACAATTAATTTGACCAGGTTTTTGTAGCTGGCAAAATGTTGAACTAAACCTTTCATTCCCTTAAACTAGTACAAACCTCTCAGTAAAGAAAAAGAAGTCGGAAGGCACTTAAATTCCACAGGAATTTTAATCTGAAATTTATGTACACCAATTCTTTATGGACAGGAGTTCTGGAGAGCATATGTTTTACACAGTAGGACATGTGGCCCCAGTTATCATGGCTATTGAAAATAAAAACAAATTGTCTACTCTCTATTCATATTCATGTAAATGACACAGATTTCCAGTTAAGACAATGGTTTTGCAGTGGTTTTACTCCATTGTAAGATGGAAGAGAAAGAGGCTCCATAACTTAATTCTGTGCTGTCTTTACAGAAGTGCAGCTTTACTGATTTAATTTGTATTATTTCTGGTTTGCATCTATGCAACTGAGTGGAGAAACCGATATAAAGATAGTTTTTAAAATGCTATATAAAAGGTACAGAGTATAAAAAATCACATCAATTGAGTATTCATTTGCCTCAGTTGGGAGGTGTTTTAGTAATGCAATACATTCACTCAATTTGCCTTTTCAGCCTAATGAGAAAAAAAACTGAAAAAGTATTCTAATTTCCATTTGAAATATTACTTGGAATGGTTACTGCTTGCTAATCTGGGGGTTTGATAATTTAAGGTTCATTATATCGAAGCACAAAGGAAATCACTGTGACTTAATGTGCTTTTTGGGTTACTCCCTGCATGGGGGAAGTGTCAGAACAATGCCTTTGCCAGGCATTTACTGGAAATTCTACCTTTTCTCCACTCATTTTCAAAACTTCAAGCTGATTTTACTATTTCAAATATGTCCATTTCTTTGCAAATACATTATCTTGCATGTTTCCACTCTAATTTTCAGTTGTATACAGTTATCGTTGCTGCTTCTGCCACTGTTACTATAGTACTATAGCACGAACAGAGAAACCTACTGTGGGACTGCATTCTAATTCCTTTAATTTATTTCAATTCTTTTCTCATATTTGTGAAGCACTGGAAACTTTCTTGGATCTCTCTTTATGGAAATGTAGGCTCTTTCACAGGCTATAGTCTAGATGTGTACTTTTTCACTCATACCATGTTTCAGCTGAGAAATGCAAATTCATACTCCCCAATCGACTATAAATCATGTATGTTCAAATTCTACATTAGCTGTTCATTTAAGACTAGCTGCATGAACAAACCAATCTTTATGTAAAATCCCTTAGTCCCAGCAACCAGAGAGATTTGTAAAACTTGAGAAGTTTCTAACTGAAAGATCCTATATCCTATTAGAAGACTACATTCCGGCATCCTTTCCAACTCAAATTATATCTTTTAGTACACAAAGCAAAGAAAGTAATCAAAACTTTAAAATATCAGCCAGTTTAAGAGAGAATATTGCAAAAAGATGATTGTAGTAGAACATCATAAATATTTCTTGATGGTTTTAGTCATTTAACAAGGACCACATTTTGATGTCCTTGTTTGCACTGCACAGTATCTCACTCCATGAGTGTTCCTGTGAGGACAAGAGGGACCATGGAAAATCTGTATCACTGAGTTTTTGGGACAATTACCTGGAACTCTGCAGGCCTTGATTCTGCTCCCACAGCTGCCACCATCCTCTTGGACTGGTCTGTACAAATCACATCATCCACCTGGGAAACTGCTTCCCTCCTAAAGTGACAAGTCAGAATTATTATTACAGTTAATGGTCCTGAAGAATAATATTGTTCCATGTAACCAGGATGCATTCTCTGGCCATAAGGTACTTTTTATTTATGTTTTAAGGTAGTGATCATCACTATTATTTAACTAGGTTGTAAACACTATTTTATTTAGAGGTTGCTATTTTGTACTGGTTCAACATCTAGCTTTCTAGCACTCTCTCAAGTGCTGAGGACTCTGGATCTATCTGACAGACAGATCAGAATTTCAAATGATTTAAAACATCATTAAAAATATTTCTTTTTAAAAATGTAAAAACAACAATCTTTTGAAGGGATGTTTTCTGTGAGAAATGTAAGATGTCCTGAATCTTGACCTTGAAATAGAATCAGCAGATGGAAATGTCTGCCCTATTTAGGAGYTGTTTGGTTACCTTCAATGAAATTCTAGTTAGACATGTTGTCCTGGCAGCTCAGTGGTTCCAGTACTTCTACCAAGGCTATGATCTGATGAAGCAGGCCTGAGAAAACAAAATTTGATCATGAAACAATTTATAGAGGTTATAATTTCCACTGGGCAAGTCTGCAGAGTGTCCTTGGAAAACTCTGCTTTTTGTGCCAGCTGTAACTGAATGCACATGAATTAAGAATAGACTGCCAGGTGGCTAGGGACACRGTTTTTACAAAAACAGAGCCTGCACTGTGTAGAAAAGTACTTGGCACTAAATGCTGTAGCAAAATGTGATTATTTTGAAATTTATTATACAACAAGTTAAAGTAACTCTGGTTGATTTAGAAGAGAAGAGCAACACAATGAAAGTTGACATATAACATCAAAAAAGAGATTTAACTAGTTTTAAATTTTTGTACATAATTTTTGAGATGCATTTGCTTAAATGATAACCCTTCTAATTAAAACTTTGTTATTTGTCTCATTATTGAAAATCATAAAACTAACAAGAGTGTTAATTCTGACTTGTAAATTTCATTTTAGCATGAAGGAAATCAGAAGGTAACAGTAGGAAAGCAATGAGTACTCTGCCAAATCATCACCCAGTCTCACCCTAGTAAAGTGATGGTATCACAGGAGAAACATTTATGCTCTGCTTACTGTTGTCACCTCTGCTTTTCATTCACATCAATGAGAATATTATGCTTGTTTATTGTTCTTCTATAGTTTCTAGGGAACTAGGGAAGATAATTAGCATCCTGGATTACTCTTTGCTCAGGGCAGACTGTGTAGCCAGAGCCAATATCTCACAATTTATCCAGTTATAATATTTTCTGAACAACTCATTTGGTGCATGCAATGGCCAAAAACACACCTTTAATGAATACATCTCAAAGCTCCGCATACAATGCAATATCTGTCCTCAACTGCACAGCCTAACTGTGGTGGAGAATAAGAGATTAGAAGGTGCTCATGAAGAACACAATACATTTGTTCAAAATGTAAACAAGCTAATACTAAGATGTGTGGAAGCAGCTCTGAAAGGCAATCTTGTAGCTTTAGCTATGAATTTTTGGAGGTTTGGTATTATTTCTAATATAGTCTTTATTTTAGTGGCTCCTACAGCAGCATCAAACTTAGATTGCTTTATCCTTAGAGGCAAATGCTTGCAGCTGGGAGCTAGGCAAGCTAAGRGAAAACACTTAGTTTATCTCTGTATGGTTATCTCTGAAGACACTGTCTTCAACCACTGCGATATATGCTTGTAGTCGGCAGTGTTTTGCTGTTTTGCTCTCTATAAGGCAGGGTTTCCTGTACCAGCACCTCTTATTGCTCTCAGTTCACTGGAAGATAGGAGACCCTGGAGCTTATAGAGTAAGGATGATAACTTGCAGTTTCAAGACACCACTGAGCTGCTCCCAGCTCCTGCTGAAGTCTACTGAAGTCAGAATCAGACTCCTACTTTGAATACTACATGGTGCTTACAGAATTTCATAAAATCAGTAAAGTTGGAAGGGACCTCTGGAGATCATCTAGTTCAACCTCYCTGCTCAGCAGGGTCACCTACAGCATGGTAGACAGGGTTGCATCCAGGCGGGCCTTGAAGATCTCCGGAGAAGGAGACTCCACAASCTCTCTGGGCAACCTGTGCCAGTGCTCTGTCACTCTCACGGGGAAGAAATTCCCCCTTCATGTTCAGACAGAACTTCCTGTGGTTCAGTTTCTGCCCATTGCCTCTTGTCCTGTCACATGGGACAACTGAAAAGAGTTTGTCCCCGTCCCCTTGACACCCTCCCTTCAGGTACTTRTACACATTGATAAGATCCCCCCTCAGTCTTCTCTTCCCCAGGCGGAAGAGGCCCAGCTCTCGCAGCCTTTCCTCATAGGGCAGGTGCTCCAGCCCTCTGATCATCTTTGTAGCCCTGTACTGGACTCTCTCCGGTAGCTCCATGTCTTTCTTGTAGTGGGGAGCCCAGAACTGGACACAGTACACAAGATAAGGTCTCGCTAGGGCTGAGCAGAGGGGCAGGATCACCTCCCTCSACCTGCTGCCAACACTCTTCYSAATGCACCCCAGGAGACCACTGGACTTCCTGGCCACAAGGACACATTGGTGCCTCATGGTCAACTTGTCATCCACCAGCACTCCCAGGTCCTTCTCTGCAGAGCTGCTCTCCAGAAGGTCAGCCCCCAGCTTGTCCTGGTGCCTAGGGTTATTTCTCCCTAGGTGCAGGACTCCGCACTTGCCCTTGTTGAACCTCAGGAGGTTCCTCTCTGCCCAACTCTCCAACCAGTCCAGGTCTCTTTGTATGGCAGCACAGCCCTCAGGTGTGTCAGCCACTCCTCCCAGCTTGATATCATCAGCAAACTTGCTGAGGAGGCACTCYGTCCCCTCATCCAGGTCACTGATGAAAAAGTTGCACAGGATGGGACCCAGTMCTGAGCCCTGGGGGACACCACTAGCCACAGGCCTCCAASTRGAATCCACGCCACTGATCACAACTCCCTGAGCTCTGCCTTTCAGCCACTTCGCAAGCCACTTCACTGTCCACTCATCTAACCCCAGAGCTTCTCTAGGAGACAGTTATGGGAGACAATGTCAAAAGCCTTGCTGAAGTCAAGGTACACAACGTCCACTGCTCTCCCCTCATCTACCCAGCCAGTCATTCCATCASAGAAGSCTATCAGATTGGTGAAGMAGGATTTCCCCTTGGTGAATYCATGCTGGCTACTCCTGATCACCTTCTTCTCCGTATGTCTGGAGATGACATCCACAATGAGCTGTTMCATCACCTTTCCAGGGATGGAGGTGAGGCTGACGGGCCTAGAGTTGCCTGGGTCCTCATTCTTGCCCTTGTTGAAGACTGGAGTGACACTGGCTTTCTTCCTGTCCTCAGGCACCTCTCCAGTTCTCCATGACTTTTCAAAGATGATGGAGAGTGGCTTGGCAATAACATCCGCCAKCTCCYKCAGTACCCGTGGGTGCATCCCATCTGGGCCCATGCATTTGTGGATGTCTAGCCTGCCCAGAAGGTCTCTAATCCTWTCCTCCTCAACCAAAGGAAAGTCTTCTTTTCTCCAGACTTCCTYCCTCACATCCAGGCTCTGGGATTCCTKAGGGCTGCCCTTGGCAGTGAAGACTGAAGCAAAGAAGGCATTCAGTAATTCTGCCTTCTCTGTATCCCTTGTCASTAGGGCCCCTGCCCCGTTCAGKAGCAGGCCCACACTTTCCCCAGTCCTCCTCTTGCTGCTGATGTATTTGAAGAAGCCCTTCCTGTTGTCCTTGACATCCCTTGCCAGACTCAATTCCAACTGGGCCTTAGCCTTCCTCGAYGCATCTCTACATACTCTGACTGCAGTTTCTTCCTAAAAGCTGTTCGTCTTCCTCTGATTAGCTCAGATAGCATCATYACTTCAAAAAGGTAGATACCTAAGATTCTTGTAACTATAAGGTATCGTTTAAAGTTATCAAAGACATCCAAAAGCAGTGAAGAGAGGTCAAAAGCTGCCAGACATTGAAGTACACTTCCAGCAACTTCCTAATAAAACAAATAACTAATTAACTATTAATGCAGTATTTCATGCTGCCTGGTTTTATAGTCATAAAACACCAAAAATGATTATAGAAATATAATTCATACTGCATGTGTTAAAAACGGAGTTAATATAATCCAGTGGTCAATAAATCCTTAAGGCCCATTTTTGTGTCTAATCAAGAAAAGATGCAAGTCTGCTGTAGGTCCCTATCATACTGCCTGGCTTTTATACTAAGGCTAGAAATCTGATGGTTTTAACTCCACAAGCTTCAGCTCAACATTGCAAAGTAAAAATGTGCCATCATAATACATTATTGATGGAAAAAATGCTAAGTTCAAAGATTTTCTGAAAAACATCTCTTTGCTGCCTCCTTCGCAAAAAGTACAAAAACAAATGTTTTTTTCCATTTCTTTATGCATCATTTCCATACATTGTAAAACACTAATATATGGTTTACCCTAGAATAATGAATATAATTGTTAGAATATATCCTGGTAATATTTGAACTATACCCTGCCTTTGTTGCAGGAAGGAACACCTGCTAAATGTGCACTAGATCAATACCCTGATGTTCATATCATGCCTTATCAACAATAAGCTAAAATTATTTGAATAAAACAGACAAAATAATCTTGGTAGTTATTTCAGCTGTAGCCATTTTGTGCAAGAATGTCACATATCACTATATTGTTACTATGAAAGCCTTACTAAGAAATACAGTGACCAGATTATTCAAATCCACACATCTTCACTTCTCAATACATGGACATAAATATCTATCACACCTTAAATTCACACCTTACCCTAAACCAAAAATGMATTCAAATTATCTTTCCAGTATAGACAAGCCCTGCCTAACAGATTTTTCACCAGGCATGAATTTCTGTAGAGTGCTATGTAAAATGACCTGAAGCTGGGACTCATCATATTGGAATATAATTATAAAAAGAATGTAAACCTTAYAGATTTCTGATAAAACTACTCAAACAGAAGACACATTCAACTTTTGGAGACTGCTGAAAAAACTCTAGGACCTGGAAATATCCATAAGAATTAATTTGAAAATGCTGCCTTGGTATTTCCTTATATACTACGAGATATTTTGAGTCTAAAAAGAAGTAGTGGTCACCAGTGTCTGTATCCTCATAAGAATAAGGCCTCTTCCTCATAAGAAATGTATAAAGAAAGGAGAAAGGGATCTCGCTGGGAAAATGATGTTAATGATATTAAAATTTCCCCTTCTTATTTCTTCTAAAATTCTGTGGGTCTTTATCAGAAGACCACATGGTGGCATTGAGAAAAAAGGAGAAAGTGATTTAAAATTAATTTTTATCCCTTTCTATATTTCTGTATTATATGTATTCCTATATTTCTATATCATATGTTTCTATTTTAATCAAAAGCTATTTTTTTCATTTTTAGAAAGTTTTGTAGAAAATTTCCACTGGTCTGTAGCAATTATGCAGGAATTGTTAAGTACAGTTTGGGAAAAATAATCGGAATCCTACAATGAGATTATGTTGCTCTAAAAAGAAAAATATGAAGAGTTGCAAATGTAAAATTTAGAGCTCTCATTAAAAAAACTGAAAGAGCTGTTACTTTATTTAGTTTAGGTCTGTCAACTCTAGAAAACATAAATATTATATAATAGATAATTTTACAATTTTACTATGTACAACACAAAATGATTATGGATAGTTATTTTCAAGAAAACATGCATGTATTGATGCTTTTTGTATCCACCATCATATGCTGCACTACAGGCAAAGAAGTACAAGCTCAGACTTTTATATCAAGGTCATTGATGCAGGAGTACTGTTAAACTGCTCATGTAAAGCTCCAAATGGGCAAGAGCTAATGTAATCAGTGCAGATTTCTACTTGACATACAACAAATAAATATTGGCTAGAGGCTGATAGCCACCACTTCCATGAAAAATAAGATTGCTGAAATGATTAGCGTGTGGATAAGATAGCTGGAGAACATTTTAGTGACCCACTACCCATAGGATATGCATAGGCACACTGCAACTCTAGGCTGATTTGTAGATGAGAGCTCATACACAGTTCTAAAACTTCCTAAAACACACCAAGAAGCTGCAGAGAGATACYGTAGTGCCCATCTCCAGCTGTAATGGCACACACCACGAGCTCTACCCTGTTACCTTTGTAAGTCCAAGCTACTAAGCTCCAACCAAGGTTCATTTCAGAACCTGCCAGAGAACATCTTTAAACTGCTTTGTCTGCAGCAGCAGGGATTTTAAACTTTTTGTGATGCAGACCAGTGTTACCATCAATTTTCTTCTTCCCTATCTGGTCAATCAGAAGCTTCAGTGTACAAATTTAAATTAGGGAGGTACAGCCACATGCTGGGGACAGCAAAACAATGTTAGGCACGGGCAGATGTACAGCATCATGATATGACACAGTCAGCATAGGTTCAAAGCATGGTAGCACAGCCTTTGCCAGTTAACACGGTGTGAAATAAATCTTCCAAAATAAGCAGCCTATATTTTTTGGTGCAATCACAAATTTATCTAACAAAATTAACTACATTACCACAACAGGTTTCAATGAAATAACTGACATGATTCCTATGTTGATAATATTACCAAAAAAAAAGATATAATATAAGAAATTATGGGAAAGTGTCAAATGTACTGATACCAGTGTGTTCAAGGTCAAAATTAACTAAACAATAAGCCCTGAAAATTAACTGGAAATTGGAAATCATCATTCACCAGGAGTGTTTCTATTGATTAGTTCCTAGTCTGATTTCATGTAATGCATTTATCTGAAAGAAGTTCTCTGCCAATAACATTTGAAGGTAAGCAAAGGTTGGCTGAAAGTCTACTTTACAGTGAAAAGCTGAAGGTATACAGTCCATCTAGTACATCCAGAATAAGGACAAGGGGCAACCAGATAATGGTCTGTAAGTACCGATAAGGAGAGAAAAATTGTAACTGTAATTACCTCTTTAAAAAATGCAGATCAAGCCATTAAAAAGATACCATGGCTGAAAGCAAAGCAAAAATCAAACTACAATTAAAATGCACATTTTTAAACTTTGAAGATGATTAAGCATTGGAGTAACTTGCTACGAATGTAATGGTTTCTTTCTCACTTGAGACCTTTAATATTGATTGACAGTACTTTCTTGAAAGATATGTTTTAGGTCAGCCAGAAGATTTGAGCTAGGTCCGTGAATTACTTAATGAAATTCTGTGGATTGTAATATGCCGGATAAGACAGGATGATCATAATGTGTAGCCTCAAGACTTATGAAATCATGAAACCATTTAAGAGCTAGCTGTTATAATTCTCTGCTTTCAAGTTAAGTGATGGAATCTCTCACCAGTAAATATAGGTGAAGAACTGATGTGAGGGATAAGTAATCTTCATCAAATAATAAAAGATAGTAAAAATATAAAGGTTTACATGAGATTTGCTTTGATGTCTTCCCCATGATGAAAATAACATCCTCATTAATATTCCTACATTTCAGATATTGCTATTTGTTGTTTGACAGATGTTAGCACAGTGCAACTAGTAGGAAAGAAAACACATAAACAAAGTGATCCTATTAGAGTATGTGCAAACATGCTGTGTAAACAGCTGTTTATTGTCTGCATCAAAGAAAAACCTCCTAGCTCTTAGCAGCTGAAGACCTTCACAAACATGTCAGTTTTCAATCACCAACCATGCAGAAATCAGCTTTATGTAAAAACAATTGTCTSTCAACCACAGTGGGTGAGGCTGACAGCTTCTCTGTTAAGGTCCAGCCGACCATTGACTTTGGAAATAATACCAGACTAAATTTTTGCTCCCCAGCTGCTCTGCATTGCTTGTTAATAAACTAGGTAGTGGTCTGTTGAGAGCCAACTGCTTATATGACGATGTGTCTTCAGCTAGTGAATTGAAATTAACCAATTAAATATTTATCTCATGTATTTGCAATACTGACGTAAAAACTCATTCTTTAACCTGCAGTAGTGATGTTAGCAAGGAGTTATTATTTCCAATGCTGTTTGGTAACAAATTGAGGTGGAGGGAACTGTGACTAGACTTAGCTCCTCCAAGCCTTTTAAAGAWAAGCTTCTTACACAAACAGAGAAAAAAAAAACAAATCAGGCAAGAAGAAATAACATGCACTGAGAAAGTAGACTAGATAAAATCATAAAATGACACACAAATGGTTCTTTCATATGGAAAATCAAACCAAATAATTACCTCTGCTTCTGCTTCAGGAACTCTCTGGAAATTTGGAATAGTAGAATCACTGGGGATCCAGGACTCCCCAGCTTTGTAGCAGTAACTTGGCATTTTCACCTCTTTACCACCTCTCTCATGTTAAATAAATCTTATTCAATTTGCTGTAATAATCCCTACTTCGTCAGAAGGAGCAAAGAATTGTCTGTCACCAGTGTCACTTTAGCAGTGTGGGTAACATCCAAGACACTGGTAGCTGCTAGTATAATCCTACACAATGAAAAAGAACATGAATCCAAGACTCCCCAGGCACATATTACTGAGTTTTCTCACCACTGCAGTTACTGAACTTATTAATGTATGTTAAGCAAGTGCAGAGTAGATTAGACTATTGGAGAAATTAGCTGTAAGGAGATCTACATGGAAAATCCCAAACTGCCTTTAGCAGAAGACGTTCAGTGGCTTGGCCCACTCACCCAAGATCTTGGCTCACCTAGGCTTAGACAGTTCTGCTAACTGAAACCCTGTGATGACAAATAAAATTGCTACAGACACTGGAAGATTACTTTTTTCTTTTTCTTTTTCTTTTTCTTTTTCTTTTCTTTTTTTTTTCTTTTTTCTTTTCTTTTTTTTTCTTTTCTTTTCTTTTTTTTTTTTTTTTTTTTTTTTTTTCTTTTTTTTGCTATTACAGTGAGGTACCTAAATTCTTCCTAAAACGAAATATAGGCACGTAACAGCTTGTAAATCAGGGTCTGAGTGGTCAGCGCATAAACCACTCAACACTTAAGAGGCATTGGCACAAAATAAGCGTGTGCATTAGTATTCTGCAAGTAACAGAAATAACACTCTTGAAAGGATCTTTATGTTATCTTGCTATCAAAGGGAAGCATGTTGTATGCTAAGGCAGGGGTTCAAAGGTGGCAGTTATATGGTTAGGTGCATATTTATCAAAGCAATAAGCCTCAAATTTCAGTGCAGAGGGCAGCACTGGAAAAAACACAAGAATCATCATCAATACATTGCCTGGTCTCTGGTGACTTTATTATGCATCGTGTATCCTTTACAACCTGTCTAACAAACCACCTGTCTGCCAGAGTTCCTGATTAGGACAATAACCGTTTCAGTGACAATGCCTTAATTAGGACTAAAATTCTTCCATCGAGACTGTGTGCGTCTCTAGTGAGACTTCCTCAAAAAGGAATGCTCACACTTTGTTGTTATCCCCTCCAGGTTCTCCTTACTCTTACTTTCACCTAACATTTAATTTGGGACTATGTTAATATCAGTACAACACCTACCATAACAGAGCCCTGACCTAAAGCACCAGTGAAATGAAAAATTGTAATTAACAGCAACAGTTGAAATTGTCAAGAACCGATGTAAAGTCCGCAACAGAGAAGTCCCTTTCAGTGCCCAAGCAGGTATTTCACTGGTATAAAGCTCAGAAAAATACTGCATATAATTGAATGTCATCCTCTGGCACATCATCTATTTAACCATTTAAGTTAAAAATGGAGTCAGTATTCCTTATACTATCCAGAATATTCCACTGCAGAATCCTAGGATTTGACTATTACTTTTTGCACTTAGAGCACTCAAAGTAAGATTTCCTATGGTGCCTCAAGAGGAATATTACTGAAACTTTTCAGTAAAAAACAGTCAGCTGTTTCTAAAACTGAATTTATGAAAATATAGTGTTCAAAATTGTTTAAATATGAAAATTATATTCTCATTAAACTAATGCTGCCAGATTTCTTGCAGTTGAATTTAACATTTGCAAGCGTGAGACTTTTTGCCATTCCAAGTGTCATTGTTTCTCTGCCTTCAGCAAACCACTGTGAAACCCACCGGCAAAACTGTGTCACCCCCTCCTAGTGAATGTCAGTATAACAATCTTATTAATTAGCTCAAGTGACAAAGGCCTATGCTAGGAAGCCGGTGGCCTCTTACAAAACATAATTCACTCAGGGTATTCCATAATTTCTGGTCATAGGCTTTTCTGTTCCAACAATGTAAGAAATGGAACACAAAATTATGACATTAAATAACAATATTAAAATGACAAAATCATGCTGACTGAAGTCAGGAACTGTAGAACCATAATTTCTTATGCAAATTGATGTGAAAATCTGCATTATGTCACAGTCTTTAATTACATAATTATCACAAAATGCCTTTTAGGACAGCTATCCCATTCCCTGAAGAGTATATGGTAACCTCATAGGACTGGGGAAAAAAATTAGATTTTATTCCCTGCTCCAGAGACTTAATGTGTTAGGAAGTATTATATGAAATGCATAAGCAGCACATAAAGAAGCAGCAGATCCTAGATGCCCCTTCTCCTAGAAAAACAGACTCACAGAATAACTCATGTTGGAAGGGACCTCAGCAGGTCACCTAGTTCAACTGCCTCCTCAAGGCAAGATCAACACCAAATTCAGGCCATGATGCTCAGAGCTTTGTTCAGTTGTGTCTTGAAAACCTCCAAAGACAGATTCCAYGGCCTCTGTGGGCAGCCTGTTCCCTGTGTAATTATCTTCATAGGGATGGGTTTTCCTTCCACCCAGTGGGAACCTTCTCTATTTGAATTTATGGTCACTGTCTCTTGCTCTGTTGCCAGACACTTCTGTAAAAAGCCTCCTTCTGTCTCCTCGATAGCCTCCTACAGGCACTGCAAGACGTTGGTCCCCCTGAAGTCATCTTTGCTCCAGACTGCTCGAGCCCATCTCCCTCAGTCTCTGCTAGCTGGGCAAGTGTTCCAGCCTCAACCATCTTGCTGGTCTCCACTGGACTTATTCCAGGGCACTGATGTCTTTCTTGCCCTGGAGGCCCAAAACCAGATGGACTGTATCTAGTTGCAGTTCAACAAGTGCCAAGATAAAGGGGCAATCCATCTAGTGGCTGTGCCCCTGCCAACACAGCCCAGGACACTGCTGTTGTTAYCACTGCCAGGGTGCACCATTAGAAATTAAATTCTAGCTAAGGTGAAGCTTGAGAAACAAGATCATGAGTCTGAAATTTGGATTACTAAAGCACTGATCCCATACACAGCATGATGAGACAGAAAGACTCTTGTATCTTATTTTACATTCTGCTTTTTTTGATCTTTGCTGCAGCTTTCTGGCCAGTAGCTATTTCTATCAGGTTTTACAACTGCTTAGGATGTTTCTGTAACGTGTATCACATGCCTCCATTTCCTGTTTATAATTTAAGCATTTTTAGTGCAAAGTTATATGTGAAAGCTAAGAAAATGGCTCATCATTTACTTTACGCTAGTATATCAACAAAAAGGATTTGAGTATACATCAAAAGTTACATATTTTCCCTGGAAGCAAAGTTTTATTTTAGTGTTCAGCAGTATGTCAATCTGCTTGTCTTCAGCTTCAAACACCGTGTCCAATAGTACTTGGCATATTTATGGGTAGAAGTAGTTTAAAAAATATCAAATGTCTTTCAATAATTAGTAAAATATGTGAGCAGATGTTTTGAGGATTTTCAGTCAACTCTAGAGCTCTTTTTTATGTGGTCACAAAATTTCAAAAAGAAAACAATATTTTGAATATTTCTGATTTTCACCTTTTTTATTTTAATTTTATTGATTTTCCTTTATTTAATTTTAAAAAGCTGAATTCTTCTTAAAAATGTGTTCTGTGAAAGCACTGGATCCTTACTTTTTATAAGCTGGAAAAGTTCCCTTGAATTATAATCAACGAGATGTGAAGATTTACCTTACAATATAGAACGTCTATCACACCCTAAAATATTTTTAAGGGCTACATTTTGACAATGATTATCACTTTTCTCTTTAAGAAGTTCAATGAATGAACTAAAGGCTATGGAATTCATATGGATTTTTAAATCATATTGTTAATAACTGTTACTCAGCAGACCAGATGTCCATCAGAAAAAGTGGTCTTGGCAGTAGTTTATTCTAATTTGTTTGATAAATAAGCAAATACGAACTAATAGAGAAATGACATTATGTGTCTTTCTTTCTTTCTCTGCCTTTTTCTTTCAACTCTCATTAGTCTTGAGCTTGTGGATCTGAATTCGTGTCACTGCTACAAGATAGTGCAGAGGCCAAGAGTTTAACAACATTTAAAGAGACATTAGAGATTCATACAGATAGTAAGACTAACCAGTGTTGTAAAAGCCTAAATTGAAAACATCAATATTAATAAAAATTCTAGCAGGGACATAAAGTTTTCTGATTTAGGATTTATTTTATAATTATTAGTTTGTGAGAAAAAGATCAAATTATCCCACATTTGCTTGATGTGAAGTTTTTTACCTACCTGAAAAGCCAGGGCCAGCCACCATCAAATGACGTATAGCCATGTATAATAAGCTTGATTCAAAATAGCAGTCCCTGGGTTAGGATGTCTGATAAATGTTCCATCTTAGCGGGATCAGGGCAGACTGTACATTGAATAAGCAAGATGGCTTTTTTAATCCAGATTTCAGTAATGCTGCATGGTATTTTGATGCCTGATGGAACACATATATTGATCTCTGTCTGTCCCTATTCTCTTTCAGACCAATAAATTATCAACCCAAGCCAACCTAGAGAAAGTGTTTTTACAAAGGCTTTTTATTCACAGCTGGTTTGGGAAGGGCCTAGAAAAAAACAGACTCCTGGTAACTTAGAGAAAGGCCAATTTCTTGAAGATGTGGGAGCACATCTACACATGTCAAAGTTCTGTTGAAAGATTGTGGAAGTTTGAGATAAGCATCTAGAATTACTATTTTCCTCACTCTTCTCTTTTTTTTCAGGCCATAATTAAGAGTTACAATGGTGACCRCTTTGTGCTTCCTCACAGCAATTGGGAATATTCCCTTGTGAAAGAATGATGAATGTGTTGCTTTTTGAGGAAGATGCGTGCAAGCAGTGCAAAAATGTAGTGATCTAACACCACTACATAGTTAACTTTTTTAATATCTCATGTATGCCTTGATCAAAGATGCATCCTTTATCCAACTCTCTGCTTTCATTCACCTCTTCACAACAAAAGCATATATCCTATTTTATTTTCAGAAGTAGATAAATTTGAGAGACCATTTTCCCTTAGAAATATAAGTCTAAGCAGCAAATTGGCCAAGATAACACACCTTCTTCCCAATCTTCTTTCAGCAGTACCTCTCTCACATGCACATCTTTCTCAAACAAATTCAGGAAAGAATCTCTCTTCATCTGTACCCTGAGGCTTTGTGAACGCTAGCTGTGGCAGGCCAGATGTGGGAAAGATGCTTGAGGTTATAGGCATATCTGCTGAAAAATCCCATATTGGAGTTTTTAGTCACTGGATGTCAAATCTGTATATATGTTTTTGTACTGATTCTTAATTATTCCTTAATTTTATTCTTTTATTGTGCCAGTCCAAATCTAGCTTGTTGTGATACAGTTTGTGTGAGTCTTTAGGGATTGTCTTCAGGGATCTATGTCTTTGTAGAGCTATATTCTAGGCCAGGCCTAGGGTCTCTCCACCAGGAGTATGTCATTCTTTGACAAACAACAAGTTCTGGAGCATGACCAAGGAGCCCAATGAGAGGAGCAGCAGTGGGGATTAGTCCCACATCATCCTTCAGGGAGACAGATTTCTGGAATCAAGCTTAAGAGGTAGAAAAAGACTTAAGTGCTCACCATGATGGCAAGAACTTCTGGGCCTTCTTTCTGACTCCTTGCAACCCAACAACTGTCCTCTCACACTTGTGCTAGGAAGTCCGTGTTTCAGTGCTGAGTTTAGCCAGCAATAACAAGAAATGCAAGGCAAGAGGAAGAATACAACATGCCTGTTAAATCTGATGGTGAGAATTTAAGTGGCAAAATTAATGAACAGGTAAACAGCATAAACCRTCTCCAGCACTGAGCTGTTTTCAGCAGCAACACCTTAGAGAATTTCACTGTGAGAATACAGCCAGCGAGGCAAATGGGCCATTGAGGTAAAACTCACTCCAGAGGCTTAGTACAGTAAAACTATTACAGTAAAACTTCAAATGCCTCCAGAAGTAAACAGGAGTTTAAGGAAACTTGAAGACTGTTATTAYGAAAGTGCTTTACCTGAATTTTATCTAAGCATTTTAAACTTTACACTCAGTGATCAAGGACACAGAGCACCAATCATTGCATGCTGTAAAGAACATACTTTGTGCAAGTCTTTACACCAGTGTGTGAGTTTACCTCAGATGAAGAGTTAGTGCATCAAAGTGTGGACCTTATTTGAAGAGGAAGGACAGTTCCAGTTTTCTTGACTATAGAGTTCATCGTTATCCACAAACAATGAATAATGAGTTGAATGCCATTGCAGAAAGCTTGCATCTGCAATAACCGGTCTTGCTCTAAGTTAGCTATTTGTTTATCTGGCACCTCTTTCCTGACGGCCATAGGCACAAAATTACTTGTTTGCAATATGTCATAATCAAAAATCATATTTTTCTAGTGCTATCACCATTAGCAAATTCTGACCTAAATACTAGGTTGTCATAAAGTGATCCAACAGTCCAAATGGAAGCATAAACTCCATTGTCTTCTATGCTTGCCTTTTTGCGCCAGCTCCCTTGCAGCTGTGTTGTTGTAAATGAGGTTTCCAGTGCTTAGCAATGTTAGTCACTGATTAGACACAGATTTAGAGTAAGTGGAAGCTGAAACGAGACGCAGGTCCTGCTGATTTGTTWTTGGTACTGACCTTAAATGTTTACAAATACTTTATGTTTTTTTCTTGGTTACTTTTTGTTCCACCACCTCTTTCTGGAGTCATTTACTACTAATCGAACTTAATCTACCAGAGGCTTGCCATCCTCTTCCATTTTATAGCCTGAACCTTCTGCTTTGCTATCTCTTAGCATGCTGCAGCAAAACAGGAAAACCTTTAGAAGACAAGCTTTCCAACCTTTCAGGACATTCTCCTGAATTTGCCAATGATTTCTTAGAAAACATGATTATATTTCCATTAGAACAAACTATTTTAAAGGTTATTGAGGGTGAGATTGTGGCTTTAGGCATGGCCTTGAGCAAAGAACCAAGCATTACTGCATCGCATGGAGGGCAGCAGGGGGTTGATTATGCCTTGCTTGTCCTTTAAAAGCTCTCCAAGCTGGTAATGTTCTGAGAGGGCTGAGCTATGGAACAGCTAACTCCTTATTCCTTCCCCGTTACTGCCCATGCATGAGGTCTCAGGAGAATGATGTAATGTGGTCTTGCTTTACCTCCTGAGTTGTTTCCACACATCTCCATCTCTGGAGCTGCTCAAGCAAGCAGTAGGGGAGCTTTCCTCTGACTGCCTTCGCTTCTTTTCTTACGTAGGACTGATCTATTGTARAGAGACTCCAAGTGTTCTTTGGTTTGCAAAGAACAGGATCACTGTTTCTTGGACAGAATCCTTAAGCATCCAAGTTTTATGCCTGAGAAAGAATTAAAAAATGAATTTTCCAACCCAGGCTTCTCACAAAAAGCAATGGATTACTCCAGAAGGAGTGACAAATTTGTGSGGGATGTAGGCTGAAGGAAAGTATATATTTTTGCTTCTGCCTATATACATAGGCATATGTATACAGCATGAGTTACACTGTCACATCACTTGCCTTCTTTTCCCTGCTCTTCTCCCCAGTGGCATGGAGAGATCAACTATTATGGATGCTCATCCCTTAAACTAGATCTAGATTATTCTCTTTGTGGAAGAATCTTCCCATTGTTATTTGCCCTTTTCTACCTTTTGTCTCATACAGTCCTTCCAAGTCATGCTTCAGGTAAGAAATTGCAGCCAGTTCCTCGAGGCAGGCTTCAGTTGTTATAATGGGATGGATTATGCAATCATACTCCACATGTTTCTTCTGTGAACARTGAAGCATGCAGTCATAACCAAACTGCTATGTCTGCATCCCAACAAATACATTGCCTTTTACTAAGGACCAGATTGCATCTTTGCCACTTGCCCTGTCAGAATGAGCAAGCTGAGAAGTGCTGTGATGATTGCATGTGTTATTATTGTGCAGCTCCAATGAACAGGAGCTTCATAAGAATGTCTCTCAGACTATTTAAGCATATGTGCTGCACTACATTCTTTTTCCTGTTCAATATAGATCTTATTAGGCTTTATATCTCGCCATTATAGTTAACCTTTGTATTTTTCATTGTAGAATTTCTTCTGTTGAAGCAAATGTAGCTGTGAGAGCCAGAGCTACAACTAGAGTTACAGGAAGCATCATTTCCCTTCCTACACAGGTTTCACTTTATTTCTTAGCTTGTTCAAGTCCACCATAGGTCCAGACAAACTCTTTGTTCATTGAGAAACCAGCAGCAGTAACCAGAAAGCGTAGACATGGTTAACAGTAACGTCACTATTTCTGGTCCATGGGTCTTGAAATACTCACCAACAGGAGAACTATGATGTAAAGCTTCAGTGCTGTCACATGGTGAACAATATAATGGGCCTACTTCCACTCGACAGATGTGCAATCAAAGGCTAAGAACCACTAATCTCAGTTGTCACCATCTAAGACTCAAGACGGAGCACTGGCACAGGTTGCCCAGAGAGCTTGTGGAGTCTCCTCCTCTGGAGATCTTCAAGGCCCGCCTGGATGCAACCCTGTCTACCATGCTCTAGGTGACCCTGCTGAGCAGGGAGGTTGGACTAGATGATCTTCAGAGGTCCCTTCCAACCTTACTGATTCTATGATTCTATGAATCTAAGACACTGCAGCCCATTTGGCTAATAACTGTTGAAGACCAGAAAAAAACAAATAAACAAATGCACCTTCTCAATACTTGTATACATGCCATCATGTGTACCAAGTAATGTTAATATACATTTTAGGTAAGGTGCAAAATATACTTCCAAAATTCATAGGAAGTAAAAACCAGTGCTAAGTGAATAATATCTTTTGATAATACACTCAGTATATCTTATGCCCATTTTTTTTTATATATGGTAGCTATTTGAAAATATTCAACTGCCTGTTTGTGACATTTGAATTCTACGGGTTCACCACGCAGGGATCTTTCAGGGTATTTGGTCACTGCTCTTTAAGCTCAATAAATTCTTGAAAATAGGCCAGTCATCTACATGACATTGATGTCATTACCTACAAGTGCATAAAAATGCATCATTGCCCCAAAAAGATAGGCTTTTCCTAAAATGACAAATTCTGGGAAGAGGCTGAGATTTGACATGTTCCTCAGAACTAACTCCACTCATCCATACTGACCTTATGGGCAGCTTGAATTCAGTCTGAGTTYATGTTTCCTTCAAATCCCATCTACTCTTGCAGTAGGTAAAATCATGGATTTTCTTAGGAAGGACCTGGCTATTTGTTTTTGCCCAAAATTAGACATGTGGAAATACCAGGGGGTATATATAAGACACACAAAGGTGAAGTGTATGTAGTGCAGTTCAGGAAGAAGGCAAGCCTTTCTCTCCTTCAAGTGCTGGTTTCAAGGATAGTCGTGGAATTATATTTCAAATTCAGCCACAATATTGTTCCTCTATCAGAGTGTGGACATAGATAATGTGACTGCAGGGTCAATGTAGTATGCAGACATGTTAAATTGTGCTATATAGCCATACTAATGAATGAATATTTGGACTTAATCCTGGATTTTCTGAGAACGTAAGATTTGGTTTCAAGAAATGTTTGTATATGTGAATTTGAAATTTGCTGTTAAGTATCTATACCCATAAAACTCAGATCTTACAATGCAGAAGCATCCTGGTCATATTTTTTCAAAACCTCAAGCTAATCTGCAAAAATATTTTCCCAACTGCTCATTATTAGTAAAGACTACGATTCTGTTGCAATTTTCTAACAGGAGAGAAAGAGCATCAGAAAGAACATCAGCTACTGGTACTGTGAGATTCAAGAATCTCAACAGCAGCCTTGCGGACTTCAGGCAGAAGTGATAACATAGATAATGCTTAAAAACATACCAGTCTAAATTCTGTTACAGAACTATTATCTTCCAATTATTTAAATAGCTGAGACACAAAGTCTTGCACACAATTTTGCCTGACTCTGCTTTCACATCACATTCAATAGTAGGTAGCAATCTTTCCTTTCTTCTCTTTCTTTCCTCTTTGTGGGTATCCCACCACAATAAACATATTTCACTTTTTTTTTTTAATATCAGTAACTGTTTCCTTTTACTAAGTCACACTTCATAAATTTGAGTTGCTTCTTTTTCACTTTTAACAAGAAGGAAAGGAACATGTCTAATTTGTAGTGTAATCACTTTATGTACAACTTTTGAAAGCTGCAATTATTTCAAGATTATAGTGAGTCTGATTCTGCACGTTTTCAGTTTTAGAAGAAGCTGAGGATGACTAGCATCACTCAAAGCTAGTCTTCCTTGGCACAGCTGCAAATATAAGTGAGCGAGAGTCAGAAAAGCTGAACAACCCTTCTAACATAGCAACAGCATCAAATCTTGAATTGAGGAATTGCTGACTCCTGGTCCTATGCTTAGCCCACTGAGGCATGTTTCCTACTGCAGATGAACATAGCTTCAATACAAAGATTGACGCAACCTAATTAAAGACTGCCAGGATATGAAGATCTTGAAGCTCCCCATGTTGTAAAGAAACCAGACTGGAATATTAAAGATTAAAAAGTAGGTCAAACTTAATAAATACATTTTTAAGTAATCCACACTTTAAATCCTGATATGAAATGGATGAAATTTCTGCTCTGTGCCAGTAACCAGAGATTCACCCTAGTGCTTTTATTATGATAAAATTCTTGTGCACACAGAAATGGCTTAGGCATATTTGCATCAAAAACGAAAACGAATGAAGCTGGAAAATTAAATTCCTAATTCTAAATAAGAAAAYCACACAGCAAAGGTTGGAGTAGTGCCAGATGTAGGGTGAACAGCCGTGTTTACCTAGGAGATATTGTATGTGGAAAAAATATGACCTTGCCTAGGTAAATGGAATTGTCTGACCTACTCCTTACTACTCTTCCTTCCTCAGCTGCAAATAGAAAGGATTTCCTCTATTACATGCAAAACAATATTTTCATTTACGATTAACAGAATATTTTTACATGTTGTATTTTAACACTGAAATATAATGTATGATCAGTTGCTCTGCAGACTTTGCYTTGTGCTCTGGAAAGACCACACATTGTAGCAGCTCTCCATGCTGATTCTGCCTCTGGTTGTTGACAATGGACCTGCTCCACCTTTACTTTTGATGCCAGATAGGATGCCAAAACTTCCTGCCAGATA
>NW_028186979.1:1470772-1498580 GCF_003343005.1 Rhea americana | reverse complement strand
TATGAAAAAAAAAAAAAAAAAAAAAAAAAAAAAAGCAGAAGCTGTAGAAGGATAGCAGCACATTCTTACTTGGAAAGGTGGAGGCTTACTTTTTATGTGCTCCACACAGCAAAAACATGATCTGATGAGTCTCCATTCTATTCCTCTTTCACCTGCCCTCATTTGCAAATGAAGTCAATGTTCCAGTTCTTTTATACATAAATACAAGTCCTCAGCTCTTGCAGTGGACCTCCCTGGTAGTTCATGACTGTATTCTACCTATAGTTTATCCCTTGCTTTTGTAACCAAAGAGCTACTGTTTCTAAAGATGCCTGTAGCTTGTAAAACATGTGATGTCATTAAATAAATTCACACTAACAGCAGCCAGGGAAAAAATACGGTCTAGTTCATCTGATTATGTTAATAATAGCACATTAGAAGTCTGTGGTGCTTCCACAGACATGGAAGGGCTTGTACCTCAGACACCATGAAAAACCAACACACAGATAAATTCCTAGACTGGCACCTCACAGTGTTTTGGACAACTTGCACTCTCGAACAATCCTTGGGTATCTCTGGGGAGTTAGCATGCCCAAAGATCATTCTCAGCAGGTATATGGCGATGACCCCTTATTGTAGAGGTTAACATAGGATGGCCAAGGTAGTAAAGCAAAATCCTTTGGCTGAGAGAACAGATCCCAGAACTATTTCGTTTACTACTATACAAGTCACATTTTTGACTCAGAGACCCACCAACGCGAACTTTAGAGAAAAGACATTTAACCAAATATCTCTCACTTTTCCAGGTGCTCTGATAAACCTTTTCCTTGCTCATTCTGTCTACAATGGAGCTGCGGGCAGGTGCCTTTTGTAGCCAGAATTTTGAATATAGTGTTAAAAATTGTTCAAGCAGGCACCTAGACACTATTGCAATGTATAAAACATATAGTATGCAGCTCTAGAGATTTTCTTATATTTACAGTATTATTCTGCTGAAGTGAGTTGAACTAGAGGCCTTTATTATATAATCCAAACACAATTAACAGCCCATACATTTCCATTGTTTTTAAGGGTGTTTGCAGCAGCCCTCAAGCGAGACTCAGTCCCTCAAGGGGAAGATGTTATGCAGAGTTCTTTTTAGCACACATACAACTTTAGATTTCCCAGACCCTGATAAAATGATGGCCAGGTTTTCCTAACCATGAAATGAGCAATCAGACATTTAGGCTTTCCAAAATCTCCCCTGCCATTATAAACACCAATTTGTGAATTATTAGAGTAACTGTCCTTTTAGACATAGACATAAACCACTRAACAGGCCTCAGCCTGAATTGGTATGACAGAATGAAGATTTTGAAATAAAACAGATATACATAAGAGATAGTGAATACAAGAATTCCCTATACTGGAAGTGCTTGAGGTAAATCCTTAACAACCTGCAGTATTTGGTTCCTTTTAAAACCGTCTCAATTGCTCCTAAAAAGACTACAATGATTTTAAYTTTTTGTAGAATTTTAAAACTATAAATCACTGAAAACATTTGTAAGAGAAGTATGGCACAGATCTTGTAAAGAAGCCAGTGCTGAGCTGGAGATTCTTATTTTGTTCCTCTTTGTTCAGCATGAAATGATGGAGGCACTGAGAAGGGATTGAATGACCCACTGCGGCTATTACACCACGGTAAAATTGTTTGGAAAACACGCCRTTCTCTGAGCCCAGTCTTGAGCAAACCCTTCCCTTCGCTGCTGCTGTCCGGACGTGGTGGAGTGTCCTTGCTGCAGAAAGCCCAGCGGGAGCCAAGGGCAGAGGCAGCTCTGACATTGCAGGTCCTCACAGGGTGAAGTGTCGTGCCGAGCTCGGAGACCACGGCTGTCACTCAAGGAATCATTAGCAATGAAAGGGAGGCGGTGAAGCTTGTTGTGTTGTCGTCACACTGTAAGAAGGTTGGCTACAGCCCAAATTAGCTTGCTTAGGGAGTGTGAATCAAGATGACATGTAATCTGAATGTTAATGAAAATTTTATCTTGCTTTAGATGTCAGATTCCATCCAGAAAGCTGTCATCTGGAAGACATTATCTCTTTCCCTTCCTCTTGCTCTCTTCTTAGGATGTGCATTTGCAAATACATATGAAACATGAAAATGTTCCCTTTTCTTCTTAAAATCTGTGCTACTTATATCACAGTTTTCAGAGCACTGTATTGTATTCGGAAATGTTCTGTGGTATTAGGAATTTTAGAACCAGTACTGCAGCAAATGGGAAAGTCATACAGAAAACGTCTTGTTCTTCAGGCAAGATAATTATGTTGGATTCATAGGGAAATAAATATCATAGCATTAAGTACTCCTGTGTAGTGGTGCAGCCCCACTGTCACAGAGAAAGTTCCAGTTTATGTTTCCATAGGCCTGGACTGTTTAGGTGTTATTTGTGATATTCATCCACATTAAACAGCATCGATGTAAATCACAAGTAACTCCATTCAAGACAGCAGTTACCCCAATGTGAAACCAGCTTACAGTAATTGAAATTAAAGGGAAGCCTTTAATGTATACAGTTATTCATGTTCTGACTAACATGGGCAGTCATATGCCTCACCACTTTGCAAGGAGCATAGCTAATTTTAATTTATATCTTTTTTTCCAATAACTACTAGAAACCTCTTGGTCTGCTGAATTCAGAAGGTTTTTTTTTCTCTCACAAACTTAAAGGACAGCTATAAAATTGAATCTCTTGTCACATGGTGCCCACTGAACATTTCAAGTTCTGTTCTTCACACTACATTTCAAGGAAGTTGCTATAAATGCTATGAAGCCAGTAATAAGCAATCAGTAAGTTTAAAAACTCTTTTAAAAGTCAGAAGAAAATTGACTAATAGTCTGAAAAAATTAAAATCATAAAATGGAAAACACTGCTGGTCTAACTTATAATTGAGTCAGGAAACTATTCAAATGCCTTTTTCAAATCAGCAGATAGACAGATCCTGGCATAAAAGAGAATATGAATGCCTGAACCTGGCAAAATGACTCTGTAAATTCAGACAGACATTTCAACACAGAAAAGTGTATACTATCACTGAGAGACAATTAAATGCTTGTAAAAGAATTAGTACAATTCGCATTTTTCAAACATGCTATTAGTCCCAAAAAACACAGGTTTTAATGAATATTAATACTTAAAGCACTGTACTTTGGAGATTTTGTATTTGGGCTTTTTTTCAAGTTACATATTTACCCTTGAGAGAAAGTTGACTGTAGAAATATTTTTTTTTCCTGCATATGAGACACTTGCATGCTCAAGAATGAATGTAAAACCCACTGAAGGGACCATTCTGGTCTGGAAAGGATGTCTGTATCTGCTTAAAGCTGTGTTTCTGTTTCAGCGTTATGCTTAGTCAGTGTGTACACTGCTGTATTTACAAATTTGAATTGAGAACTTGGTGCGAGATACGAAAAACGAAACTTGGTTAACTACAATTTCAAGCATATCAGGTAAAAACTTAGAACCRTAGGCCTTTGGCTAACCTGAGTGGCATCCACATTTGCATGGGCAAGTGAAGTTCCCGGGCATAGACAGCTGCCAGTCTCTTCCACTTTTGACATGGGATCCATCAGATAAGTTCTGAGAAAATCTAACCCTACAGACACCAGAAGTGGATAATGAGAAAGAGGCAGCTCATGGACAATATCATCTAATGAAATGAGCTTGCAAAGCTTTAAGCATTTGCTATACAGTTCCAGAGAATAAAATTGCATTGCTCTGCACTGATTTTCTCTAGCAATAAAACTAGTTGAAGAGGTTTCTGCCCTCTTCATTCCATGGTCACATCTGCTCATCCCAGTGCAATTGTTCATGGGAACACATTATAAACCAGATCACTGAAATGACCCAAATAAAACAAATAAGACATTTTGGGGTGCTCTTTTTTTCATTCATTGAGCCAGTCTCCAAGACAACACACAAACTGCTGTGCCAGCACCACAAAAGGCAGCAGTAAACTTTTGGACAGCAGTGCAGAAAATATCAGAAATGCACATGTGGAACGATCAGTTTGTAAAGGATCTTTAAATGTGCTGGTGATGCTACCTGAACCAGAGAGATTACTATTAACTGGAGCAGACTTTCACAAAAAAGAAAAAGGTTTTTAGGCACAAACTCACATTGCCTCCAGGGTTTTCTCYCTTTCCCTTCCTTTAAAATATATTATTAGGAGGAAAACACCTTTAGTTTCCATGCTGACAAGGTATTTCTTACTAAGTCAGCATTTATTTGTTTCAAGCTCTCTGAGATCAGCAGTTTTACACAAACTGATCAGTGACACCAAATGGAAATACAGAACCCTTTAAATTCTTTTCAGCACAAACTGCCTTCTTGCAGTTCCATACCTCACAATTTATTTCTTTTTGCTGTTAAAATACGATCACTAAGTGTTATTTGGACCTATTACCAAGGCCACATCATTAGCTAGTCGGTGAAAGTATTTCTATCCTCTGATAAATCCCATTTGTGGCAAGGGGAGGGGTTGTTTCTCTACTGCTAAGGGCAAACGCTATTGAAAGTCCTATGGTATAATGTTCATTCTTTTTCTTAATTCTTGTACARTGTCTCAATGTAGTGATATGAAACTTAGATGTGATGATTAGATAATTTTGAAAGTGTGCCAAACTAAGAATTGATATATAAGGAACTGTAACTCAAGCTTGCTTCCACTCATTTAGGTCTAATTACAGCCACTTTACTGATGTGAAAGGTAGTCTCTATAATTTACATGCTTAGAAGGCAGAAGACAGTGTAACATAAAAGAGATTGGTTACTTAATTTCCATATTCCTTTAGCTCCTCAGCAGGCAATTTACACTAACTGAAACTCCTTATCACATGCGTAGAGTACAAGTAAGTGAGTCTTAAACAAGTGGAAGAAAAGCTAATGTATATCACATTAGATACAATTTTTAACGCATGTTTTCTGGTTTAAGAGAAGTATAACTACTCTGCACAGCAAATGCTACTGTAAGAGTTAAAAAAATTGCRTTGTGCATCGGCAAAGTTGAACCGTTTCTGAGTTAAGATTTTTTTCAAACTGGCAACCATTATGCTCACTTGTACAGCTATACTGAGCACAGAGTAAGCGAAGTCTCTTATGGAAAACATAGTATATGACCACTCTGACAAACTTAATGCTTCCAGGTAGGTTGTAGAAAAGCTAGAAACACATCCTATCCTTCAGACACTTCATTATGCAATGTGAATAGACAATATATTTGTGTGATTGTACATGAATTTCCTTTTTTTTTTTTAATGCTAAGAGAAAACCTTGATGGTKTGACTTAACTCCCATCCCTGTCCTTGTATCCTGAACTTTCAGCACTGCAAGACAGCTATGAGAAAAGATGATTGTAGGCCACCATCATCACCAAAAGCAGGTTGTTATTCAGCCTCCCAGATGATCTCCAGAGGTCTCTTCCAACCTTACCGATTCTATGATTCTATGATTTCTTTTCCTGCTCTGGACAGCCATGGCAATATCCAGCCCCCTTTAGAGCTGAAGAGTCATTGCATGGGTTGCAGATGGACATGGTTCTTCAAAGCAGAGGTAAAACTGAGACTAAAGTTAGCTGGAGTGATTATGGTCTCTTCTCCTTACCTCTCCCCATCTGTGAGAGCAGTAAGAGATTCAGCCCCTTATTTTGACCTAACAGTGAAAGAGCTCATTTTTCACCAGTGTGAAAAAAATCTTAACTCAGAAATGGTTTGGTGAAAAGCCTTTACAGTAGAGTTTGATTGAGGAAAATCATCTGGAGCAGAGGTAAAAGCCCAAAACAGCCACTACATCACTTGGTATCCTCAGCGGCTCAATCTATACTAAAAAATAAAATAGGTTGCAACCTAAAGCCTTGTCATAGTATAGCTTTCATCTCTACAATTAAACTTTATTCAGCCCATAAGGATTGTTTGGGGGGAAGAGTTCCCGGTCTGTACTCTCCCCTGAAATCATGCTTACGCTTGGTCTGTGAGACTGCTAATTGTCACAAGGCAAAACCATGTGAAGAGGCATGTCAACATTTAAAAGCATAGATAATCATGCGACAAGGGTAATGCTTACTCCTGACTGACCTRTTCTTTTTATTTAGGATAGATTTAGTCAAAGCATGACTGGAGAAGAAAGAAGAGGTGTCTGGTCTTCTTCTGTAGCTTCTCAGCAAATCCTGGGAACTTTTAATATGATCTATTTCTGCTCCTACTGCTGCTGTGGCAGTAATATGACCCCAGCCTTTGAACATTCCTATATTTAGCCATTATTTGAAACATTGCCAAAGTATGCTGAGGAATGCAAACTAAAGCAAAGTAATGATGATTTAAACTCACCAGCAGCTCACTAGAGATTCACGACATTAAAAAATATTTTCTTACTTCTTCCTTCCTGCTTCCCTAGGCTTAGGAGGATTTCTTTCTGCTACAAGATATTGGACTATAAGACCTTCAATAAAAAGGTAGCAAGAATCTTTTACAAAGGAAAATATTAGGCAACTGAAAAATTACTTGCTGTTTGTGTAACATATGCCCACTTTTGCCAGGTAATTGCTTACATAGATCCCTGAATTGTGCTAGGTGTCAAAGCACCTTAAAATTACAGTTATGCAGAAGAATTGTGAATCAACCATGCATTAGCCAGCACTGTGCTGCTGTAAATAGTTCTGCTGTAATAGAGAAGGCACATAATAAGTACATCTGRTCAAATGTTTTGCCTTCAGTTTTTCTCCTTGAGTAAATCAGTAGGCAGAAGTASAAAATTTGACTACTCAAGATGGCTTTTAATGTTGTACTGTAGCAGGCTATTTTAACCTATGCGTCCTTTTCAGCACACCTTCTGGAAATCATGTACTAAGCAATAATCACTGCTGTTATCTCAAACCCACACTCATCGGAAATATGTCTATGCATCATCGCTGCATAGTCTATGTGGTGAAAAAATGCAAGGGAACGGGGGTCACATATCTTCCACTATGCTCTCATGCCATGCTACCTCAGGTTTCAAGTTCAGTTAGTCAGAGGCATAAGCTGAGAGCTGAAGGCCACTTTATACTGGAAAGGATATGATTCATTTGCCCGTAATTGCCAGTTTCCATGTCCCTCGTAAGACTGTTCTTCTTGCAGGAATTGCTGATGCAGATTAACATGACACAAGCCAATTTTGAATTTTTAGAAAAAAGGGRTAAAACTCTTTATTTAGGGGCTCTGTCTTGTCCTCTGTTTCTACATGCACAGATTTACCACTGAGAACATTTGGACCTGAGCAGGCATACTCAGAAAAAAGATAAGGTTCAAAATATTTCCAATCTGATTTGAAAGCAATACTTTTTAATTACAAAATATACCTCCTTAATATAATATCTTAAAGTAAATCAGATCTGTTATTAATGGATTCATATCAACAGTTGATCTGTAAATTCAATCAGTTTTATCTAGTTTTGTTTTTGGTGACCTAAGGAAGTTGACTGAATATGACCTGTTATTTGTGCTCAGATCCAGAATAAACTTCTCTTAGGCCTGAAAAGCAGAGGATGGGGTCCAGTCTTCCCAAATGAGACAATAAGTAAATTTTAAGTAGGTCTTTTYTAGAGAATGTCAACATTCCCTACATAGTTAATGATTAAATAAGGTACTTCTAAGGGCATCCAAAAGGAAAGCCTCTTCCCTTACCTAAATTCTGCAATGGGCATGTGGTGCAGAATACCTCCGAAATGCCAGTCCAGGATCATCAAGATTAAGAATCTCTTTGGGATATGTCACAGTTTTATTAAGGCCTGCACAACTGAATTTTCTGTCCAGGAAAAAAACAGGACATTTTGATGAGAGAAGAGAACAGAAGGGAAAAGTTAGACTTGTCCTGACTTCATGTCATTGCTGAGATGTGCACACATTTATGGGAAACAGGAAGGTCAATTTAGACGTTACCTTAGATGCCTAAACTAAATCTTATAGATCATCTTCTGGACATAGTCAGAGGAATCCACCTTTCCACTGATGAGACAGGCTTTTACCATAGGACAGCTTCGCTGTGCACCCAAGATTTAGGTGTGTATTAAACACAAATTATGGAGACTGGTTTGCACTCAAAGCTACGAAAGAACTAAATGTTATGGCTGTTCATATAGCATCTGTTCATGTTGTGTGGATTCTCTCTAGAGTTAGTTTTCTTGATAAACATTTCCAATTTAAATTCCATTCTCTTAGCACAAATAAAAACAGCAAACATAAATAAAAACAGCAAACACTTTACTCAAAATATCGAAAGTAAATAAATAAAAATGTCTCAGAATTTATTCTCCAAAGTTCATTTGGAACAGCAAAATATATTAAGCTGTATCAGGTAATGCAAGACCAGACTGCTGTCTTGAAATTTAGGATTAAGAAAAACCACAACTGGATGGTTTGGGAGTCAAAACACACACACACAGACATATACACACATACCACCATTTATTATCAATTGTGTGTCTGTGAGATAGGTTAAAAAATACAAAATATACTAGAACATTTTCAAATTTTAATTTCCATAGTGCTAGAAATTGTCCTCTTTCTTCTCTGCTTACATCCAAACGCACCTCTGGCCTCCATACTATTTCTCAGCCTGATATAAATGACCATTTCACCTAATGTCTTCAAGTTCTTTGATCTGGGCATTCAAGAGAAGAAAAATAGTTTTTTAAATGCTTAAAACAGGTGTTCAGAGACAGCATCAGAACTAGGAGCTATTCCACATCATGTTAATTATTAGGATGCTTTAAAAGGAAGATTTATTGCTACCATGTAAACTCTCAAAGCCTGCTGGTTTCGTAGGGTTTGGCTTTAGACTACATTCCCCCTTGAAAGGCTAGGAGAAGAGACTTCAGCTCAGCAAGCCTTTATATCCTCCAAAGAGATGGGAGCTGTTCTGAAGTGGTGGCTGCTACRCTGCATGACCAGACTGCCATGTCTGATAACTGTGTGTATTTACTATGTTCCTCTCCCATGCTCTTAGTATATAACCCACCTCTGCAGCAGAGAAAGGGTATGTTTTTGTTGCCTCATGTAAATTTTCAAGACAAATATACTGACAAAAAATGTTTACAATTTTTCCTTTGTTTTTCTTTTCTGATGTTTCCAAAACCCAAAAGTGAGCATAGAAAGAAAATATTGCTGGTAGATTAAAAAAAAAAATCTTTCTGTTCCAAATTTTCATTCAAATAAAAAGTTGTTGTTTTAAAAAAAGAGAATATATTTCAGTTTTTTGACCAGCTGCACTTTTCTGACTTCAGTTTTGGAACCACTCAGGTTAGCTTTAAACATGTCAGCAGCCTCACTTAAATCCAGCACATAACAAGTCTGTGTCCAAATGCAAATTTAATTCTTTCCCTCTCAGAACTAAACCAAACAAACAAACAATAAAAAATGATCATATCTTGTAAAACAGAGTCATAAAGCATAATAACTAGAAATGTTAGCAGAGGAGAGATGAAGTGAGCCGTTCTAAGGATCCATTCTTCTTGACAAGTGGTAGTTATTTAAACAGCTTTCTTGCTTCAATCTCCTGATTATTACACAAATATTTTATGCTCTGGTCGTTTTACAAGTGCATTAGCTCTTAGGAGAAGTGTAGTACTTTTATTAGTGCTCCATGAGACTGTTATAAAAAAAAACACCTGGGAGATTTAAATTTTATTTCTTCAGCTCTGCTAATTATTCTCTAAGGGATTAATTAGAGTAACTTTTTTAGCTTTCCAACAAGTTTATACTCACAGTCATACTGACTTAAGAAACAGTTTGCACTGTGATCACAGAAAAATTCTATTTGTTTCTTTAATGTACAAATGTGTTGATACAGTCTCACCGTAGTTCCAGTTAAAATAAATCTACACCTCAACATAATAGGTTTTCAAACATGCATTCTCATTTCCATTTGGTTTTGTCCTCTGAGTCCTCTGGGCAAGAATAATTATTTATAAACTATATGAGGAAGGAGCTGAATGGTTAGAAGACAGACTTGTTAGTGCTGTGTTCTGTGTAAGAGGATCTGGTAACTCAATCAGTTTGCAAAGACAGCTTACTGTTTTCTGAAGYAGCATTTTGTTAGTGTCTCTTCCTGTTTATTCAACCAGATTGGACTTTTCAAACTACCACAGAGCGGGTCTAATTAAAAAATAATATCTCCTATCTCCACCTTCATGAAAACCTTAGCCAAATTTCCAAAATAACTTGGTGAGACCAAAGTCCTGAGTTTGTATATAGGCACTGAAACGCCTAACTCATGTTCTGATTTTCATACATCTAGGGACAAAATTGAGCTTTTAACTTTTAAATATTCAGAGTCCATCTTTCCAGAGAAGSAAATGCTTGCTAAAATCCCCAATTTAATAGAAGAAAACTATATTGGATGCTACACTCACCTGAATTATGATAGGGATTTAAAAGAGAGAACATATTATTAACCAGAAAAAAATCTGTCTTTTGGAAGTGGTCCCTGCCTATGCTAGGTCATAACTCATACCCGGTACTGGTCTGGGAATGTGCTGGTTGGCCTGGGCCAGAATTGTGCTCTGGACCTTTCGAACAGACAGTATAAACTATTGAGTTCATTTTTACTAATACGTAGGTAGCCTCTGTATAATGTCCTGTAGTCACTAACCAGTCAGTGCTCTTCACAGTCGATATGAATAGCTGTTTTCAAGAAAGTAAAATAACCCTGCTTTTAAGAGGATTCAAAGGTGAATTTCCAGTCTCGTGTCCTTTCCCATTTTCTGTTGCTTTCTAGGGAGCTGGTGGTCAGTGTTTGCAATGAGACATCCCTCTGCCAAACTGAGCGTATCATGTTACCAGCTGAAAAGCAAACCCTCACAGCTTGGTTGAAGAGAATCCATAATATTCCTGGACTTTCCTGTCATCATGGTGTCTGGGTACTTTGATAGCACCTCACAGCCCAGGAAAATTTCATCAGTTCTTCATTTGCCAAACCAGTATGAGCATAATTTAATGCTGAAGTAAAATTAAGATTGTTCCAGAAACACATCACCTGAAAAAAGCTAGCAGTTGTTTCAAAACAGGTAAAAATCAATGACAGCAGAAATTTTCTTAATAGCTCCCCATACTACATTTTAACTTCAGGATCTTCTGTGCATTCATTAAGAAAWCTGTCATTACCTTAGCCAAAAAAATATGTTTCAGAACAGCTGATGAACAAAGACATAGCCTTCCAGAATGGACCAGTAGTTGGGTAAAGCCATCCCTTATGAATCTCTCCTGTCGCTGGGGATCTCAGCRAGTATGTATGCATCCCAGAGGATTTCCCGAAACCTTTAATCTTGAAAACTGCTTCAATCAAGGTATGACATCTCAGCTAATGAAATGCTGTCTGTTGCTGTTAGCTTTTGATGAGCAGATTGCTTCTGAAACATACCTGGGACAGCCCTAGACAAGTTTATTACCTAATAGCTGGATAAATAAAACTCATGTAAATGCTTCTTGTAAAATTAGTGGTCAGTGTAAGTAYCTCTGAGTTGCCATGGTCATCTCATTTTCACACATATCCTGTTATAATATGCAGTTTGAGACTGTGCGACATTTTAGTGGGGGGGGGACACACGCTTATAATTCATTGCTAAGTCATTAAATATCTAGTTGCACCTGCACAAGTAGGTTGGTGGTGTCTTTAAATTAAATGCACTCTGATATCACCTACTGGATTTCTGGAGAACCACCTCATGTTGTGACTAATCACTGTCTTTGAATTTTTAAAAGTTTGCAATTTCCACATTGAGTGAAAGTCCCCCAACAGCAAAGTATCTTTCGCTCATCATGTTTTTACCATCATTTCAAGAACATTGCAACCAGCTTGCATCAAAGAGACAGGAACAGGTGTAGCCACTTGTTTATGATTATAAAGCAGACTTTGGAGATGATGGATATCAATAAGGATATCTTACACATTCTTTAAATCAAAGATCAAGGTCATAAGTAAGATACGTAGAGTCAAAGTTTCTAGAAAAGGTAAAGTTTAATCTCTATGGTGGTAGTGGATAAGACTAAAATTAATACTAACAACTAGTCAGTAAAAATATGCTTTCTTTTTTTTTTTAACTGACAGCTTGGTTTCTGTGGCATGTTACTTTGTAGGAGCAGTTTTGCAGGCCAGGCTACAGATTCACTATCCATCTGCTACAAGGACAGATGGGAATTGGAGGCAGTCTGAACTCCAGCCTCTCCCAGAATGGCTACAAGGAAAACGTGTGAGAGGTACCAATTTGGAGGGCAATTTGGAGCTTCAGGACACTCACTTCATACAGACCTAGATACAGCCTACGAGAATAAGGCTATGTTTATCTTGTAGATTGCTAGGTAGCTTGTTTAGAGTACTTTACATATTTCCATACAAAACTGCATTTTGAATTGCAAAAATACTTAACACAGGCTACTGTGAAATTGGTAGAAAGACAGATCTGGTAGAAAAAAAGTGATCTTTCTGTTGAGTTAGGGACCAACTCTTCTCTGAAGCCTTTTCTTCAACAGACAATTTTATTTAYCTAAAACTTTAACTGCTGGTAATAATTTTTTCTGGGTGTTGTCACAAGGTGGCATCTGTAGCTTCAGCAGCTTTATTGAGATATTTGTGCATTACAGGAAAGGTTCCCTCTAATAATTCAAATATAGAGTTTGTCTGCGAAGACAGACAGGTTGTAAGATAGACGGTCAAACTTGCGTATATGAAAGCCCTATTCTGTGGACAGATATTACGTTCTGTGAAGTTTTTTAGTCTTCTTTGTAAACAAAGCGCCTAAATCATTATTCTCCTGTAGAAAAACAAAAATTTCAAATCAAATTATTTCCTCAGAGTTAGAAAAAACACAGACTGTAAAACATTAAGAGTATGAAACCAGCAATTGCCTAGGTGAGAGAGGCAAGCAGAGCACCTTGTCAGCTCATGGATTCTATTATTGATAAAAGAGATCAGAACCCTTTAAAGCTGACCGTACATTTGAATTATACAGTAAACAGCTAGTCACTAGCAAAGCTATCAAACCTTCCACAAAGTTTAATTTCATGATATGCTATAGTACCCCCAGCAAACTACTGTAATTAACTCTGCCACTGCGTGCAAGAACAGCAACAAATGACAATTTTACACTCAGCAAATTTGGAAAACCTAAAGATGATGTACTTTTTGCTATGYTATATCAGAACTGCCACCCATTGGCAATAGGAGTCATGGTGTTTCAATTTAATTTTCTTTAATGTAATCGCTTTCTGTATGCTATGTTTAATGCAATTTTCAATCAATATCCCAAGCAAGTCATTAAAGGTCCGTATCTGTAACCATTACAAACACTGAATCCTCTGAAGACAAATTTSTTTTGTAGTAGATTTTTTACTTTCTTGTCCTGGATGTTTATAACAATATGCCCTTTGATCTGATATTATTTTTAAAGAAAAAACTATAATATATTTAATAATATTTGCATAAAGCAAAATGTGTCTTCATCACCTACAAAATCTTCCTTAGAGAAACTTGGGGRAAAAAAAAGAAAGAAAGAGAAAGAATGAGAATTGTAAGGGAAAAAAAGGTTATTTCAGGTTCTTGGTCAAGATTTGGGTGGAAGAACAGATGATCAATTTAAATCTTCAATGAAAGAACAAGTTCTGTTGTTTTATCTTCCAGAAAGAACAATTAATTTAGGAGAGCCCTCTTCCAAACATAAAGGACAGAATCATAAGCAAAGCTTATCAAATGGTCTTGAAGAGACAGGCAGATTTAGAGAAGAAAATGAGTTACCAAGGCCCTATAGCATCTTTGGAGGATGCTTGTGGGAAAGAAATATCTGTGTGACATAKGCWCTGCTGATGAAATAGTATAAGCAAGAGCCACAGAAGGACATGGGAGCAGCCATTGCAACTCAAATGTCTATCCATGCCAATATCAAAGACTGGCAGATGCTTAGGGAAAAATTATGAAAAAATAACAAGTATACCCTTCCAGCATTCATTAGGCTATTGTTCAGAGACTTCTTGACCTCCAGGTGTATCTCACAATTTTGTGTTTAATTGTTGTCAATGATCTTTTCTTCTCAAAAAGGGTATAATTAGCTGTTCAATTCATTCACGTTTTAATCATTCAAAAAATTCTATGGCAATGAGTTCCAAAATTCAAGTATACATTATATAAGAAAAGAAGTAGATTTTCTTTTCTTTTGAAATTGCTACTCAATTTGATAAACCTGTGTTTTTACATCAGGAGAAATAATAAATATTTTCTATTCACCTTGTCCACTCCATTCATGATTGCTTAGCCCTTTATCATAGCCCCTTGTCAGTCCTGGCTTTTCCCAGCTGAGTCCTTTATTTTACCTCTTCTGGTACAGAAGTCAGAAACTTCTAATTTGAAGACTTAAGCCTTTCCTGTAAGATACAAGATACAGGCTTAATCGGGCCTGTCCAGTCCTGCATTTTGCATTTAGCTCAAGGACCCACTCCCACGACACTTCTTAGAATATGGCAAATTCCTAATGCAGCGTCTGTGGCTTCTCTGCTGCTTCTAGACTTTTCACGGGGATTTCCCCCATGTCATCTGTGTCTGGCACATGGAGCCTTCAAACACCATGCAGTCACTTGGAGGTCATACCTCCTAAGAGGGCCCTGCAGTCAGTATAGCTCAAGGCCTGCTTTGTGCCACGACTGAATATAATGCAGCAGAGAAGGAACACGGCGTCCTTTCTCAGGACTGAATATGGAGGAACAAGTGCACGCAGTGCATGATCTTCAATGTAACTGGAAATTAGAGAAACCTTTCCCTATATATATTTCTAGGATGGTTATATAGAAGCTTTAATRATGATACAGCTTTCTCCACAACAAATTACTATGATGAAGATGTGTTACATTTTACTATAGTCTAGGGCTTCCAATTTAGAATTTGTCACTAACTCTGAAGAAACATTGATCTGAGAATACTGTTTTTTTATGAATAGGGAAGAAAAAATATATACCTTTCCATATCTTGAAATAAGTTTTCCTTACATATTTCACTCACTGAATACATTCACTCAGAGTCATAATCTGTTCTTCAACGGTCCAAAATGGGACCATATTCCTKCCGTGCCTCTCCCAAAAGGACAATGTTTTACACAAAACTTTACACATTACAAAATCCGTGTGCTATCAAACTGAATGAATGCTTTCCTCCAGAGGGAAATTTTGTACCAAAAGCAGACACCTATGTTGCACTAGGTCACAAATATTGGGAATTCTGTGAGTCTATCTGACATTTTTTAAAAAATAGGGTGGTGATATTTCTCCTTATATTAGAGATTTGCATATCCTTGTCAAAAGAAAGATATTGAGTCCTACATCATTCAACTGCAGTGAAGATTTTGACTGCCAAGGTAGCAAAAGAAGACTGAGGACAGAGGTAGCACAGGGAAGCTGATGGAGCCAAGCCACTGCCTGCCAGAGAACGAAACCCTGAAGCCAGAAGAATCTGCTTTGCCAGAATCTGCAGCATGCTTTTCATTACTTTTCCAAATGAATCATTTTGCATGCCCCTCCTTTAATTTTAAATTTTGTTGGGAAAATAAATGTCAAAATAACATTATACAGTGATATCCCCTTCGGGGAGGTGAGAGTAACTTCCCCAGTATCTGCCTCCACAGCAACAGGCTCCTCACATGAGAACATTAATTTAAACCAAGCCATTTTTCAGCACTCATGACTCAGAATCCTCAGTACCATGTCCACAACCTATGAAAAATTCGTTCACTGAAACATACTCAGTAACTATCCTAATCATTCAATGGGATGACTGGGCACAAAAAATTTTGGTTTATGTGTTGTCCAAGAGAATGGGACACTACTCTTTTCATCCCACTCAAAAACAGAGGTGTAAGCAAGAACTCAAGGACCAGTGTCCCCTCTTTGCTCCTTAGCCTTCAACAGAAATAGGGTCTAAAAGGCACAGATACAACTTCAGCAGACAGGCTAAATCAGAAGAACCTTTGACAGATGCAGAGAGGAAGATATATGGACAAGTACTTCGGGACACTGTACTTCTAAGGTTTTATGTATTCTAACTTTATGTATGCCTGTTGAAACTGGGTTAGCAGATAGAGACTCTGTTATGGCCCTTTGAAAGACATAGTCTCATAGTTTAAATTAATAATATATATTTCATTCAGTAGCTCTTAATTACAGGTATCATGTTATAAGCCTAATAATCAAATTTAATATTTTATGAATCTTCCAGTTCAGGTGATTTGGTCAGTGAACATAGACACATACAATTAGAGTCTGCAAGTATGCAAGGTTTCATGAAAAGGTGGTGTAAATACTGACATGTGCTGGAAATTTCTTTAAATTGACACATCTTTTTTACTGCTGGGAAGCAATAAAATTGTTGCATAACTTCTGGTATCTCATCTCTTAATCAATATGAATTCCCAGTAACAAGCAATGAATTCCGACCTAATTGAAACAATTAGCCTAACACTGTTGTCAAGAAAATACGCTATTATAAATCATGACATATTAAGTATTAATTTCTTAATCTAATTTGAAGTATGACTGCACACAGCCTCTCCATGATATTCACTGTTGATAATACAAATGTTGGCTGCAAGCCTGCAAAGCAATCAGTGTGAGTTTACATTGGCAGGTAGGGTCTGCACATTTGTATTACATTGTAGCATTCAGCGTAGAGGGAAAATGGCAAGAAAAACCACTGCAGAACTTGTGTATGGTTGTCTCTCCCAGTCTGGGAATCTTTTCTCTAGAACCTAAGATCATCTATGTAAAGTTTGGAAAACAAGGCTGAAATTCACATGTAAAGAACATATTATTTAATTAAAATAATTAATACCTAAATTTGTAATTTCATAATAATTCTTGATAATTAAACTAAAACTGGAAGAGTCCAATAGTTTATTACATTCTTATAAGGCTCATGTATTTACATGAAATTAATACTATTAGGTGACAGATATATCATAAAAGACAGCTACCTCATAAAAATGCATAATCTCTAAATATCAACAAAAAGGATGATGCTTTCAGTATTATTTTAGAGACAGGAGAACTGAGAAACAAATTAGGGAAAAACACATGCATATAACTTGTCATCTAGATCTCTGCATCATAAGGGGAACAATACTGACACTTACCTCATACATACAATTCACCTTAGCCTTAGGTAAACACAAAAAGCAGCTCAAAAAAATGTGCCATAAAAATGATTATTAAGGGAAATCTATTAGTATTAGCTCACATATGGTTCTCTGCAGTGTCCATGACTAAACCAAGGAAATGGGGAGTAGACTTCCTTTCATCCAGTTTTCACTATCCAAAAATTACATATCTAGTCTTAGATAATTTTCTTAGTTCGTTCTGTAAGTTAATGGAGAAATACAAATCCAGAAAGTAATCTTTTTGTACCTATCTTTAATGGAATTACTTTCTGGAGATGACGGTCTTTCTCCAGAGGAACCAGAAGAGGAGCCTCCATGGCTGGCTTGAACAATACATTTAGGTTTTACATCTTAAGTTAGTCTATTTGGCTTGCTCAAGCCTGCACAGAAAAACTTCAGCAAATCAGGAAATCAAGCAAAGTGTCAAATCCCAACCCAGTATTTCAACCAAAATAAACATATTTCTTTTCTGAGGAGTCTCTTTTGATTTGCTGCGTGATAAAACATTACTGAAATACTTATAATGGAAAGTGTAACTATTATAAGGCACCTTGTTTTGGGAGAATCTTAAAGACACAAAGACTTATACGCACACACCAAGATCACTTTATGTACAAATAAAATACACACTGATCTAGAATGATATTTTGTATCATATAATAACCCTGAACAGCATTTTAGCACAGAAAATGGCAAATATCATTCCCATGGGACCTTTCGTAGACTGACCTAAATCTCAAAATAAATTATCAAAAGACCTGTATCCCGTTTGTTCTGTGACCACACAGCTTACATTTCATTCACTTAACAATCTTTCTGGCTACTTCAGGAATCACTTATCCAGAAAAGCGATAGAAGTAGAGGAAATATCTTTTAAACAAATGTAAAAGAGAATTATCTTTTAATAAAAGCAAGAAAAGTCAGTCCCATATGGCACAACACTTCATTGTATGTCACTGAAATATACATCCAGACCACAGTTTCATAATAGCTACATAAGTGCGGGGAAAAAAAAAGAGAGAGATTACTACATATAGAATGGAGTAACTCAAATCACAGAATTTCTTTATTTTCAAAGCATTTTCCCAGATTTGTGAAAATGCAGGATTCTCATGTTATATCAGCCAAAAGATGGCATTTCTTTGATCCAATGATACCTAACATCTTTAACTCAATACTGACTTGGGCARTGATCATATCCTATTATTATTTTTAATAGGCTGTGTCTGCCACTAAATCAATAGCAGCATAATCTGCAGCTAAAGATCATAGAATTTACTTTACTCACAGCACAGTTTATTTTGCTCTTGGAGCAACTGAGGTTTGTGTAGAGCTTTCATGTTAGTATTGATTAGATCCAAGACATAAGAAAGGAGCCATTCACCTAATCTTCCGATGAAATCATTATTTACGTGTATGAACTGCATCAAGYACAAAGAAGAGACAGGAAGAAAGTCTTGGCAAGAATTTCAAAATGTAAAGTCCTAAATAAATAATTTGGAAACTTAATTAAAAGAAGACAACTGTCAACATTGGTCTAACATGCTGATGGGAGAGATTTTTCAAAGCATCTCAAGGAGCTGACRCATAATCTCACTGTAAGTCAATGGGAACTGTGAGCCTAAACCATGCAACCATGATAAATCCTACAGCACGTATTCATTAAAAAGAAATTCTTATTGTGATAAACATTTTGCTTCTTGTAACTGAAACTGAACTCTTGCATCCCTGCATCTTTCTTGTGATGATATTAATCCTTGCATCTCGGGCATATGTGTGTTTTTCTTTTGTTTTTGGACAAATTAATTCTAATGGCAAATAATTCAAATAGAAGTGAATACACTCTTGTCTTTGCAATTTTTATACTATAACCAAAACCTTCTCAGTTTTCAGGAGATGGCAAGTAGGAGCTCTCTCTCTCACACACACACACACACACTCCAAGAAATGATGGAAAGGACAATTATATTTTGTTAACAAACAAATGCTAAGACATAAGGTAAAATTATGCCTGAGTGCATGGAATTTATTTTTTCCAATAAAGTTCTAGTAATAAAAAAGATGAAAGACTTATTAGTTGTTCTCAGTGGGAAAGTGATTTGTATTTTTTTATTATACAGTACAGATTGCTCTTTGGTAACATGTAGAGCAAAGTACTTGAACAGAACATAAGTGTCATGTGAATCAAAATCTAAATAGTCTGTTGGGGTATATTTAATAATTTTCCAGTTGTTTTTTATAGAGTATATTTCGAAATCAAAATAAGGCTTCAATAATTTGACTCACTTGAACTGGACTGGGGCTTTGAGAGGGAGCTAGGGGAAAAGAATAAGCTATTGAAGCTGTTCAAGCCAGCAGGCACACTGTTGATTGTTGAAGTTTTAAATTGCTTTCTTCATCCAACCTTAGTGGTGCTTATACTATTGAGAGCAATGGCTTCAACATGTATTGTGATCTGATTAATTTTCAGGGTACTTACAAATTTGATTCCATTATAAATTGCATTGCAATAGTGCTGCCTTCATTTAAGAAAAATATCTGTGCATAAGCATGCATAAATTCTCAAGCACTGACTGGCCCTGGAATGTTTGATTAAAACATGTAGTATTAATCTGCAGAGTCCTAAAGTGGCCCAAAAATAGTTTTGCCACTAGCAGATAGGAACAGTCACAAAGTTTGCTATAGTAATACAATTTTTCTTCTGTTCCAGACTCCTCCAAAGCACAGCAGTATGAAAGGCCTGATCCCCACATTTCAGGGTAGGCAAAGGAATTCAAGTTGGTGTTTACCATCTTCCCTAGCTTCTGTTTGGTTCTAAACATCCTCAGCTCAACTCAACTCAGATATAAGGCTGAAGCTAAATTCTCTTAAGGACTAAGGAATCTATAAACATGAGAGGAATCTCCTAAAACAAAAATCTAATCAAGAGAAAATAATCTATTTCTCTTTTTTTCATCRTTTTTCAGCTCCTTTTCCAATATAAGGGTAAAGCTAAATACAAACAACTGAGTCAGAAAAGGCCTACCTCAAATCAGGAGCAAATTACATCAGGAACAATTTATCCCCCAAATGCTTCAAAACTTAAACAGTTAGTGAAGTTCTAAATACTGACCAATGTGAGGGTAGTAAGAACAGTGCTATGACACATCTCAGGAGTAAGGAGCTCTGTAACATTTGTCTTCTTTTAGAGACCTACACCTTTACCTTTATTTATTTGCTTTTAATTTATCCACAGTTGGCAAATTAAAGATACATTAGAATTTGATTTCTTGGAATCCTCCGACATCTTTTTTTTGGCCCTCAAAGCTTTGCAGCTGCTAATTTCAATATTTTATTACAAGCCTCCCTACATTCCAAGGCAGTATTTTTTTCTTGTCCCATCGCATAAACATTCCCCTAAGATACCACAGAATATGCTTCACTGCTGAACTTTCTGCAAAAGGAAAATGTATTATGAAGAACATCTGGAAAGTTTCTCATCACAAGAAAGCTCTTTTAGAAGAGAGTTTTCTATTATTTTTGAGATTCCCTTAAAAAAAAAAAAAAAAAGCAGGGAAGGGAGCTTTTTCCTAATTATCCCATCACACCACCATCACATCCAATATCAAAATGTTGGATATTGTGGCAAGCAGACAGAAACGTCAGCCTCCATAAAGTATTTGTTCAGCATTTAAACAAGTACTTTCAGTCTTCTCTGATTCTGCTTTTTGTGATTGAGAAATCTCCATAAATAGCTATAATATCACACCACGATCCTCTGGCAAATCCTTCTTTCCTTCTTTTCCATAACATACAGAGAAGCAGACAGGCTGCTAGACTGATCTACCTTGTATCTTGGTAGTCTATCCATAGCTGTCTGTTATCTCTTTTCTTATATAGATTGTAAATTCCCCAGAGATATGAGCCATCTTTTTGTTTTATTTCTTATTCAGCAGAGTTCTAGGTCTGTAAATAGATTTCTGTGATATTATCATGGTAACTCAAGTATCAGAAATGAAACAAAATTGTAATCAGCTTCAGAAAGAATCTTTTAAATCACAACCTTAAAAAACAAATTCACCTACTTAGAAGAAATCTGGTGTTGCCTATTGCTAATGGACTATTATCTTTATTTCACTGATTCTGAACTTCTCCTATACCTCTGGTATTTCAAAYGTTGGGAAGATGCTAACTGTCTGTACTATGAGATAGTTTTTTTTTTWAAAAAAAGAATTATTTATAATAAGAAAGAATCATTTGGGTATGAAAATRAGAGATTTGGATCTAAAGGCTGTATTTTGGGGATCTGTTGTTGAGAAGAATCACTCACTTGTACTTCTGGACTGAGACTTCTATTTCTCCCTACCATTTAAGGGAACCTCTAAGAACAAAATAATAAAATGTAAGTAAGTCAAGTTGTACTTTAAAGAAAATGTGAATATATTCAGAGTTGGAGGTGAAATGTAGACTGAATTCCTTCTATTCTTAAAGTTTTACAACTACCAATATATAATACCAAAATTACATACAGTTAAAATATACTACTGAATTTGTTCATAGAATAAGTATTTCTATTATGAGAGCTATCATTTGCATTTTAAGTCTACTTCATAGAAGACTATAGGATGCTTGATGGATACATAGGACTGAGAAAAAGCTAGAACACAGTACCACTGGATTGTATGCACGTGCATTCACGTGCATGCCTAGCTAGTGGGGAATACAACTCCTCAGTTGGCCAATTCATGCTTTTTTTATTTATATCAACAAAGGATAACTCTAAAGATTTAGAAAAGATAATGGAGACAACCAAGGAATGAGAGGAAAAGCTAACCACGTGTTCCTGGTCAGATCATGTCAGTGTAAGCAAGTCGTCAGTTAATTCTATCAGTTGAGCAAGTCTCTCAAATCAGCAGTGAAAGCACATCAGGTTGGCCTGTTAATACTGGATGTCCTCGAGTTCCAACAAAGTTTGAAGGATTCAGCAAGCCAAAATAATTTGATTTTAGACGAGTCTGTAAATACTAGCTTATCATTGTATTGATGGTATTTTGTAGAACAATGCTTGATTCAGGTCCACAAATTTATTGTAAAGGTCTTAGGATAAAAGATTTCTAAAGTAGAATTTTTAAAGTATAATCTCCTGACACAAGGTAATCCAGAAACGTGAACATTAACCAAAAAAGAGCACTGGCACAGGTTGCCCAGAGAGGTTGTGGAGTCTCCTTCTCTGGAGATATTCAAGGCCTGCCTGGACGCTCTAGGTGACCCTGCTGAGCAGGGGGGTTGGACTAGATGATCTCCAGAGGTCCCTTCCAACCTTACTGATTCTATGATTCTACTCTATGAATATCCCCACAGAAGGAGACTCCACAACCTCTCTGGGCAACCTGTGCCAGTGCTCCGTCACTCTCACAGGGAAGAAATTCCCCCTCACGATCAGGCAGAACTTCCTGTGCTTCAATTTCTGCCCATTGCCTCTTGTCCTGTCACATGGGACAACTGAAAAGAGTTTGTCCCCGTCCCCTTGACACCYTCCCTTCAGGTACTAACCAGCACAATTCACTCTTACAAAACATTCTCATGTTTCTCTATCACGGCCTGTTGTGAAAGGTTGTGTGAAACACAACTATTTCATATCTTAAAACACAGGAACCATGAGCCTGCTGGAAGCCATATAAATGCGATACTTCATAGGTTATGTGGTAACACTTTTTGTAGACAAGACAGTAGAAAATGAAGGTTAAAAGAAGAACCTCCAATACCTTTAAAAATGCCTGACTCAAATATTTCAGAGGTCTCATACCTTTCTGGTTCTTTAGACATTGACTAACCACTACCGCACAGGCAGTGGTCCCTCTACTACATGGTAGTAAAACTGTGCAATATCCAGCCATATGAGGAAAAGAAAAAAACTTGAAAAATTAGTACTGTGCTGTCTGACACTAAAGTAATTGATTAAGTGAGTAATTTAAATGATCTTCAAAAGGTTCAATCCTGAGCTATCTCTCTGCTGAATGTATAATTGCCCCTGTTCCTTTTCTTGGTTTTGTAAAATCTAAATCTGAAATTACTATTCCCTCATTTCAGAATGAAGTGACATTTTTCTAAATATAAGTGAGATCTTTTAACTTGCTGCTGCTTTTCTAAGTTCTTACAAAGTTAATACAAACTTGGTTTCTGGCACAGTAATGACCAATCAACATGTGGGTTTACCTGTCAAGCCACTACCTTTGCGTGATGAGTCTTTTGACCTCCATTAAGATACCGACCATTATCTTTCTGAGTTTTAACAACTTAATATATTAGAGACAATTTTTACAGGCTTTAATTAATCCATAAAAAGAATAAAACTCTTCAAATTAAAATTTAGATACAATTTCAGGAAGCACTAAAAATACTTGAATATTTTTTCTGCCATTAAAGAAGAAACTTTCTTGTAAAACAGCCAAACTGCAGGGAAAAAATCAAGATATTTGTTAAAAGAACTATTTGACCTGTGATTTGTTTTTCTTCAGATCTAATTCACATCTGAATACTTTTGGCCTGCTTCCAAGAAAGCATTTTGCCCACTGTGAGTTTTAATTAGTTATGGCTTATGTAGTATTTTGAAGATGAGAAGCATTATATGCAGCTTAAGTTATCTCTATTCTCTCTTGATAYCACCCTGGCTAAATGAAAATAATTAAAATGTCATGTATTTTTTTAAATCTACCTTGTTCTAGAGATATATATGCTAAATACAAGGCAAACTAGTTCTATGTTTTTGCATGGTAGAAAGATGTTACTTCACAGGTACATGTCCCTTTACTTATACGCTAACCTTTTCAACTGAGTGCCAAGAAAGTTACTATGATGTGACTTATTTGTTATTGGTAACACTGAACCCAACCTAAATCACAGCYCTATTGTACTAGACATTGCATATACACCATCAGTTCAATCTGAAAAGCTTGCAATCTAAATGGACACAATAAATTGAAAGAGGCATTGGGGGAACTGGGACACAAAGGTCAGTCAAACAAGAACACTTGTCCTGGTCAATCAGCAAGATTTGTAGTAGAACTGAGATTCAAYCTAGATCTCTTAAGGTGCAGACCATTTTTTAACAAGATCTTTGGCTGGTACATATCAAGGGGTTGAAAAAAAAAAAAGGACCCAAAGTTTTATTGTTAATCCACWATTTAATATTTCAAATAGCAAACAAAAAGTGATGATGTGCTGAACACAGCAAATGTAATCTTGGAATGCATCGGTAGGAGTATGTTATGTACAAATCCCAGGAGTCCATCAGTACTGGGGACACCTCAGACGGAGTTGAAAGCAATATTCAGGGTACCAAATTTCAGGAAACATGAATGATCAATGTGGAGTAAAAGACAAAAAGATCAGAGCTACAGAAAACACACCACACACACACACACACCAAAGGAAAAAAAAAAGAAAAAAGAAAATGGACATAGGTTTATTTAACCTAGAAAAAAGAACAGTAAGGAAAACTAGTTAATTCCTGAACTCCATTAAAAAAACAGAAATGGAAGTTACTAGAAAGACAAACTATACTAGGCTCAGGAAATCTCCTGAACTGATAATGTCCAGAGGCTGAGAAAGTACAAGGGATGAATTATATAGGCTTGTCCCATTCTTATTCTCCCAAATCCCATCTTTGTCCTTCTTATAGTCATTCTTGAAGACAGAATATTGGCTAGATCATCTGCTCTGAACCAGAACAATTCTTCTTATATCCCTGTAGTCAAAGTTTTATAAAACCAAAATGACATTTTATTATCTTTCTCTTAATTGTCAAATACAGAGTTTGGCAAGATATTCTTGCTATACCATTAAAATTTGAGGGGACTTCAAGAAAATTTTATTATATATCAGAGTGAAGACATTTCAAAGTTAAAATGGTTGTAGAAGGGAGTGCTACTTACCCAGGATGTCCAGTAATGCCTGTTAATGTAGTGATGCCACACCTCAGGATAAACGACCAACCTAAGGATCATTCTGTATTTTAAGGTAAGTCTTCTATGTTTCAGGAATGTCATCCTTATATTTCAAATCTCAGTGGAAACAACTAAGATGATAATGAAAATGTCTTGGCTTGAGGAGGACATCTGGGACATTTCTTTAGAATATTCCCACTCTTAAAAATAAGCATATGCTTAAAATGTTCCTGAACTTTGCCCAATGTAAACAGAGGCTAAAAGATTTCAAACACTGCTTCAGACAAGACAAATAATTATAATGAACTAAGAGTCTTACTGAAATTTTTAAGAACAGAGATAATTGAACACCATAATAACTTGTGCTTTGATKATGTACTTTTTGCCATAGGTTAAATATTGAAATTTAACTTAAGCTGAAACTTTCCTGAAATCAGTAAGGAGACTCAAGAGAAAAAAAAGGGAATGATAAATAGTTCAACAGCTAGGTTTTCCACATATTTCATAAAGGGATTTTTCTAAAAGGTAAAGGTATTATGCACTTGCCAGATTTGCTGGATAGGGAAGGAAAATAAGATTCCTTTCTCCTACTCCCAGGTAACAATTATTGAAGAAGAGTAGGCCAAGCGTATTTTACTGCTGCATTTCATAAGAAACGGCCATTATATCCAAAATATAGTGCTGCTTACCATTTCCTTACTGTGTGTAAAATAAGTGGCCCCTGGAGGTCTGTTCATAGGCACACAGGGGCTGGGAACTCAACTGCAGGCAAAGCAAGTTATCCAGAATGCACAACAACTGGCATTAGGTGTAAAAGCAAAAAACATTTTGTAAGCTTTAAGAAAATGCTTAGCTGGCACTTACTTGCTTCACTGAAAGAATAACATACATAAAACAAATATTTATTTTAACAGCAAAGCCTAGGAAATGAGAAACTCAACACTACAGTGTAACTAGCAACATATTTTCTAAGGTCCCTCTGCCCTCACCCTTTGCACTGTCCTACCTCATTTTAAAGTGCAGTCATGTTGCTGGCACATAGGCAGCATAAGCCAACACCAGAGCCTTAAATTTAGTCAAATTTGAGTTCCACTTTTACATTCCACACTTCCAAAAAGGAAATTGGAAGCTGAGATACACCCACTCTCACAACTTCAAGCTTTACTTATTATGCTTCAAGAAACACTGCTGGAGGTCCTAAATCATGTTAAAGTTGGTCTCTAAATTGGATTTTCAAACTTCAGAAGAAATACATAAGCAGGATAATGCTCTTTCTTCTTATCTTGCATCACCAGTGCTTACACTAATTTCAACAAAATAATCTCTAAAAGGCACAGATTTTGTAAATTAGCAACACAGTACCCACTGGAATCCATCCTTCAGATCATCTACAGGCTTTGCATTAAGAAGGAAAAGGCGGAGTATAAAGCAACAATGTAAAAAGTTAAATCTCTGCCTGAAGCAGAGTGCGATGTGAGTATTGATACTAGATTTTATTTTTAATGAAAAGCAATTTAAGGAAGTTCTTTGTAAAGTGGATCAGCTAGGCTGCAAATAAATGAGTTTTTACCACACTACTTGCTCCTGGCCTCATCATACTCCTAACTAGTTTTTTCAGGATTTACAGGACTTTCTCAGGGCACTTTTTCTTCAGAGTTCTGGATTTGAGATTTTCTTTCGCTTTCTTTTGCTCCCCACCTTGTAAATTACTCTTGTCATGTCAGGGGACCACAATGGTTTCTTGTGAAAAGTCACTAAGGAAGAAATGACTCTGCCACCTGGAGCATTCACAGCCTCGTGTTAAACTCCAGATGTTTGTATGTGTGTGTGTGTGTGTGTATAAACACAACAACAACAACAAAAAACCCTTCCCAGGCTATTGATTCACTGGCAGTGTTTGATTGCACCCTGGAGGCAGGTGACAGCTAGGCAACTGGGCACTTACTGTTTTACAATCCCTATCACACAAAACAAATAAATCTTCTCCAAATTAATTCACCTTTTTTAACTTTTCCAGCATGTGACAATCCAGTTCTGAGCACTGTGTATGTCATCTCCTTTTGTGGTATTGAAACAAAGATTTTCATAATCTGTGTAACAATACATTTCTGGAACCTCAATACAGATTTAAGAGAGTGGTAGTGTTCATTCCGCTGCATGGATATTGAAGCTGTCAGATTCAAAGCATAACTTCCCTAATGCTTATCATAGTTTCCTTGTATCGCCCTCATCTATAAAACCTTTCCACTACCTAGAAATATGGGCAACACCTATAATATCAACTCCCTCACTCTGTGATCACAAATGTAGCGAGCTGGACTCAGGAGGAATGCTGAGATACTGTTCAAGACATTCAACTGCAAAATAAGATTTTAGGGATTAGGCTAGTCTAGAATATGATTGTATAGAAGAAATGCTGCAAGACTTTTTAAAATAAAGTCCTTTCACCTTAACCAAAATTACATTTGGAATGAAACCCCCAAAACATTCTTAACAACTAAAAAAAGAAGAAAAGCAAAGGATTTCACAGTCTGACTGGACTCATGTAGTTAGARGTGCTAACACAGGACATGAGATTTGGGGACATGAGATTTTGTTATTTCATTTTAAAATCTCACATCAATTTAGATAATATCTTTTGCTCCCCAATATACACCATAGTGTCCATCATAGCAGTATTAAAAAAAAAAAAAGGTCAATACCGA